>NW_025225038.1:1253820-1567275 GCF_016746235.2 Drosophila teissieri | reverse complement strand
TTTTAAAGGATGGGCAAACGATTTTTTTTGAAAATATTTAGTTTTAAGGTATGGAAAATGCTTAATTCCTTAAGTGCTAATATTTTCTAAACTAAAAGTTTTTTCAAAATTCTAAAGGGTGGGCAAACGTGGGCAAACAAAGTTATTGCGATTAAAAAAAAAAAAGTTTGAAAATATTTAGTTTTGAGGTATGAAAAATGCTTAATTCCTTAAGTGCTTATATTTTCTAAACTAAACGTTTTTTCAAAATTCTAAAGGGTGGGCAAACGTGGGCAAACGAAGTTATTGCGATTTAAAAAAAAAAAAGTCAACTTTTTGAAGTTCGAAAATTTTCGAAAATTTTCGAAATTTCATATTTTGAAAACTGGACGTGGGCAAAAAAAACTAATTGGTGGGCAAACATGGGCAAACGATGGGCAAACGATTCCACCTTTCAAATTTCAAAAATTCGATTTTTGCGGACCCAGCTTCTTTGAGCTAGTAGACGCAAGTGGACTCGTTAAACGCGCGCAGCTTTACAAATTGACTATTGAAAATCATTATGAGTGACGCCGATATGAACGGACGGAAGGTCGACGAGGCTTCTGGCATCAATAACCCGACATATACATACCACAATTATATTCTGATAACATAAACATTTTTATAATCGAATTTGAAAATACTTACTTAGAAATATACTTTAATTCAAAATTTTCTTTTTATTATAGAAAAATATTATAGAAGTACTTATAAAACTAATAAATTCAATAAAATCTGAAGAAAATACACATTTAAAGTTTCTGATGCCAATATGTGGGATTTTTGAACTGCTGCTGGGTTATCACCTGGATATAATGTAAAAAAAATTATGAAAAAATATAAAACTCTTTTAAGTGTATTTACCTTTTAAAATATGAACATTTACAGATTTGGGGTTTGCGTTTGACGGTAAGCAAGAATATTGCCCCGAGTCAGCAATGCTTGCTCGTTGAATTAATAGATACGATGTTGTTATGTCTCCTTTTTCAGTTATTACTGAAACTCCTCCTCTTGGTGAATCATAGTTAATTTCCTGCGACAAAAGGAGATACTTATTGTTGGTTAGAGTGTAAACAATAATAGTTATCAAGTAGATTAGCGAAATATTGGAGTAAGCCAAAATAGACTCAGGAAAGATAACTAATTTATATAACGAGCAATTTAGGAGATAATAACCGGCGGAAATAAATAACAGTTAAAAATCTATTCGTGTTCTAATTTGACTATGCTGGTGCTGAGGTGGCTCAATCAGTAATCCGTGACAAAATTTTATTGTAAAATATTGGTTACCGTGCGAGATAACCACGCTGTACCCAAAGTTAAGAACAAGAGATCAAAGATCAACGGTGACTAATTTTATTTACATAAATTACAGAGTTTCGCTTTTTAAATTTCAAGATGCGGAGATCCTGATTGCCAACGTGGAGTTTTGTTGGGAGAGTGGCGGGGGACGGTGTACTCCGACGTTCTAGCACAATCGATACTGCCCAACGTCTCGCTTCGAGAGCTCTGTCGACGGACCATGGTTACCTGCGGAAGAAAGGAGTGCAGGGACTGGATGCCACAACGGTTAGACTTGAGTTTAATGCAAAGGGAGTTTCCCGAAAGTCTTCGATTCCAAATAGTCGAATTTTTTTTCGAAAATATTGACAAATTCGTCCATCAGAGCAGGCAATTCTAATAACTATTAACCGTTTTCGCACCACGTTTTCTTTTATTGATATTTAACATCCCCAAAGGTGCCGTACGGTGCGTAGAGAAGAAACTATTGCTGCTTTAGAGCGTAGCATTGAGGAAGACCCGATCATCATGCAAGGCTTCGATTCTTCGAATGGGCCCAATACGAAATTGCCGTTGTTTGAATTGTTACGTTAAGAAACAAAACTGCGACATTTGGAGTGAAGCTAATTCTCAAGTATATGTCGAAACACCGGAACATCCAGAAAAACTGACTCATTGGTGCGCTTAATGGACAGGTGGAATCCCTACATCTTCAAAAACGATGATGGCCAGAACGTTACAGTCAATGGTGATAGGTAGAGCCAGGATTACTAACATTTTCATTCCCGAATTGAACATCCATGATGACAACTTCCTCTACAAATGATGCCGAATGCCGTCCTTAACTCAGCCACTCAAGGTACGTCATCCTTTCCTGAAGTAAGACCGACTAGTCGAGCCAGTGGCCAACGCATTGGAGGAAGTTTCTCGTCCTTGACCAGCACCAAATCAACTATGCGAAGAGGTTGACTTGTTGAACGCTATCTGGTGCGCTGTTGAAGTAGGTTTAGATATTCCTCACCCCAATAAGCCCAAAACATCAGTTGAAGGTGTCTTACTTTCTGCCATCCCTCTAAATTTCACTAGAAATTTGAAAAGGTTTACCTCGAGTGAATATCTCTGTGGGCGGTCTATTGCGAACCAACGACTTGTAGTAGAAAAGACCACAATTGTCGATTCCATTCGGAAGGTTATGATATGCTCAATAAGCTGCGGCTTGGTCGTAAAGCATTTAACGCATTTGCGAACCACTCATGAGACAGTTCTTAACCCGTCGAACTGCAAACGTAAATTTGCCAGCAGTGCTCTTGGGCCTGCATGCAGTTGTCGTTCATGAAAGTTCCGAATAATAGACAGAGTTATGGTGTTTGGGCCAAATCATTGGGTGTCTAGCATTGTATAAAAGTGCCGAATTTTCCGAACGGCCACCACGTGTTAAGTGTCATTCTCATCCAGACAGGACAGTAGCAACTAGGGATGTCGTGATATTAAAACAAGAGAGAACGCTATAGTCGAGTTCCCCGACTATCTGATACCCGTTACTCAGCTAGTGGAAGTGCGAAGGAGAGTCTTTAACACTGACAGTTTTTGGAGGCTTGTAGGCGTTAAAGTGGGCGTGGCCAAAAGTTTTTTGGCAAATCGATAGAAATTTACAAGTCTAATACAAAAATGAAAAAATATCAAAACATTTTTCAAAAGTGTGGGCGTGGCAGCTTTGGGCGGTTTGTGGGCGTTAGAATGGGCGTGGCAACATGAATCGACAAACTTGCGCTGCGTCTATGTCCCAGGAGTCTGTATGCTTAATCTCAACTTTCTGGTTTTTTAAGTTCCTGAGATCTCGACGTTCATACGGACGCCCACTCTAACGCCCACAAACCGCCCAAAACTGCCACGCCCACGCTTTTAAAAAATGTTTTGATATTTTTTCATTTTTGTATTAGTCTTATAAATTTCTATCGATTTGCCAAAAAACTTTTTGCCACGCCCACTCTAACGCCGACAAACCGCACAAATCTGCCACGCCCACACTTTTGAAAAACGTTTTGATATTTTTTCATTTTTATATTAGTCTTCTTAATTTCTATCGATTTGCTAAAAAACTTTTTGCCACGCCCACTCTAACGCCCACAAACCGCCAAAAACTGGCAGTGCTGAAGACTCTCCTTCGCACTTCCACTAGCTGAGTAACGGGTATCAGATAGTCGGGGAACTCGACTATAGCGTTCTCTCTTGTTTTATTTTTAGGTATACTTCGGCCAGAAATGCATTGAATTTCTGCAATTAATCTAGGGTCTCATCTATTCCCCAGTAGTTATCGTGGAGTGTAGCCTTTCGACCGTGCAGTTACTCGGCGTCTCACCTTCCTTTTCATATGTGCTAGGGTCTAATCTATTCCACTGTGGTTGCTTTTCAAGTGATATTTTTTAATAACTTTTTCCTGTTTTCTTTATTATATCCAGCAATAATATTGTAATCTACCATAATCAAAATATTTGCATGTCATGGATGGTTAAGACCAACTCCTCCAGTATCATCAATGCCACCGTTATTTTAGGTTTTAACATTTCCTTAAGCTTACGGGCAATTGTTTCATCGTCAAATGTATTCTATATCCAAGTTTTGCATCATATTCCTAAATGGAACTTGCTTTACTACTTAAGAAATTCTCCCCATTTCTATAACCACCTGAATGTTATATTCGTCTAAATGTTTCTCCGAAATTGGAAATCCCAACTACAAGTTTTCCGGTACGGAGGTACCGGAGTGTATCGTCTCTACATTCGTTGCCACTTCCGAGTCGTTTTGTAAGACGTTAAGCTCCGGTTGGACTCTGCTTAATGCGTCCGCCCCTACGTACAAGGAACCCTTCCTGTATACTATTTTATAGTCATGTTCTAACACCGGGAGTCTAGTTTAGAGTCGGGTTATTTAATGCTCATTAGCCAGGTTAATGATCCGTAACCATTTTGAACATGGTGCCAAACAAATAATGTCTTAAATGCTTCATTGACTAAATGATGGCAAGCATTTCTTTCTCTATGGTAGCCTAGTTTGTTTCCGATGTTAATAGGGTTCTACCAAAGACATTAGAATAACAAGATGCGTAATGCCATACGATTTTTTTGCACACGATTTTTTCGTCGTGGCTTTTCAAGTGGCTCCAGGCTTTCTCGAAATTTTGTTCAAAAGCCAAAGAGCGGAGAGCTCTAGAGCCACCAGCTCTCTTGTACGCATACAGCGACAGCTGACCACTGTATTAGTGCACACGTATGCACATGCATTGTAAAAATGACAAAATATGCCCTGGATCTTAGAAGTTCTTAGACTTTAAATCTTTATTATTTTTTATAAATTGACACCACTTAAAAACTCTAGTCTTGCATTGCCTTAACATAACAATTATTCAAATTCAACACAGAAATAATAATAGCACAATCTATGTACATTATAATGCATAATAATTTTCAAATATGACTTTATATTAGAATAATTGTCATTAGAGTATTCAGCGTGCGACGTGTGAAAAATATAAGAAGACAATGATTCTTCGGTGCTTATGTCCGCACTTCCTGCTTCAAGAAATCAATTTTGCAATAAACAGATTCCATATTTTTATTTATTTTATTTATATATTAATTATACCCGTTACTCATAGAGTAAAAGGGTATACTAGATTCGTTGAAAAGTATGTAACAGGCAGAAGGAAGCGTTTCCGACCATATAAAGTATATATATTCTTGATCAGGATCAATAGCCGAGTCGATCTGGCCATGTCCGTCTGACCGTCCGTCTGTCCGTCCGTCTGTCCGTTCGTATGAACGTCGAGATCTCAGGAACTATAGAAGCTAGAAAGTTGAGAGAAAGCATACGGACTCCAGAGATATAGACGAAGCGCAAGTTTGTCGATTCATGTTGCCACGACCACTCTAACGCCCACAAACCGCCCAAAACTGCCACGCCCACACTTTTGAAAAATGTTTTAAATTTTTTTAATTTTTATATTAGTCTTATAAATTTTTATCGATTTGCTAAAAAACTTTTTGCCACGCCCACTCTAACGCCCACAAACCGTCAAAAACTGTCAGTGATGAAGACTCTTCTTCACACTTCCACTAGCTGAGTAACGGGTATCAGATAGTCGGGGAACTCGACTAAAGCGTTCTTATAGCGTTTTTATACCCGTTACTCGTAGAGTAAAAGGGTATACTAGATTCGTTGAAAAGTATGTAACAGGCAGAAGGAAGCGTTTCCGACCATATAAAGTATATATATTCTTGATCAGGATCAATAGCCGAGTCGATCTGGCCATGTCCGTCTGTCCGTCCGTCTGTCCGTCCGTCTGTCCGTCCGTCTGTCCGTCCGTCTGTCCGTATGAACGTCGAGATCTCAGGAACTACAAAAGGTAGAAAGTTGAGATTAAGCATACTGACTCCTGAGACATAGACGCAGCGCAAGTTTGTCGATTCATGTTGCCACGCCCACTCTAACACCCACAAACCGCCCAAAACTGCCACGCCCACACTTTTGAAAAATGTTTTGATATTTTTTCATTTTTGTATTAGTCTTATAAATTTCTAACGATTTGCCAAAAAACTTTTTGCCACGCCCACTCTAACGCCCACAAACCGCCCAAAGCTGCTACGCCCACACTTTTGAAAAATGTTTTGATATTTTTTCATTTTTGTATTAGTCTTGTAAATTTTTATCGATTTGCTAAAAAACTTGTTGCCACGCCCACTCTAGCGCCCACAAACCGCCAAAAACTGTCAGTGCTGAAATTTCTCCTTCGCACTTCCACTAGCTGAGTAACGGGTATCAGATAGTCGGGGAACTCGACTATAACGTTCTCTCTTGTTTTATTATAACAAAATGATGAAAATATTTAAAATATCACAAAAAAATATCGACATATTTGATATTTTTGATTTATTTTTTCAAATAAATTTTTTTTCCCACAATTAATAAAATAAAAGTGTCTTATTAACTTTATTTTTATACCCGTTACTCGTTGAGTAAAAGGGTATACTATGTAGATTCATTGAAAAGTATGTTACAGGCAGAAGGAAGTGTTTCCGACCATGTAAAGTATATATATTCTTAATCAGGATCAATAGCCGAGTCGATATAGTCATGTCCGTATGAACGTCGAGATCCCAGGAACTACAAAAGCTAGATTAAGCATACAGACTCCAGAGACATAGACGCAGCGCAAGGTTAGTGTTGCCAAGCCCACTCTAACGCCCACAAACCGCACAAAACTCCCACTCCCACACTTTTAAAAAATATTTTGATATTTTTTCATTTTTGTATTAGTCTTGTAAATTTCTATCGACCTGCCAAAAACTTTTTTGCCACGCCCACTTTAATAAAAACCTAGAATATCTTCCGCTCCAATTCCACTTTTCGGTCAGATCAGCATATTAAGTAAACAAAAATGTAACAAACAGTAACAGTAAACTGTAAAAAACTAGGAAAGAAATTTAAAGATTAATTTTGAAAATCAAACTCAACTCTAACTGACGTATTTACTCTCTCCATTTCCCACATTTCTCGAACCTACGAGAGTTAACTGGCGCAGTCGGTAGTCCTTTGGCCAAAGGGCGGTTCAACCAGGATTCGTAGCGACCAAGGATGAACATAATATTAACGATATTAATATTGTTATATTAATATTAATATCGATGTAAGGAGGAACATAAACAGTGAGTAGAGTGTTAGTGTGTATAATGGGAGTTGGAGAATAATAAAGAAATCGCAAATTGATAATATAAATTTGGTAAATAGTAAATGTAAAAAATGCGAAATGATTCATAAGCTTAGAGGCCAACAGTGCGAAGTAAATAATTAATTAAAGCTAACGAGCTAAGCTCGAATATTAACTGAATAATCACTGAATATAAACACTTACAGATTAAGTGCAAGCCCCAAGATCAGTTTTGCAGAAATAGGAGGTGTTAAGTAAAATACAATTAGTTTTAAACGAAAAATTGGTATGCACGGAAAAGTAATTCAAAGCAAACGGCTCGACCGCCAGCAAACGGTGGCGGTTGTCGACGATTCGATGTGACAAAAAAGTTAGCTCTAGCGAACGATCTTTGGCCGATGTCATGCCGGACGGTGCGTTCGGTTGTAGTTAAATGTTCGGTGCTCAGCTTAGGAAGTTGCCAACAGGTTTTATAGCATTGAATTACAGAACTCCATTTCACACACGGACACTTGGGGATCCACTAAACAATAATACACAGATTTCGGCATTTTAACAAGAAAACACTAAATTTAATATATATTATTATATTAATTGATTAGCCATAACACTAGATTAAGAAATCATCGATTTACCTCACAAACGCAAACAACTCATATACGTAAGATACATGTCATTGCAAAGGGATAGGCAGAAAACTAGTATGGCAACTACAAGCGTATTAGAGGCCATCAAGGTAATAGACCTAGTGAAGATTATTCCGAAATATAATGGCGAAGGAGGATAATTAGATGGATTTATAGATGTACTTTTTAGGCACAGCTTTATTTGCGGGTAAAGATGAAACAGAGGAAATCAATAAAGTTATTAATATACACAGGACCCTCTTTTTCATTAATTAGACCCGAGTTAGTGCACCCACAATATGTAAGAAAACTAAATGACCAAATAGACATTAAAACCATCACCCAACCAAGGAGTTAAGAGGAGTTGGTAAAATGAGAATGTTTTTCTATAATCAGTTCTTCGAAGGGTTGATCGGAATAGATATGCTACAACAGCTGAAGGCAGTTATTAATATACGGAACGTATGGTTCAACGTAGCATATAAAAAACAAAAACTTCATTTTGCCGCATATAGACCATCAGAACTATATACAATAGAGGCCGAGTCCGTGCAATTACAGGATGGAGACTTTTTGTTTAACAGAAGGTATTAACAGGGCAATGACAGGACGACTCTTATTAGAAGTAAAGAAGTAAATTATGCGGATACAGATAAGGTTATTGGAGGAACCGAAAATGTTGTTGAATTTAAAACCCCACAACATTTTTTATTAAACAATATAGAAGGAGCAAGGAGTAGCATTAGTAGCCTTCCATTTCACAAAATCATGACAGAGCACTTGAACGAAGACGAGCTCGGATAATGAAATATAACTTGTAAGAAATACCCAAAGATATTTCATAAGGTAGAAGATAATTTGAATAAGAACAAAGGATGATATTCCCATCTACGCCAGACCATATAGGTATGCGTTTAAGAAAAGACATGAGGTGAGAAGTCAACTAGAGAAGTTTCTGGAGCAGAAAATAATTAGACACAGCCATTCACCTTGGATGGTCCGGTATAGCTGGTGCATAAGATGGATACCTCGGGTGCAAGGAATTTGGGAAGAGCCCTGTACTTTTCGACGGAGAAGCCGTTTGGCTTAAATAATGCTCCTGCTACCTTTCAGAGGTTAATGAATAACATTTTTGATAAGTTGCTGGGAAAATGTTGCTCATTTATATGGATGGCACATTACAGACTTAGAAATTGTATTTAAAAAGCTAACAGAAACCAATTTTAAATTTCAGTTGGACAAGACGGAATTCCTGAGAACAGAGGTGGAATAGGGTATGTAATGACGCCACAAGGAATCAAACCTAATCCGGGGAAGATTGACACAATAAAGAAATTCAGTATCCCGAAGACTAGGAAGCAGATAAAATCCTTCCTAGGATTATTGGGTTACTACAGAAGGTTTATTGGGGATTTCGCAGTAATAACAAAGCCACTGACGAAGCAAACTAAATGAAAAAGGCCTCACAAATAGAGGAGGAGTATACAGAGGCATTTGAGGTTTGCAAGACCCTTTTTGTAATGATCTAATCTTGCAATATCCCGATTTTGAAAAGCCATTCATCCTAACCATGGTTGCCAGCAATTATGCCATTAGAGCAGTCCTATCGCAGGGAAATTTAGGAACGGACAGACTAATAGCATACGTAAGTAGAACCAAAGACATTAGAATAACAAGATGCGTAACGCCCATACATTGGTTTTGCACTATGCAGCCACTTTTTTGGTGACGACCAAAATTGCACTCTTTTCGCTCGCCTAAAATTGAGAGCGTAAAAATCTAAAAATAGAATTGTCTTGCTTGTGTGAGTATAAAAATTAAAGGAGATAGTGTGTATTTGTGCGTGCTTCTGCTAGAAGACGATTTTCGGGCCGAAATCAGTTTTGATCTAAGAAACAAATTTGATTAATGTTTTGGTCAATTTCGATTCAAAACTATTATGGTTTGAAAGAAGTTTTTATACCCGTTACTCGTAGAGTAAAAGGGTATACTAGAGTCGTTGAAAAGTATGTAACAGGCAGAAGGAAGTGTTTCCGACCATATAAAGTATATATATTCTTGATCAGGATCAGTAGCCGAGTCGATCTGGCCATGTCCGTCTGTCCGTCCGTCTGTCCGTCTGTCCGTCCGTCTGTCCGTCCGTATGAACGTCGAGATCTCAGAAACTACAAAAGCTAGAAAGTGGAAAATGAAAAAATATCGAAACATTTTTCAAAAGTGTGGGCGTGGCAGACGGATAGACGGACGGACAGACGGACGGACAGACGGACAGACGGACGGACGGACAGACGGACGGACAGACGGACGGACAGACGGACATGGCCAGATCGACTCGGCTATTGATCCTGATCAAGAATATATATACTTTAACTTTTGTAGTTCATGAGATCTCGACGTTCATACGGACAGACAGACGGACGGACAGACGGACGGACAGACGGACGGACAGACGGACGGACAGACGGACGGACAGACGGACGGACATGGCCACGTCGACTCGGCTATTGATCCTGATCAAGAATATATATACTTTATATGGTCGGAAACGCTTCCTTCTGCCTGTTACATACTTTTCAACGAATCTAGTATACCCTTTTACTCTACGAGTAACGGGTATAATTAATATATATAAAATAAATAAAAATATAGAATCTGTTTATTGCAAAATTGATTTCTTGAAGCACGAAGTGCGGACATAAGCACCGAAGAATCATTGTCTTCTTATATTTTTCACACGTCGCACGCTGAATACTCTAATGACAATTATTCTAATATAAAGTCATATTTTAAAATTATTATGCATTATTATGTACATAGATTGTGCTATTATTATTTCTGTGTTGAATTTGAATAATGTTATGTTAAGGCAATGCAAGACTAGAGTTTTTAAGTGGTGTCAATTTATAAAAAATAAAGATAATATAAATAAAAATAAATAAATAAAGATAATAATAAATAATAAAGATTTAAAGTCTAAGAACTTCTAAGATCCAGGGCATATTTTGTCATTTTTACAATGCATGTGCATACGTGTGCACTAATACAGTGGTCAGCTGTCGCTGTATGCGTACAAGAGAGCTGGTGGCTCTAGAGCTCTCCGCTCTTTGGCTTTTAAACAAAATTTCGAGAAAGCCTGGAGCCACTTGAAAAGCCACGACGAAAAAATCGTGTGCAAAAAAATCGTATGGCGTTACGCATCTTGTTATTCTAATGTCTTTGGTAGAACCCTATTAACATCGGAAACAAACTAGGCTACCATAGAGAAAGAAATGCTTGCCATCATTTAGTCAATGAAGCATTTAAGACATTATTTGTTTGGCATCATGTTCAAAATGGTTACGGATCATTAACCTGGCTAATGAGCATTAAATAACCCGACTCTAAACTAGACTCCCGGTGTTAGAACATGACTATAAAATAGTATACAGGAAGGGTTCCTTGAACGTAGGGGCGGACGCATTAAGCAGAGTCCAACCGAAGCTTAACGTCTTACAAAACGACTCGGAAGTGGCAACGAATGGAGAGACGATACACTCCGGTACCTCCGTACCGGAAAACTTGTAGTTGGGATTTCCAATTTCGGAGAAACATTTAGACGAATATAACATTCAGGTGGTTATAGAAATGGGGAGAATTTAGTAGTAAAGCAAGTTCCATTTAGGAATACGATGCAAAACTTGGATATAGAATACATTTGACGATGAAACAATTGCCCGTAAGCTTAAGGAAATGTTAAAACCTAAAATAACGGTGGCATTGATGATACTGGAGGAGTTGGTCTTAACCATCCAAGACATGCAAATATTTTGATTATGGTAGATTACAATATTATTGCTGGATATAATAGAGAAAACAGGAAAAAGTTATTAAAAAATATCACTTGAAAAGCAACCACAGTGGAATAGATTAGACCCTAGCACATATGAAAAGGAAGGTGAGACGCCGAGTAACTGCACGGTCGAAAGGCTACACTCCACGATAACTACTGGGGAATAGATGAGACCCTAGATTAATTGCAGAAATTCAATGCATTTCTGGCCGAAGTATACCTAAAAATAAAACAAGAGAGAACGCTATAGTCGAGTTCCCCGACTATCTGATACCCGTTACTCAGCTAGTGGAAGTGCGAAGGAGAGTCTTCAGCACTGCCAGTTTTTGGCGGTTTGTGGGCGTTAGAGTGGGCGTGGCAAAAAGTTTTTTAGCAAATCGATAGAAATTAAGAAGACTAATATAAAAATGAAAAAATATCAAAACATTTTTAATTTATAGGTAAAACGTAAAACATTTTTAGAGGAAGCAAAGAGAATATATAGGCTAGAATACACCGATAGAGTTTCACTTACGTCCGTCTGTCCATATGCACTTCGAGATCTCAGGAACTATAAAACTATAAGCTAGAAAGTTGAGATTAAGCATATAGACTCCAGAGACAGAGACGCAGCGCAAGTTTATTGACCCACGTTGCCACGCCCACAGACCGCCCACACTTTGAAAAACTGTTTTGATATTTTTTAATTTTTTTGCTAGATTTGTAAATTTCTATCGATTTGCAGTGAAACTTTTTGCCACGCCCACTCTAACGCCTACAAACAGCCCTAAGCTGCCACGCCCACACTTTTCAAAAATGTTTTGAAACTTGTTCACTTTTTTTATAGTCTTGTAAATTTCTATAGAAACAGCGCAAGTTTGTTGACCAATGTTGCCACGCCCACTCTAACGTCCACAAACCGCCCAAAACTGTTTTGATATTTTTTCATTTTTTTATTAGTCTTGTAAATTTCTATCGATTTGCGGAAAAACTTTTTGCCACGCCCACTCTAACACTTTACAAGACTAATACACAAATGAAAAAATATCAAAACATTGTTTAAAAGTGAGGGCGTGGCAGTTTTGGGCGGTTTGTGGGCGTTAGAGTGGGCGTGGCAACATGAATCGACAAACTTGCGCTGCGTCTATGTCTCTGAAGTCTGTATGCTAAGTCTCAACTTTCTACCTTTTGTAGTTCCTGAGATCTCGACGTTCATACGGACAGACAGACGGACGGACAGACGGACGGACAGACGGACAGACAGACGGACAGACGGACGGACAGACGGACATGGCCAGATCGACTCGGCTATTGATCCTGATCAAGAATATATATACTTTACCTTTTGTAGTTCCTGAGATCTCGACGTTCATACGGACAGACAGACGGACGGACAGACGGACGGACAGACGGACGGACAGACGGACGGACAGACGGACGGACAGACGGACGGACAGACGGACGGACAGACGGACGGACAGACGGACGGACAGACGGACTGACAGACGGACGGACAGACGGACATGGCCAGATCGACTCGGCTATTGATCCTGATCAAGAATATATATACTTTAACTTTTGTAGTTCCTGAGATCTCGACGTTCATACGGACAGACAGACGGACGGACAGACGGACGGACAGACGGCCGGACAGACGGACGGACAGACGGACGGACAGACGGACGGACGGACAGAGGGACGGACAGACGGACATGGCCAAATCGACTCGGCTATTGATCCTGATCAAGAATATATATACTTTACCTTTTGTAGTTCCTGAGATCTCGACGTTCATACGGACAGACAGACGGACGGACAGACGGACGGACAGACGGACGGACAGACGGACGGACAGACGGACGGACAGACGGACAGACGGACATGGCCAGATCGACTCGGCTATTGATCCTGATCAAGAATATATATACTTTATATGGTCGGAAACGCTTCCTTCTGCCTGTTACATACTTTTCAACGAATCTAGTATACCCTTTTACTCTACGAGTAACGGGTATAATTAATATATATAAAATAAATAAAAATATAGAATCTGTTTATTGCAAAATTGATTTCTTGAAGCACGAAGTGCGGACATAAGCACCGAAGAATCATTGTCTTCTTATATTTTTCACACGTCGCACGCTGAATACTCTAATGACAATTATTCTAATATAAAGTCATATTTTAAAATTATTATGCATTATTATGTACATAGATTGTGCTATTATTATTTCTGTGTTGAATTTGAATAATTGTTATGTTAAGGCAATGCAAGACTAGAGTTTTTAAGTGGTGTCAATTTATAAAAAATAAAGATAATATAAATAAAAATAAATAAATAGAGATAATAATAAATAATAAAGATTTAAAGTCTAAGAACTTCTAAGATCCAGGGCATATTTTGTCATTTTTACAATGCATGTGCATACGTGTGCACTAATACAGTGGTCAGCTGTCGCTGTATGCGTACAAGAGAGCTGGTGGCTCTAGAGCTCTCCGCTCTTTGGCTTTTGAACAAAATTTCGAGAAAGCCTGGAGCCACTTGAAAAGCCACGACGAAAAAATCGTGTGCAAAAAAATCGTATGGCGTTACGCATCTTGTTATTCTAATGTCTTTGGTAGAACCCTATTAACATCGGAAACAAACTAGGCTACCATAGAGAAAGAAATGCTTGCCATCATTTAGTCAATGAAGCATTTAAGACATTATTTGTTTGGCACCATGTTCAAAATGGTTACGGATCATTAACCTGGCTAATGAGCATTAAATAACCCGACTCTAAACTAGACTCCCGGTGTTAGAACATGACTATAAAATAGTATACAGGAAGGGTTCCTTGAACGTAGGGGCGGACGCATTAAGCAGAGTCCAACCGGAGCTTAACGTCTTACAAAACGACTCGGAAGTGGCAACGAATGGAGAGACGATACACTCCGGTACCTCCGTACCGGAAAACTTGTAGTTGGGATTTCCAATTTCGGAGAAACATTTAGACGAATATAACATTCAGGTGGTTATAGAAATGGGGAGAATTTCTTAAGTAGTAAAGCAAGTTCCATTTAGGAATACGATGCAAAACTTGGATATAGAATACATTTGACGATGAAACAATTGCCCGTAAGCTTAAGGAAATGTTAAAACCTAAAATAACGGTGGCATTGATGATACTGGAGGAGTTGGTCTTAACCATCCAAGACATGCAAATATTTTGATTATGGTAGATTACAATATTATTGCTGGATATAATAGAGAAAACAGGAAAAAGTTATTAAAAAATATCACTTGAAAAGCAACCACAGTGGAATAGATTAGACCCTAGCACATATGAAAAGGAAGGTGAGACGCCGAGTAACTGCACGGTCGAAAGGCTACACTCCACGATAACTAGTGGGGAATAGATAAGACCCTAGATTAATTGCAGAAATTCAATGCATTTCTGGCCGAAGTATACCTAAAAATAAAACAAGAGAGAACGCTATAGTCGAGTTCCCCGACTATCTGATACCCGTTACTCAGCTAGTGGAAGTGCGAAGGAGAGTCTTCAGCACTGCCAGTTTTTGGCGGTTTGTGGGCGTTAGAGTGGGCGTGGCAAAAAGTTTTTTGGCAAATCGATAGAAATTTATAAGACTAATACAAAAATGAAAAAATATCAAAACATTTTTTAAAAGCGTGGGCGTGGCAGTTTTGGGCGGTTTGTGGGCGTTAGAGTGGGCGTGGCAACATGAATCGACAAACTTGCGCTGCGTCTATGTCTCTGGAGTCTGTATGCTAAGTCTCAACTTTCTACCTTTTGTATTTCCTGAGATCTCGACGTTCATACGGACGAACAGACGGACAGACGGACGGACAGACGGACATGGCCAGATCGACTCGGCTATTGATCCTGATCAAGAATATATATACTTTATATGGTCGGAAACGCTTCCTTCTGCCTGTTACATACTTTTCAACGAATCTAGTATACCCTTTTACTCTACGAGTAACGGGTATAAAAAAGGGTGCAAAATCAGAAAATGAAAAGAATTGAGGCAGCTAATGCAGATAGACAGGAACCGGAACCTGTACAGGTAGGCAACACAATATTTTGGAAAGAGAACAGAAGGGACAAACTCTCTTTCATGCTCTCTAAACACAAGGTGTTGGAAGATTGCATCCTAACCCCAACAACAACCAGACCTCAGAAAATCCACAAATAAATCATAATCATAAATAAATCAGAAGTGAGGGCGTGGCAGTTTTGGGCGGTTTGTGGGCGTTAGAGTGGGCGTGGCAACATGAATCGACAAACTTGCGCTGAGTCTATGTCTCTGGAGTCTGCATGCTAAGTCTCAACTTTCTACCTTTTGTAGTTCCTGAGATCTCGACGTTCATACGGACAGACAGACGGACGGACAGATTTTCTATCGATTTGCCAAAAACCTTTTTGCCACGCCCACTTAAACGCCCACAAACCGCCAAAAATTGTCAGTGTTAAAGACTTTCCTTCGCACTTCAAATAGCTGAGTAACGGGTTTGAGATAGTCGGGGAACTCGAATATAGCGTTCTCTCTTGTTTTTAATTTTTTTATTGGTATTGAAAATTTCTATCGATTTGCAGAACAACTTTTTGCCAAAACGGCCACGCCCACACTTTTGAAAAATGATTTGATATTTTTTCACTTTTTGTTAGTCTTGTGGCAAAAAACTTTTTGCCACGCCTACTCTAACGGCCACAAACCGCTAAAAACTGCCAGTTTTTAAGTCTCTCCTTCGCACTTCCAATAGCTGACGAAATAAATTACTATAGGGAAAAATGTCAGTTGGTAACGAATATTTTGGAGTAAAACTTAAATTTGTAAAGTTTTAGCCCGATCGGATAAAGTTTAGTAGTGCCTTTCTCAACCAAAAGTTTGATATAGGAATTTTTTGGCTAAAATTTTGTATTTTTTGGTTAAAATTCTGTTTTTTTTTGTGAGCATTTAAGGTTTAAGGTCGCAAATGGCTCTAAACAACTTTATTTTATATAGTTCGTTTAGTTTTCCTTTCAAAATGCTTTCAAGTATTCAAATTGGTTAAGAATTGGCGGCTTTACCGCATTTCATTGAGTATTTCCAAGTATGTGAGCACAAAATCTGTGCATCTCTTTTACAATTTTAACCGGGACTTAACGTGTATAGCGTGTTCGAATCAAAATGTCCAAATCGCGTTCAAGGGATGTAATATCTTTACTTGGCCACGACTCTCCTCATATTCTGGGATCGCAGTTACCAAGCATAAGGCAAGTAATGCGTGTTTTCTTTTACAACCATAAGAAATTGAAGTTAACTGTGCGCAGAAGCGCGGGACTCGCCGTGAAAGAAGCAGCCTCGTTTTGGTCGAAAGCCCGAATCCCTATCCGCCAAGAAAACCATTGTATTAATAAGTTGGGAAAACTTTGGATATGATGTTAATTGAAGAGAATAAGAAATTCCTTGAAATGCAACGACAGAATGGACGTCAGGGTCATTTAGGTGGCTTAGATGCATCACTGGCATGCAAAGAAAGGCGGAAGGAAGCACGTGAAGAAAAGGAACAAGCTCGCAAGTGCAGAGAAACCATTCGTGTTGCAGACAAAGGTAGTCATGTTGATTTATTTTACGGGATCTTTAAATAATAACAAAAACTGTATTATAGATTGTATTAGATCTTCTGAAAGTGACGACAACAGTGATGCTTTGTCTGCTGTTCAAGAAAATATGGACATTTCAAGTTCAGATTTAGAATTATCCCCTATAAAAAGAGGCAGGAAAAGCTTTTTAACATCCCGACTTCTTTTATCGTTGGACAAATGGCAGATTTCCAATAATGCAGCTATGCATTTGATTTCTGCGGTTGTTGAAGCTTTGGGTCATGATGTCGCCAAATACGCATTCAATACCAGAACTTTGCAGCGGCTGCGAGAAGATAATAGGAAAAAAATATCTGAGTCAGCGAAGAAAAGCTGTAAAGACTTGGTAATTACCTTGCAACTCTTTGAATGTTCACATAATTTTGGAAAAAGTTGATTTTGGCATTTTAACTGTTAATTTTAGATGACTGCAGTGGTACATTGGGATGGAAAAATGCTCCCAGAATTGACTGGTCGAGAAAAAGTCGGAAGAATATCAATTATAATATCATATTCTAATGGTGAACAACTTTTGGGAGTACCACTGGCGTTGAAATATCTCGTGCAACCTTCAACTTGCTAACAGAGTAGGGAATTTCGGATAAAATCGTTGCTGCATGTTTTTATACAACTGCACCCGATTCCGGAAGATTTAACGGTTCGGCAGTTTTGTTAGAACAGTTATTGGAACGCAGTTTGCTTTATCTTCCATCATATATGTGAATTATATTTACGAGCTGCTTTTGAATCAAGTGCTGGATCTTCAAGCGTTAGTGTCCCCTGTTTTAACGATTTCAAATAGCATGGGCCAAAATTGACCAAATGATTATATACTAAATGATTATGTCGCCACACGGATAAACAAAGAAAAGAATCAGATCATTGATTTCTGTCGATGTCAATTGAAACAAGAGAGAACGCTATAGTCGAGTTCCCCGACTATCTGATATCCGTTACTCAGCTATTCGAAGTGCGAAGGAGAGTCTTCAGCACATACAGTTTTTGGCGGTTTTGTGGGCGTTAGAGTGGGCGTGGCAAAGAATTTTTTTTGGCAAATCGTTAGAAATTTACAAGACTAATACAAAAATGAAAAAATATCAAAACATTTTTCATAAGTGTGGGCGTGGCAGCTTTGGGCGGTTTGTGGGCGTTAGAGTGGGCGTGGCAAAAAGTTTTTTGCAAATCGTTAGAAATTTATAAGACTATTATAAAAATAAAAAATATCGAAACATTTTTCAAAAGTGTGGACGTGGCAGTTTTGGGCGGTTTGTGGGCGTTAGAGTGGGCGTGGCAACATGAATCGACAAACTTGCGCTGCGTCTATGCCCCTGGAGTCTGTATGCTTAATCTCAACTTTCTAGCTTTTGTAGTTCCTGAGATCTCGACGTTCATACGGACGGACAGACGGACATGGCCAAATCGACTCGGCTACTGATCCTGATCAAAAATATATATACTTTATATGGTCGGAAACGCTTCCTTCTTCCTGTTACATACTTTTCAACAAATCTAGTATACCCTTTTACTCTACGAGTAACGGGTATAAAAAGATCATGCAGGTAATGACTACCGCGAACTATTAGAGTTAACAATTCTCTTTTTGGGAATAGTTTCGGAAGGCCATAATTTCCGACCGCCTGGCCCTATGCATCAAGCTCGCTGGATGTCTAAGGCAATTTATACACTGAAGCTAAAAAGGTATTCGAGAAGTCTTCCGTTTAACTAAACACGAAGAAAAGTATTTGCGTTATGTGTCTGTTTTTATAGTGAAATTGTATGTACAATTGTGGTTTGGATCCCCGTTGCCCGTTGAAGCTCCTAATAGAGACATTCAATGTATTCGGGCTTTGTACAACTACAGAGAGGTGAACGAGAGGATTTCAATGGCAGGATTTCAATATGGCAGATAACATTGGCTATTCGATGACAACGTTACTGTCGCAGAAAACGAGAATGCAACTTATTGTTTGCGATGATACAACAAAAATTCGTTAAGCGCATTAACTTAAAAGTACGAGATTTGTCAACTTTTGTTTCAAAAAAATTATCTGATTTCATTACATCATAGATCCATCGAAGTGGCATAATCAAGAAGACTTTAAAAATGCTGTTGATATTGTACGAAAATTATATTGCAGAGCGTGGCGTAAAACTAATGCAAGATTATAACAAGAAATTAACAACTGAAGAGCTCAAATATCAAAAATTATTACAAGTTGTCAAAGAGTATACAAAGAAGTACCCATTAGCAGTAAAAAATCGCTTAAAAATTAATTAAAAATAAATTCTTATATATTTTAAATATATTTTATCATATAAAACTAAAATGAAGTTGATGAGAGCAATTTGCGTCCTAAAATCGTAAATGCTCACAAAAAAAAAACAGAATTTTAACCAAAAACAAGAGAGAACGCTATAGTCGAGTTCCCCGACTATCTGATACCCGTTACTCAGCTAGTGGAAGTGCAAAGGAGAGTTTTTGGCGGTTTGTAGGCGTTAGAGTGGGCGTGGCAAAAAGTTTTTTGGCAAATCGATAGAAATTTACAAGACTAATACAAAAATTAAAAAAAAATATCAAAACCTTTTTCAAAAGTGTGGGCGTGGCAGTTTTAGGCGGTTTGTGGGCGTTAGAGTGGGCGTGGCAACATGAATCGACAAACTTGCGCTGCGTCTATGTTCCTGGAGTCTGTATGCTTAATCTCAACTTTCTAGCTTTTGTAGTTCCTGAGATCTCGACGTTCATACGGACGGACAGACAGACGGACAGACAGACGGACGGACAGACGTACATGGCCAGATCGACTCGGCTACTGATCCTGATCAAGAATATATATACTTTATATGGTCGGAAACGCTTCCTTCTGCCTGTTACATACTTTTCAACGAATCTAGTATACCCTTTTACTCTACGAGTAACGAGTATAAATTCAACATTTTAGCCAAAAAATGCCTATATCAAACTTTTGGTTAAGAAAGGTTTACGTAAGGTTTAAGTAAGTTTTACACCAGAGACTCTGAGAATTCGCACTTTCGCAAATGAGCACGATATTCGAACCAGAGGCTGGCACCATCGCAATATTTATTGGAGAAAACGTCAAGTTGCAGACAGATTGCGGAATTGAGAAAACGCTGAATGGATCGGTGTTGATAAAGTTCAGCCATTGCAAGACAATGGTGAACAACGTAAAGTATGAAGCGGGGGCCACCCAAATTTGACTTTTCGGTCAGATCAGCATATTAAGTTAACCCAAATGTATCAAATAGAACTGTAAGGAACTAAGAAAGAAATATAAAGATTAATTCTGAAAATCATACTCAACTCCAACGGACGTATTTACTCTGTTCGATTCCCACACATCTCGAACCTTCAGGAGTTAACTCGCAAACCGGATACGAGTTGAAAGAGACATCGGACCTCTCTGACTGCGTCAAAGATCTACAAATGGTCGAAGGACAGCAGGAAGCGTATATATCTTGCATAAATAGAACCGGGTCGATATATAATTTAGAGTCTAAAAATCGCCCTCGTGAGGGGCTCAACGCGTTGGATGTTTTTATCCAAGGAGTTTTTCTGCACGGAGTTTCAGAATGTAATATCGAGGACCTCCGCACCTCAGTTTTATTAAAAGTCAGGTGCCCCAAGATATTCAGGCCCATCAGTCGGGTCAATCCTACCCATCAGGGTACAGTAATCGCCAAGGATGCATTAAAAGAAACGCAGAGGGCGGCAACCCATTCCAAAAGGCACAAAGAATGTACCTCCACCAACCCCGGCGACTAGTAAAGATGACCAAGCCACTTTACACGAGGTTTACTACGATCACGCGTCAATGACTATTCTTAGCACGAATAAGTGGATGCTGCAAACGATCTTGAAACAGAGGGAGAAGTGAATTTTACATCCAGGTATGCAACAAAGAGAAGAACAAAAACTGTTCATGCCGAACAACTGAGTCCGGTATCCCGCCAGCAGAGCATCGCTGTTGGCGGAATGTACCTTTTGACCCGTTTCCGAAGTGGGGCACGAAGCCGCCATATTCATGTATGAAAAACCACTTGAAAATAAACCCCGAACGAGAAAGACGCACCACGAACTCCAACACCTCTTTTTAATTAATTCTGGGAATATTTGGAAGCAGCTTTCCGGCCCCCGACGTTATCATTTTTGGTCCTTCGAGCCGGATCTTCCAGCGCTTTTGCCGAGATAAGTACGGTGCCAAAATCCCCACCATATATGTATATACATACATATACATATTGCTGCGCTCCAAATCTATTGCTCACTATCAACTAGTGGCCACCTGCGCAATAGTATATGTACGTGTCGATGCTGTATGCATCCACTCCAATTTATGTTTCATCCGAACAATCGCCAAAACATTCAATTGGCAAAGTGAAAAGGGATCATCCAACATATGTACATACATATATTAATGTTATTGTTTATTTTCACATACACGAAAGCTCCCACACACACGACAAAACACAGACGATTTCCTAGAGCGGCAGATGAGAACCGGCTGCAGTCAACACTAGCGACGAACATATCCACAAACACAACCTCCAGCGCTGTAAGGTTTGAGAAAAAAAGAATTACAAACAATCAAATTTAAAAGCAACCATCGGCGCTAATATTTACATATTGCATACACATATATATATGTACCAGCATATGTACGTGTTGCTACCGCTAGAGCCATACACGGCATATTCCAATAAGGAACCGTTCTCACTGGACCTTTTTTGTTTTGTAGTTTCCAATAGAAAGTGTCAATGTGTGTTTTTTCTTTTATTCATTTTTTGAACTCCGTTCTTGATTTTATTCCAATTTGCATATATCGTCTCAATAATTGGCCAAACATCCACGCTTATCCAGCGTCCCACATCGACAATCATAGTCCAGCGTAATCCAGCGCCCTCATATCTTTTTTTTTCCTCAATTCCGTTTATACCGATTATTGTGTATTCCGCGCTTAATCCAGCGAACCCAGGTTTTATATAAAACGAGAACATAATTTCTTACGATTACCACTTTTTTCACGCGTAATCCGGCGCCCCTTACCTTTGTCTAAATCGATTAATTCCGATTATTCATTTTTTATTTTTTCGCTCAATACAGCGATCCCGGTGTTTTTGTTCCGAGTGTCAAATTTTGTTCACTCGTTGTCCTGCGCCCCCACATCCTGTCTAAATTGATGCGATAATTTGGTTCTTAAATTACTTGTGTGCGCTTTATCGAGCGACCCTGTATAACTCCAAATCAACAAACCTTAGCTTTCGATTAATTTGGGTGTCCGCTTTATCCAGCGACTCCAGTTACTTTTTCCAAATACGGAAAATTCTGATCGATCCCACTGGTTGCACGCTTATCCAGCGTCCCAATATATAAGTTGTTTCGATCTTGGTTGCACGCTTTATCCAGCGTCCCAATATATAAGTTGTTGCACCCTTTATCCAGCGTCCCAATATATAAGTTGTTTCGATCTTGGTTGCACGCTTTATCCAGCGTCCCAAATACAATAAGTTAAATCGATCCAGTTGGTTGCACGCTTTATCTAGCGTCCCAAACGAGTTAGAGCCAAGAGCGAGTCCTCAGTGCCCTTCAAAAGCCCAAATCCCACTCGAAGCAAAAGCCCATCGACAACTCCACGACAACTAAAATCCACGAGCACGTCGCTCCAAGTTCCACGGTCAGCACCGAACACGAAACCTGCGAATTCAGACTTCTCACCCCAAGTTACTAGAGCAACCGCAAAAATGGCGCAAGCTGAGGCAGACAGGGCCTTGATGAAATTCCTGACCATAACCGATAGAGTAGGTCAGTTCGAGGCCAGAGGTAACACCCCAGCAGACACAAGTCCGTCAATCCACACAAGTAGGGTGCGACTCGAGCAGATCAGAGCCCTATGGGACAAGGTGGAGAAGGAATACGAGGCGTGCTCCGAAGTTCTGTCCGGTCTCGGATCCACAGACACCATAACAGTCATGCAGTCCAAGTATGACTACTGTTATGTCGTTTACGAGCAGTGCGCAGCGAGCCTCAACGAGATCATTGAAGAAGGTTCACGCTCGCAACAGTCCGTTCAGGCCTCCATTCCGGCACCTCCTCAGGGAGGGTGTCGCTTAACCCCAGTCGAGTGCGACAGTTTCAGTGGAGACTATGTCTCAGAAGCAGAAGTTGTGTTTAAACTGTTTTGCCAGAACGCATCTTCTTAGGGATTGCACTAGCACGCATAATTGCAATACTTGCAGAGGACGCCACAACACTCTCCTGCACCGAAATGGCACTCCACCAGTCCAGTCAGCGGTCAATCCTGACCACCAGCCCCACGTATCCACATTTAACCACCAGCAAGATATACAGTTCACTCCATTAAGGAATCAACCGAATGTGCAAACGTTTCTTGCTGTAAACACTCAAGGGGTCCTCCTGAGTACAGCTTTAATCATTTAGGCATCAAATACTCAGCACGGGCACTTATTGACTCGGGTTCTGAGGCAACCTTTATTTCAGAACGCTTGTTCAACTTGATTAAGTGTCCTTATGAATCCATCCATGCTCAAGTTTCAGGCCTCAACCTCACTGTTGCAGCTCAGCTATCAAGGATGCATTAAAAGAAACGCAGAGGGCGGCAACCCATTCCAAAAGGCACAAAGAATGTACCTCCACCAACCCCGGCGACTAGTAAAGATGACCAAGCCACTTTACACGAGGTTTACTACGATCACGCGTCAATGACTATTCTTAGCACGAATAAGTGGATGCTGCAAACGATCTTGAAACAGAGGGAGAAGTGAATTTTACGTCCAGGTATGCAACAAAGAGAAGAACAAAAACTGTTCATGCCGAACAACTGAGTCCGGTATCCCGCCAGCAGAGCATCGCTGTTGGCGGAATGTACCTTTTGACCCGTTTCCGAAGTGGGGCACGAAGCCGCCATATTCATGTATGAAAAACCACTTGAAAATAAACCCCGAACGAGAAAGACGCACCACGAACTCCAACACCTCTTTTTAATTAATTCTGGGAATATTTGGAAGCAGCTTTCCGGCCCCCGACGTTATCATTTTTGGTCCTTCGAGCCGGATCTTCCAGCGCTTTTGCCGAGATAAGTACGGTGCCAAAATCCCCACCATATATGTATATACATACATATACATATTGCTGCGCTCCAAATCTATTGCTCACTATCAACTAGTGGCCACCTGCGCAATAGTATATGTACGTGTCGATGCTGTATGCATCCACTCCAATTTATGTTTCATCCGAACAATCGCCAAAACATTCAATTCGCAAAGTGAAAAGGGATCAGACATTATATCATCCAACATATGTACATACATATATTAATGTTATTGTTTATTTTCACATACACGAAAGCTCCCACACACACGACAAAACACAGACGATTTCCTAGAGCGGCAGATGAGAACCGGCTGCAGTCAACACTAGCGACGAACATATCCACAAACACAACCTCCAGCGCTGTAAGGTTTGAGAAAAAAAGAATTACAAACAATCACATTTAAAAGCAACCATCGGCGCTAATATTTACATATTGCATACACATATATATATGTACCAGCATATGTACGTGTTGCTACCGCTAGAGCCATACACGGCATATTCCAATAAGGAACCGTTCTCACTGGACCTTTTTTGTTTTGTAGTTTCCAATAGAAAGTGTCAATGTGTGTTTTTTCTTTTATTCATTTTTTGAACTCCGTTCTTGATTTTATTCCAATTTGCATATATCGTCTCAATAATTGGCCAAACATCCACGCTTATCCAGCGTCCCACATCGACAATCATAGTCCAGCGTAATCCAGCGCCCTCATATCTTTTTTTTTTCCTCAATTCCGTTTATACCGATTATTGTGTATTCCGCGCTTAATCCAGCGAACCCAGGTTTTATATAAAACGAGAACATAATTTCTTACGATTACCACTTTTTTCACGCGTAATCCGGCGCCCCTTACCTTTGTCTAAATCGATTAATTCCGATTATTCATTTTTTATTTTTTCGCTCAATACAGCGATCCCGGTGTTTTTGTTCCGAGTGTCAAATTTTGTTCACTCGTTGTCCTGCGCCCCCACATCCTGTCTAAATTGATGCGATAATTTGGTTCTTAAATTACTTGTGTGCGCTTTATCGAGCGACCCTGTATAACTCCAAATCAACAAACCTTAGCTTTCGATTAATTTGGGTGTCCGCTTTATCCAGCGACTCCAGTTACTTTTTCCAAATACGGAAAATTCTGATCGATCCCACTGGTTGCACGCTTATCCAGCGTCCCAATATATAAGTTGTTTCGATCTTGGTTGCACGCTTTATCCAGCGTCCCAATATATAAGTTGTTGCACCCTTTATCCAGCGTCCCAATATATAAGTTGTTTCGATCTTGGTTGCACGCTTTATCCAGCGTCCCAAATACAATAAGTTAAATCGATCCAGTTGGTTGCACGCTTTATCTAGCGTCCCAAACGAGTTAGAGCCAAGAGCGAGTCCTCAGTGCCCTTCAAAAGCCCAAATCCCACTCGAAGCAAAAGCCCATCGACAACTCCACGACAACTAAAATCCACGAGCACGTCGCTCCAAGTTCCACGGTCAGCACCGAACACGAAACCTGCGAATTCAGACTTCTCACCCCAAGTTACTAGAGCAACCGCAAAAATGGCGCAAGCTGAGGCAGACAGGGCCTTGATGAAATTCCTGACCATAACCGATAGAGTAGGTCAGTTCGAGGCCAGAGGTAACACCCCAGCAGACACAAGTCCGTCAATCCACACAAGTAGGGTGCGACTCGAGCAGATCAGAGCCCTATGGGACAAGGTGGAGAAGGAATACGAGGCGTGCTCCGAAGTTCTGTCCGGTCTCGGATCCACAGACACCATAACAGTCATGCAGTCCAAGTATGACTACTGTTATGTCGTTTACGAGCAGTGCGCAGCGAGCCTCAACGAGATCATTGAAGAAGGTTCACGCTCGCAACAGTCCGTTCAGGCCTCCATTCCGGCACCTCCTCAGGGAGGGTGTCGCTTAACCCCAGTCGAGTGCGACAGTTTCAGTGGAGACTATGTCTCAGAAGCAGAAGTTGTGTTTAAACTGTTTTGCCAGAACGCATCTTCTTAGGGATTGCACTAGCACGCATAATTGCAATACTTGCAGAGGACGCCACAACACTCTCCTGCACCGAAATGGCACTCCACCAGTCCAGTCAGCGGTCAATCCTGACCACCAGCCCCACGTATCCACATTTAACCACCAGCAAGATATACAGTTCACTCCATTAAGGAATCAACCGAATGTGCAAACGTTTCTTGCTGTAAACACTCAAGGGGTCCTCCTGAGTACAGCTTTAATCATTTAGGCATCAAATACTCAGCACGGGCACTTATTGACTCGGGTTCTGAGGCAACCTTTATTTCAGAACGCTTGTTCAACTTGATTAAGTGTCCTTATGAATCCATCCATGCTCAAGTTTCAGGCCTCAACCTCACTGTTGCAGCTCAGCTATCAAGGATGCATTAAAAGAAACGCAGAGGGCGGCAACCCATTCCAAAAGGCACAAAGAATGTACCTCCACCAACCCCGGCGACTAGTAAAGATGACCAAGCCACTTTACACGAGGTTTACTACGATCACGCGTCAATGACTATTCTTAGCACGAATAAGTGGATGCTGCAAACGATCTTGAAACAGAGGGAGAAGTGAATTTTACGTCCAGGTATGCAACAAAGAGAAGAACAAAAACTGTTCATGCCGAACAACTGAGTCCGGTATCCCGCCAGCAGAGCATCGCTGTTGGCGGAATGTACCTTTTGACCCGTTTCCGAAGTGGGGCACGAAGCCGCCATATTCATGTATGAAAAACCACTTGAAAATAAACCCCGAACGAGAAAGACGCACCACGAACTCCAACACCTCTTTTTAATTAATTCTGGGAATATTTGGAAGCAGCTTTCCGGCCCCCGACGTTATCATTTTTGGTCCTTCGAGCCGGATCTTCCAGCGCTTTTGCCGAGATAAGTACGGTGCCAAAATCCCCACCATATATGTATATACATACATATACATATTGCTGCGCTCCAAATCTATTGCTCACTATCAACTAGTGGCCACCTGCGCAATAGTATATGTACGTGTCGATGCTGTATGCATCCACTCCAATTTATGTTTCATCCGAACAATCGCCAAAACATTCAATTGGCAAAGTGAAAAGGGATCAGACATTAATATCATCCAACATATGTACATACATATATTAATGTTATTGTTTATTTTCACATACACGAAAGCTCCCACACACACGACAAAACACAGACGATTTCCTAGAGCGGCAGATGAGAACCGGCTGCAGTCAACACTAGCGACGAACATATCCACAAACACAACCTCCAGCGCTGTAAGGTTTGAGAAAAAAAGAATTACAAACAATCACATTTAAAAGCAACCATCGGCGCTAATATTTACATATTGCATACACATATATATATGTACCAGCATATGTACGTGTTGCTACCGCTAGAGCCATACACGGCATATTCCAATAAGGAACCGTTCTCACTGGACCTTTTTTGTTTTGTAGTTTCCAATAGAAAGTGTCAATGTGTGTTTTTTCTTTTATTCATTTTTTGAACTCCGTTCTTGATTTTATTCCAATTTGCATATATCGTCTCAATAATTGGCCAAACATCCACGCTTATCCAGCGTCCCACATCGACAATCATAGTCCAGCGTAATCCAGCGCCCTCATATCTTTTTTTTTTCCTCAATTCCGTTTATACCGATTATTGTGTATTCCGCGCTTAATCCAGCGAACCCAGGTTTTATATAAAACGAGAACATAATTTCTTACGATTACCACTTTTTTCACGCGTAATCCGGCGCCCCTTACCTTTGTCTAAATCGATTAATTCCGATTATTCATTTTTTATTTTTTCGCTCAATACAGCGATCCCGGTGTTTTTGTTCCGAGTGTCAAATTTTGTTCACTCGTTGTCCTGCGCCCCCACATCCTGTCTAAATTGATGCGATAATTTGGTTCTTAAATTACTTGTGTGCGCTTTATCGAGCGACCCTGTATAACTCCAAATCAACAAACCTTAGCTTTCGATTAATTTGGGTGTCCGCTTTATCCAGCGACTCCAGTTACTTTTTCCAAATACGGAAAATTCTGATCGATCCCACTGGTTGCACGCTTATCCAGCGTCCCAATATATAAGTTGTTTCGATCTTGGTTGCACGCTTTATCCAGCGTCCCAATATATAAGTTGTTGCACCCTTTATCCAGCGTCCCAATATATAAGTTGTTTCGATCTTGGTTGCACGCTTTATCCAGCGTCCCAAATACAATAAGTTAAATCGATCCAGTTGGTTGCACGCTTTATCTAGCGTCCCAAACGAGTTAGAGCCAAGAGCGAGTCCTCAGTGCCCTTCAAAAGCCCAAATCCCACTCGAAGCAAAAGCCCATCGACAACTCCACGACAACTAAAATCCACGAGCACGTCGCTCCAAGTTCCACGGTCAGCACCGAACACGAAACCTGCGAATTCAGACTTCTCACCCCAAGTTACTAGAGCAACCGCAAAAATGGCGCAAGCTGAGGCAGACAGGGCCTTGATGAAATTCCTGACCATAACCGATAGAGTAGGTCAGTTCGAGGCCAGAGGTAACACCCCAGCAGACACAAGTCCGTCAATCCACACAAGTAGGGTGCGACTCGAGCAGATCAGAGCCCTATGGGACAAGGTGGAGAAGGAATACGAGGCGTGCTCCGAAGTTCTGTCCGGTCTCGGATCCACAGACACCATAACAGCAAAGACATTAGAATAACAAGATGCGTAACGCCATACGATTTTTTTGCACACGATTTTTTTGTGGTGGCTTTTCAAGTGGCTTTTCGCTCTTATTCAAAAGCCAGAGAGCGGAGAGCTCTAGAGCCACCAGCTCTCTTGTACGCATACAGCGACAGCTGACCACTGTATTGGTGCACACGTATGCACATGCATTGTAAAAATGACAAAATATGCCCTTCATCTTAGAAGTTCTTAGACTTTAAATCTATATTATTTTTTATAAATTGACACCACTTAAAAACTCTAGTCTTGCATTGCCTTAACATAACAATTATTCAAATTTAACACAGAAATAATAATAGCACAATCTATGTACAAAAAAATGCATAATAATTTTAAAAGATGACTTTATATTAGAATAATTGTCATTAGAGTAATCACCGTGCGACGTGTGAAAAATATAAGAAGACAATGATTCTTCGGTGCTTATGTCCGCACTTCGTGCTTCAAGAAATCAATTTTGCAATAAACAGATTCCATATTTTTATTTATTTTATAAATATTAATTTTTTAATATGAATTATTTGTATGAAATATTTACTTTTGAAATGTAATTTCTTTTTTTGGAAATTCTTTGTTTTAAATTACAGTAGTAATAATAATTTACTTTGTATACGTTTTAATTATTTACTGTAGTTATTTAGTCAAATTACTAGTATGAAAATTAAGCATTTTCAGTATTTAAAATGCAACTAAGATTCATTTAAATTATTTTCTTATATTTCATTTTGTTGTTTTTAAAACAGCCCGCAATTATGGGTAGGCAGAAAAGCGCGCCAATTTTTTTTGTTTTTTCTTTTAATACGTTTTTTTTTTCTCTTAAAACGTTTGCTTAAAGCTGACTATACGTATAGCTCCTCGATTTTTTTAAATTTCGCTATATAATTGTATTTATAATCAATTAAAGTCGTTTTGTTGCATTGGTAAAGTACGGAAATATATTACATATTAATAATTATCAATATAAATATAAATATAAATATGTAACCGGTAGCTAATTCGAGCGGCGATTTTATCAAACGAATATTAAAAAAACTTCTTTCAAACCATAATAGTTTTGAATCGAAATTGACCAAAACATTAATCAAATTCGTTTCTTAGATCAAAATTGATTTCGGCCCGAAAATCGTCTTCTAGCAGAAGCACGCACACATACACACTATCTCCTTTAATGTTTTAACTCACACAAGTAAGACAATTCTATTTTTAGATTTTTACGCTCTCAATTTTAGGCGAGCGAAAAGAGAGCAATTTTGGTCGTCACCAAAAAAGTGGCTGCATAGTGCAAAACTAATGTATGGCCGTTACGCATCTTGTTATTATAATGTCTTTGATAACAGTCATGCAGTCCAAGTATGACTACTGTTATGTCGTTTACGAGCAGTGCGCAGCGAGCCTCAACGAGATCATTGAAGAAGGTTCACGCTCGCAACAGTCCGTTCAGGCCTCCATTCCGGCACCTCCTCAGGGAGGGTGTCGCTTAACCCCAGTCGAGTGCGACAGTTTCAGTGGAGACTATGTCTCAGAAGCAGAAGTTGTGTTTAAACTGTTTTGCCAGAACGCATCTTCTTAGGGATTGCACTAGCACGCATAATTGCAATACTTGCAGAGGACGCCACAACACTCTCCTGCACCGAAATGGCACTCCACCAGTCCAGTCAGCGGTCAATCCTGACCACCAGCCCCACGTATCCACATTTAACCACCAGCAAGATATACAGTTCACTCCATTAAGGAATCAACCGAATGTGCAAACGTTTCTTGCTGTAAACACTCAAGGGGTCCTCCTGAGTACAGCTTTAATCATTTAGGCATCAAATACTCAGCACGGGCACTTATTGACTCGGGTTCTGAGGCAACCTTTATTTCAGAACGCTTGTTCAACTTGATTAAGTGTCCTTATGAATCCATCCATGCTCAAGTTTCAGGCCTCAACCTCACTGTTGCAGCTCAGCTATCAAGGATGCATTAAAAGAAACGCAGAGGGCGGCAACCCATTCCAAAAGGCACAAAGAATGTACCTCCACCAACCCCGGCGACTAGTAAAGATGACCAAGCCACTTTACACGAGGTTTACTACGATCACGCGTCAATGACTATTCTTAGCACGAATAAGTGGATGCTGCAAACGATCTTGAAACAGAGGTATGCAACAAAGAGAAGAACAAAAACTGTTCATGCCAAACAACTGAGTCCGGTATCCCGCCAGCAGAGCATCGCTGTTGGCGGAATGTACCTTTTGACCCGTTTCCGAAGTGGGGCACGAAGCCGCCATATTCATGTATGAAAAACCACTTGAAAATAAACCCCGAACGAGAAAGACGCACCACGAACTCCAACACCTCTTTTTAATTAATTCTGGGAATATTTGGAAGCAGCTTTCCGGCCCCCGACGTTATCATTTTTGGTCCTTCGAGCCGGATCTTCCAGCGCTTTTGCCGAGATAAGTACGGTGCCAAAATCCCCACCATATATGTATATACATACATATACATATTGCTGCGCTCCAAATCTATTGCTCACTATCAACTAGTGGCCACCTGCGCAATAGTATATGTACGTGTCGATGCTGTATGCATCCACTCCAATTTATGTTTCATCCGAACAATCGCCAAAACATTCAATTGGCAAAGTGAAAAGGGATCAGACATTAATATCATCCAACATATGTACATACATATATTAATGTTATTGTTTATTTTCACATACACGAAAGCTCCCACACACACGACAAAACACAGACGATTTCCTAGAGCGGCAGATGAGAACCGGCTGCAGTCAACACTAGCGACGAACATATCCACAAACACAACCTCCAGCGCTGTAAGGTTTGAGAAAAAAAGAATTACAAACAATCAAATTTAAAAGCAACCATCGGCGCTAATATTTACATATTGCATACACATATATATATGTACCAGCATATGTACGTGTTGCTACCGCTAGAGCCATACACGGCATATTCCAATAAGGAACCGTTCTCACTGGACCTTTTTTGTTTTGTAGTTTCCAATAGAAAGTGTCAATGTGTGTTTTTTCTTTTATTCATTTTTTGAACTCCGTTCTTGATTTTATTCCAATTTGCATATATCGTCTCAATAATTGGCCAAACATCCACGCTTATCCAGCGTCCCACATCGACAATCATAGTCCAGCGTAATCCAGCGCCCCCATATCTTTTTTTTTTCCTCAATTCCGTTTATACCGATTATTGTGTATTCCGCGCTTAATCCAGCGAACCCAGGTTTTATATAAAACGAGAACATAATTTCTTACGATTACCACTTTTTTCACGCGTAATCCGGCGCCCCTTACCTTTGTCTAAATCGATTAATTCCGATTATTCATTTTTTATTTTTTCGCTCAATACAGCGATCCCGGTGTTTTTGTTCCGAGTGTCAAATTTTGTTCACTCGTTGTCCTGCGCCCCCACATCCTGTCTAAATTGATGCGATAATTTGGTTCTTAAATTACTTGTGTGCGCTTTATCGAGCGACCCTGTATAACTCCAAATCAACAAACCTTAGCTTTCGATTAATTTGGGTGTCCGCTTTATCCAGCGACTCCAGTTACTTTTTCCAAATACGGAAAATTCTGATCGATCCCACTGGTTGCACGCTTATCCAGCGTCCCAATATATAAGTTGTTTCGATCTTGGTTGCACGCTTTATCCAGCGTCCCAATATATAAGTTGTTGCACCCTTTATCCAGCGTCCCAATATATAAGTTGTTTCGATCTTGGTTGCACGCTTTATCCAGCGTCCCAAATACAATAAGTTAAATCGATCCAGTTGGTTGCACGCTTTATCTAGCGTCCCAAACGAGTTAGAGCCAAGAGCGAGTCCTCAGTGCCCTTCAAAAGCCCAAATCCCACTCGAAGCAAAAGCCCATCGACAACTCCACGACAACTAAAATCCACGAGCACGTCGCTCCAAGTTCCACGGTCAGCACCGAACACGAAACCTGCGAATTCAGACTTCTCACCCCAAGTTACTAGAGCAACCGCAAAAATGGCGCAAGCTGAGGCAGACAGGGCCTTGATGAAATTCATGACCATAACCGATAGAGTAGGTCAGTTCGAGGCCAGAGGTAACACCCCAGCAGACACAAGTCCGTCAATCCACACAAGTAGGGTGCGACTCGAGCAGATCAGAGCCCTATGGGACAAGGTGGAGAAGGAATACGAGGCGTGCTCCGAAGTTCTGTCCGGTCTCGGATCCACAGACACCATAACAGTCATGCAGTCCAAGTATGACTACTGTTATGTCGTTTACGAGCAGTGCGCAGCGAGCCTCAACGAGATCATTGAAGAAGGTTCACGCTCGCAACAGTCCGTTCAGGCCTCCATTCCGGCACCTCCTCAGGGAGGGTGTCGCTTAACCCCAGTCGAGTGCGACAGTTTCAGTGGAGACTATGTCTCAGAAGCAGAAGTTGTGTTTAAACTGTTTTGCCAGAACGCATCTTCTTAGGGATTGCACTAGCACGCATAATTGCAATACTTGCAGAGGACGCCACAACACTCTCCTGCACCGAAATGGCACTCCACCAGTCCAGTCAGCGGTCAATCCTGACCACCAGCCCCACGTATCCACATTTAACCACCAGCAAGATATACAGTTCACTCCATTAAGGAATCAACCGAATGTGCAAACGTTTCTTGCTGTAAACACTCAAGGGGTCCTCCTGAGTACAGCTTTAATCATTTAGGCATCAAATACTCAGCACGGGCACTTATTGACTCGGGTTCTGAGGCAACCTTTATTTCAGAACGCTTGTTCAACTTGATTAAGTGTCCTTATGAATCCATCCATGCTCAAGTTTCAGGCCTCAACCTCACTGTTGCAGCTCAGCTATCAACTCAGCTATCAACTCCCGTCAAGCCCACATCCAAATTAAAACTTCTGCATATGTACTACCACAACTGGCCTGGAATCTCCTATCCTGTACTTTACCTGAAGACTCTTTGAAGCATCTGCCGCCATTGCAACTAGCAGACCCAAATTTCTACCGGAGTTCGCAGATCGACGTTCTGATTGGTGCCGATATCCTGCCATCGATCATTCTCAGCGGCTCCCATTCCAATATCTGTGGCACGCTAATTTTCGTCCCGACTAGCTGTCACCGAGTCCAGACTAGACAACATTCTCACAAAATTTTGGGAGGTGGATCATGTTCCAGTAAAGCTGGTTAGCGAATCCACCTCAATTTGCGAGGAAAACTCTGTCCAATCTACCAAAAGGAACGAGGATGGGAGGTATGTGGTTTCGTTGCCCTTTAAAGAGCCTAACAATATCAATCTTGGGCACTCCAGGTCGATCGCACTGGCTCAGTTCCTCCGAAACGAGATACGACTGAATAAAGACGTTCCGTCAAAAAAGCAGTACGACACAGTCATTCAAGAGTATTTAGATTTAGGTCATATGCACCAAGTCTCTCCAAACGACTTTATAAATTTTTATTTGCCCCATCACGCTGTCTTCAAACCAGACAGCACCACAACGAAGGTTCGCGTTGTGTTTAATGCTTCCAATCCTTCATCAAACGGGAACAGCCTCAATGATATCCTTCATAATTCTGCCCATTCGCGCTTTCAGAGAATCCTCTTCCGCAATAAGGACGGAGAGCTCTGTGACTATGAACTGGATACAGTCACCTTCGGCGTAAACTGTGAGCCTTTCCTAGCCTTCCGCGTACTACACCAGTTGGCTCAGGATATCCGAGGCCGATATTCTTTGGCAAGTGACACCATCGAACCATCGAACTTCATGTACGTCGACGATGTGCTCGCAGGCACTCACACTAAGCAGTCCGCAGTTTTAGCCATCGAGGAGCTTCGGCTGGCTCTAGAGAGTGCTGGTTTTCCATTACGGAAGTGGACCTCGAACGAGAGAAAACTCCTACAAGCGGTTCTTAAGATTGAAGAGGCTAGTACGGCGAAAGCTCTTGGGATCCGTTGGCAAGCTACATCTGATAGTTTCTTCCAATGGAAATCCACCTCCAAACTGCTTACACAAAACGAGAGGTTTTATCTCAGATAGCCAAACTTTTCGACCCAGCAGGATGGCTATCACCTTTCGTAGTCCGAGCCAAGATTTTTATGCAGAAAATTTGGCTACGGGAGCTGGGCTGGGATCAGCCACTAACCACGGATCTCGCGACCCAGTGGCGGGAGTATCCTGCCCTGAAGGAGATTCATATCCCGAGATGGGTACGTTTCCATCCAGCTGCGAAACTCCAGTACCATGCGTTTTGCTACGCGTCACAGGACGCCTATGGGGCTGCTATTTTCGTCCGAATCGAAACGAAGGAAGGCTGTTGTACCCATCTACTTACATCCAAAACCCGAGTCGCTCCTGTCAGATCCATCTCTATACCACGCTTGGAATTGTGCGGAGCAGTGCTGCTCACGGAGCTGGCAGCTCTAGTAATTTCTGAAATGCCTCCTCATGTCTATGAGACCTTTTACTGGACCGGCTCTACGATCGTTCTTGCATGGCTGAGTAAGCCAGCGTGCACCTGGACGACATTCGTTGCCAACAGGGTCGCAAAAATCGAACAGTGTACCGACGGAAGCAAGTGGGGTCATGTACGATCCGAAGACAATCCAGCTGATCTGGCTAGCCGGGGCGTCTCACCCCAAGAGCTTAAGGACAGCGCACTGTGGAAGCGTGGTCCAGCTGGTTGCACCTCAAACAGGAGCAGTGGCCGATTAAGTTGTGGGTCCATCCGGATACTGAGCTTGAGCAGCGCCCCGTCAAATACGAGTATCACACGGTCGCAGTGCCCCCAGCAGTTGAGATCCTAGACTGGTTCACAGCCTTTGACCGAGCTCTGCGGGTTTTTACTTATGTGTTTCGTTTTGCGAAAAGTTGCCGAAGGAAAGGTGTAGCCCCATCGGTAGAACTCACTGCGGCGGAATTGTCGGATGTGCAAGAGCGGTTAATTGTACTCACTCAGAAGAATGAGTTTCCCGCCGAATATAAGGCTTTGGGCAATAGGCAACCAGTTCCACCTGCAAGCGCAATTTCTAACTGAAACCCCTTTCTCGACGGAAATGGTGTCTTGAGAGCAAGCGGCAGGTTACAATCATCTGAAATGCTTAGTTATGATAAAAAACATCCGATCATCATTCCTGCACGGTGTAGGTTCGCCGAACTTCAAGTCCTGTTTATCCATCGCATAATGGTCCGACTGGTTCGTTCCAAATTCTGGATCAAATTCTGGATCGAACACTCGTGCCGAGTGTGTGTCATCCACAAGAAGAGACTGCAGACGCAGTTGATGGGGAATTTGCCCCGTTCCCACGTTCTCCAGACCGTTCACCCATACGGTTAGTCGGTCGAGCCTGCAAAATCACAAAGGGGTACGTGTGCGTTTTTGTGTGTTTTACTAACCGGGCCATCCACCTCGAAGCGACCTCCAACTTGACTACAGAGAAGTTCTTGGCCGCATTCTCCCGTTTTTTCGCTCGGCGTGGGTGTCCACAACACGTCTACTCTGACAACGGAAAAACGTTTGTCGGAGCCTCCACGTCTTTATCAAAGGATTTCATTGAAGCTACCAGAACATTGGTTCTATCCCAGCACAGTCTTCAGAATGTGTCCTGGCATTTCAACCCTCCTGGCGCACCTCATATGGGAGGGCTTTGGGAGGCGGGTGTGAAGAGCTTCAAGTCGCATTTTTACAAGCACACAGCCGCTGGGAAGTACACGTTCGAGAAACTGACTACCTTCCTGGCGAAGATTGAGGCCTGTTTGAATTCCAGGCCTATCTCGCCAATGTCCGAAGATCCCACGGATCTTGTCGCTCTTAGCCCTGGGCATTTTCTAATCGGAGGACCATTACTTGCGATAGCAGAACCTGAGATTAAAGAAGGTCCCAGCTCCATTATCAATCGATGGCGGATGTTGAAAGCCCTGCAACAGCAGTTTTGCCTGCGTTGGAAGGAGGAATACCGAAAGGAACTCCACAAAAGGAACAAATGGAAGTTCCCAACGCGAGATCTCTAGGCGGGAGACATGGTGGTGATCAAAGAGGAGAACTTGCCATCCAACGAGTGGCGGCTTGGGCGTATCCAATTGGTCTGTCCTGGCGTTGACGGCAAGGTCAGAGTGGCAGCAAGGTCTCACAGCACGGGTGGTCGTCCGAAGACCAGTGGCAAAAATGATTCGCCTCCCAATGGACAGCCCTAATGAGTCGAATGACTCCTCCATACTTTAGTTATTTCAAAAACTACTACTGACTAGTCCTAAGTTTGTGTCATCCTACGTCGTCCATGTGTCATGATCATCCGCATCCATAACATCTAATTTTTCATTATTTACCCATTTCTTATATAGCCGAATATATATATCGTTTCACGATGTATAAGAAGTCGAGTCTGCAGGGGTGTTCACCCACTGAAGAGCCGCCAGCGGTTCCTACAACTGCCGGCTGTGAAGCGGCTCTGCGCGAACTGTCTGGCCCACGAGCATTCGGATCGGTCGTGTCGCAGCAAAGCGAGGTGCCACATCTGCCGAGAGGCCCACAACATCCGCTGTGAACAGCCATGCTCTTCGAGGCCTCAACGGAAGCGCAAACCACGAGCAGCGCCTCAGCCTCAACGGCGTCAGGAGGCGGATTCAACCGGGTCACTACGCCCAGCCTCGCCGATGTTCCCCCACCCCACCCCTCATGCCGAACAACTGAGTCCGGTATCCCGCCAGCAGAGCATTGCTGTTGGCGGAATGTACCTTTTGAGCCGTTTCCGAAGTGGGGCACGAAGCTGCCATATTCATGTATGAAAAACCACTTCAAAATAAACCCCGAACAAGAAAGACGCACCACGAACTCCAACACCTCTTTTTAATTAATTCTGGGAATATTTGGAAGCAGCTTTCCGGCCCCCGACGTTATCAAAAACTTTATTAGCCCCAAACTTAAAGCCGGCTGTACCACGATTCACAAACCTTTCTTCGTCCAGTCCTCTGCAGGTAATATTAGGATAACACGCCGCCTGTTTGAAAAATGTATCGACCCACTAGGGAAGAACTCAGAAATTACCTTTTTTGTTCTTCCAAATGTAAGTTCCTTTGATGGTATCATTGGGGATGATAATCTTAAGGACTTAAAGGCCATAGTCGACTGGAAGAACGAATGTTTAATAATAGCCAAAGCGGTTAAACACCGTTCATACTTGCATGGCGCAGGTCCTATTAGCACCTTCAAACTCTCACGTTTGTTTTGGGCAGCAGGAATTTCAAAGCGAAACTGATACGTTGGAAGGCTCGCATAGAAGAATTCAACCGCGAACTTATTTACACGGTCTCTGAACATTGACCGAAGTAAATAGCCAAGTCGAGTGATTCCATTCCACATTCTTAGAAATTTGTTTTAAAAGTGAGCACTCCACCTTCAAACCAATCGAACTGACACTGGTAGCAGTGGACCGCTATAACACCTACGTGCACTCAGTAACGAATCGGAAACCAGAAGATATTATTTTCTACCGCGGGTCTAGAATAAACTATCAGCGTTTGACGGATTTCCGACGACAAACTCAGGACATCCGGGGTCTAATTGAACACAAGCAAGTTAAAACAAACACGGCTCGAAATAAAACAAGAGAGAACGCTACAGCCGAGTTCCCTTACTATATGATACCCGTTACTCAGCTATTGGATGTGCGAAGGAGAGACTTAAACACTGACAGTTTTTGGCGGATTGTGGCCGTTAGAGTGGGCGTGGCAAAAAGTTTTTGGCCAAATCGAGAAAAATTTACAAGACTAACAATAAGTGAAAAAATATCAAATCATTTTTTAAAAGTGGGGGGGTGGCCGTTTTGGCAAAAAGTTGTTCTGCAAATACTAATAAAAAAAAATTAGAAAATTTCAAAACGGAGAGACTTAAACACTGACAGTTTTGCGCGGTTTGGGGGCGTTTGAGTGGGCTTAGCAACATTGGTCAACAAACTTGCGCTGCGTCTATGTCTCTGGAGTCTGTATGTTTGTTCTCAACTTTCTAGCTTATGTAGTTCCTGAGATCATACGGACGGACAGACAGACGGGCAGACCGAAATGGCCAGATCGACTCGGCTATTGATCCCGATCAAGAATATATATACTTTATATGGTCGGAAACGCTTCCTTCTGCCTGTTACATACTTTTCAACGAATCTAGTATACCCTTTTACTCTACGAGTAACGGGTATAAAAATACCAGTCTCAAAGATAAGACACAATTTTACACATATATAGGCCAAGAACAAACTAAACGATTAAATCTCCACATATTGTCTTTTTGTAAGCTCTATTTCAGCATGCGCAGTAAGTCCCGCCCACGTATACAAGTGAGAGCCCGGGATCCCTTTGCAACACGGCGATGTATGAAGAATCAAGGACGTTTTTCAACTGGCACACCTCGGCGACCTTGCGAAGATAAACAGACTTGCTGAGGAAATCGCAATGGAAACGGGTGCTTTGGCGGATAGGAGAGCCGAAGGTTTGGTCACCTACTACCTCAACACAATCATGAAAGGAACGAACAGGCTTTCCAGACGACCGGTGCGCCAACCTCGTTCTTAGGACTGGCTAGGGACGGTTTGGAAGTGGATAGCTGGATCCCCAGATGCTGCTGAGTGGAAAGAGGTTTTTACCGCACAAGGGATGGTATCGACGAACACCGACATGTTAAGGATAAACGCACGTTTGTTCGACGCAACACACGAATCTATCGAACAGTTGAACATCGTCACCCACGACACTGCTACACAAGGCTATCTTATCTAACCGTCTGAAGTCATCAGAGCTTGCCAGTTGGCCAGGACCGGAATCGTCGACTCGAATTTGCTGGATCATGGCGAGATCGAGACCATACTGATGGAAGTGGATAACTCCCCATCTATTGTAACCAACGAAACCTTGCTACTCTATATATTAGCATTACCTAAGGTTGCGGTGGAGAGCTATCGCCTCATGCGACGATAAACGATGGGAAGCAGATTATACTGCATCATCACAAGCTAGCTACAAGTTCGATCGAGACTTATGCGGTTCTGGGAGACTGCCTCTGCCATTGGCAATTCTACTGTTTGTTTCTACTGATCTACAGAAACTGGCTAGTTGTATTCCCCGAAACTGAAAGGCGATCAGGCTGGCTGCTCATATAAAAAAAAAAAAACAAACAAGTGGTTAAGCAAATCGATAATGGAATGCTTTACCTGACCAACGTCAACGGTACAGTGATGACAATTTTTTGTTAATAATGTAAATTTCTATCGATCTGCAGAAAAACTTTTAGCTCGCCCGCTCTAACGCCTACAAACCGCAAACCTACAAACTGTTAGTGCTGATGAGCCTCCTTCGTATTTTGACTAGCTGAGTAACGGGTATGAGATAGTCGGAACACTTAACTATAGCGTACTCTCTTGTTTTTCATTGTTATCGTTTGTATAAAGACTTACCGCTCCATGATCAGTCGGGCGGATTCAGTTTCGGTGAATCTGTCGGAATTGGGGTATTATGTTTAAATCACATTTGGTTATGTTACTGTGGTCTACAAAGCTTCTTGATCACTCTCGATTTATACATATCGATCCCTTTAATTATACCCGTTACTCGTAGAGTAAAAGGGTATACTAGATTCGTTGAAAAGTATGTAACAGGCAGAAGGAAGCGTTTCCGACCATATAATGTATATATATTCTTGATCAGGATCAATAGCCGAGTCGATCTGACCATGTCCGTCTGTCCGTCCGTCTGTCTGTCCGTCTGTCTGTCCGTCTGTCTGTCCGTCTGTCTGTCCGTCTGTCTGTCCGTCCGTCTGTCTGTCCGTCTGTCTGTCCGTCCGTATGAACGTCGAGATCTCAGGAACTATAAAAGCTAGAAAGTTGAGAATAAGCATACAGACTCCAGAGACATAGACGCAGCGCAAGTTTGTCGATTCATGTTGCCACGCCCACTCCAAAGCCCACAAACCGCCCAAAACTGCCACGCCCACACTTTTGAAAAATGTTTTGATATTTTTTCATTTTCTTATTAGTATTGTAAATTTCTATTGATCTGCAGAAAAACTTTTTGCCACGCCCACTATAACGCCCGCAAACCGCCCAAAACTGCCACGCCCATACCTTTGAAAAATGTTGTGAATTTTTTTTCACATTTTTGTTCGTCTTGTAAATGTTACTCTCTATACCAAAAAACTTTTTGCCACGCCCACTCTAACGCCCACAAACCGCCAAAAACGGTCAGTGTTGTAATTTCTCTTCGCTCTTTTACCAGCTGAGTAACGGGTATCAGATAGTCGGGGAACCCGACTATAGCGTTCTATCTTGTTTTAACTCATCTCTCTTTTATTATATTTATTTGTTTTCACTCACATTAATTCATCATCGCTTATATGTATTTTATCACAACTTTTTATTTAGCCAGATTTGTTTCATTGATTTATTTCTTTTTATTTATAGTATTTTAAATCTGGTCTGCATGCGTTTTTTGGTTTTTTATCTGTTTTCTAGCAGAGGTTTAACAAAACAATTTTTAATTTTCATAAATAAAGTAGTTCACATAATATTTGAAATTTCAATTAGTTTTTTAAAATACCGGGTGGTAAAAATAATTAATTTATTTGGCAGCGACGAAGAGAGTACGTGTGCGCTTGATTGTTATAAATTTCGACGCAACTTATATTTCCACAAAATCATACTTAGAGCATCAGAAACCTTTATTATGCTCTCCCTACCTCTACCCTTAACTAATTTACACTAAACTACCAATTTTTGTTTACAAAAAACAATAACCTACATTCTATAACCTCAGCCAACAAACAAAAGCGGCGCCAGCTTGTGTATAGCCCTCCGAAACAATGATTCGTCGCTTCTTCTAAGGTCAACGGTTCTGACCATGGCATCCTCCCTGCCTCACCAGTTTTGACACCTACCATAGTTCGCCCATGTGCGGGGCCAGAGGGGGCGTGAATGCTTTTTGGTGCGAGTTCGCGAATTGCGTCCGCCTGCTCCTTGAACCGCTCGCAAAGAGCCTGGAAGTTGCGACTCGCTCCGGCATCCTCGTCGACCAATAAGCCTTTGGAAAGCCAATAAAAAAGAATCAGTACTTAGATCTGATACAATCTCTAAGTGAACCGCCTTGGACGCAAAACATACAAATAAGGCAAAGTAGGACTTGTACGTAGGCCTTCCTCGAATTTTCAATGTCGTATAGACCGGGCCACAAAAATCAACGCCGAATGTCGCAAATGGGCGAAGAGCACGGAGCCTATCTGCGGGTAGATTTCCAATAATTTGTGTCTCGAGGCTTGCATTTAGAACAGCGCACACTGATCGAACTGTCTGACTGCAGAGTTCTTGCGCGTTTACGGTACAAATACGCCGTCGTAGGAAGCTCACAAGTGCTTGAGGGCCGACATGCAAGTTTGAATGGTGTCGAATGATATAGGGGCGTTAGCTAGTCGCCTACAAACTCATAATAACGAAAAGTTGCACCAAGTGCCTCAAAAATGAATCGGTTCAATCACAGAAGACTTGGGATAACCTTGGAGTCTTTACAAAATTTTGCAATATCTATTTGATAAGTTTCATTATATTCAGTCGTTGACAGAGCTTTTCGAAAACTATACTCTTGTCTTTGCCTTTTGTTATAAAGCGGAACATATAAGCGAAAACTCTAAGCATTTTGAAGTGTGGCGAGAATGCCTGGATGACATCCAGCAAATAGGAAGTTTGCACGCACCGGTCAATCCGACTTACTTGCTTCCTGACGCAAGACTTCATCGTCCAGCTCGAAATGCGCATTTTTGGGCCAGTTTTCCTCTTCCCTCAGAAATAGTGGTCCAGTGAACGAGATTGACTGCCCAAATTCGTCAACGTCGAAACCTTTAGAGGCGATATCTAACTAATGCCTTGGGATCGTTTTGGTCTTGAGCGGCGCTACTTTGGACTTTGAAATCAACAATAATAATTTATAACTTTCGGCAGTTTGGCTACGAGTATAGACGCAACCTTTATAAGCTCTCATGGATGCGTCGGCAAACGCATGTAACTGTACCGGTGACACCGGGTCGGCCGCGGAATAGATATCTCATCCACTTGAGACAGAGTGCTTTCTAGCATATTCAAAGCTGCTTCCAAACTACTTCCAAACTGCTTCTAACTTCTTAAGCCAAAGTTCCTGCAATAGGATCTTTCCTTTAATAAAAATAGGACATAATAAGCGGAGGGACTCCCAGCTTCGATATCACTGATAGCATTTTTCGTTTTGTCGCTTGGAGACTTATGACAAAAAGTGTCAATTTTGAACTTGATCGCATCTTCGCTAGGCAACCACGATACTCCTAAAGCCTTATTTGACCCTGGATCCGAGATAGGTACCGACGTAACTGTGCTCTCAGATGCAGTAACCTCAGGTGAGTTTGTTTTCGTTGTGTGCGAAATGAGTGAAATTTAAACCAAAGTGGAATGGATAAAATTGGTGAATGCAGAGTAAATGTTTAGAGTACTCGGATAAAATTTTGGCATTCTCGTCTTTCAGGGCTAGCAGAGCAGAGTCAGCAGAGCATACTAAACCGCATACATAAACCGCACATCGGTTATTTTCAGCAATACATACTGGGGCAGTGGCTCTCAAATCTTACATAGCTAAAAAATCATGCAAAACTCGGTAGTGAATTCAATCCTTTCACACAGTTGTTTTTATGTATTTATGTATTTGCGAGGACCTTGGAAAAATGTTAATACATTTTTAGCATTTTTTGGCGGTGTTTGTGGGCATCTTTAATCCGTACGGGATTCATTTAAATATTTCGGACAGATTTTGTATCAAATAAAATTCGATTTTGTTCCATTTTTGCGTTGGTTTTAATCATTAACGATACATAAACTTAAAAACCATATATTGTGGGAATTTTGTGTACATTTAACCCATTTAATACAACCCAATAAAATTTATTGTTTGAATTTGAATTTATCAAATTTTCACTTACACAATCTTTAAGTGCTCATTTAATTAAGTGAGCATTTAAGACTTTTATTTATTAACCCTGGTGTCGGACATTTATTATTATTTGGATTATTTTTATATATTCCTATTAACTTTGTGAGTATTTAAAACTCCGCACAAATGCAGTTGGTGATCGCACGACGAGTGCCTGCCGTTGCCAGTTACGCAACAATTCAACGTGTAGTAACGACAGTGCGAAACCAAGGAGAAAGAGAGTTTGCAGACTCTGAACTGAAGAAAGAGAGTTTGGAGACTTTGATGGAAGAGAGTTTGGAGACTCTGAACTGGAGAAAGAGAGTTTGGAGACTCTGAGAGAAGAGAGGCTGCAGGGAAGACAGTCAAGGTGAACAAGTATACCAGTAAACAACGTGAAGAACGAAGTCAGCAGAAGAGCTACAGCCGTGGCAGTCAAAAAGGAGCAAGATCGCTACGTCAAGATGTTCGGGACCAGGAAAGTCTCCGAATTGAGACGCAGGTAGCTAAGGTCCAATACGACGAAGCACGGGTAGTCCGGAGGCATTCAGCAAGCAAGGCCGAACCGAAGAGGGTCCAAACAGGAATTGTGGTGTAGACCCGGTCGACTGTGTCGGATATTGCGTACGTGAACCCGGCGATAGCCTGGTGTGTCCGTGCGATCCGAGCAGGCGTGGTGCCAGGCGTTTGCCTTGGCGATCGCAGCCGTTAGCTGCCGTGAGTCCGCGTACGACAACAAATCCTTAGCCCAAATGACGGGCCCCAGCGTCACGGTCCGCGCCACCCAGGACGACGAGAGCGGGGAGACAGCGGAACCAGGCCACCGAGCAGTCCACCCAGGTCCGTCCGCACCGGCAGGAGCGAACTGAACAGGCGTCCGGCGGGACCTGCCGGGACAGAGCAAGGGACAAGAGGTTGCGGCTAAGAGCCCGCCAATTGTTCACCCTATTCTGAGAACGCAGACGCTTCCCTAAGCCCTCGGCCTTTCTTCTCGCCACCCGCACACGTGCGGCAGTACCAGGCGAGGGTCCGACTCTACGACGGGAGAGCAGAGACATCCGGATAATCAGATTGCATTGAAAAGCTAAGTACGAATAAAGACCCAAGAAACAAAACTGCAAGTGTTGTTACTGGTAGCCGGGTGATCACGTTATAATATAAATTTGGTGGGACGAACGCACAAAATCTACTGTGCAAGCCGCACATATTCCGTAGCGAACAGACAAACAACATCAGGTCGTTACATCTGGCGCCCAAATAACGTGATTATCCGGGCAGTATACACAAATAAAGCAGTATGGGTAGAAGTTGGATCTACCGTCTTAAAAAAGAAGATTTCGCATATGTCGGAATGAGGTTGCGCATATCGCTGTCCGGAAGGACAGAGGACATGCGAAAGGCCCTAGCGGAGTACTACGCAGAGACGGAAAACGATCAAAAGCTCGCAGCAGTCTGGACAGAATTGGAGGCGGCATATCCAGAAAGACCAGGTCCAAACGTAGAGCTTACGAACCCCGAGGGTGAAGACTTCATCGCAAGTCTGAGATGCAGCGGGAAGGTCAACGGAGAGAGGCGAGCAGGGAAAGGAGGCCAAGTCCAGAAAGACCCAGGCCCAGCCAGCCGGACTACGCAAAAGTAGCGAAACAAGTCAGAGAATAGTCTTTTTGCTTTGACGGAGAAGAAAAAACCCCTCGAATTCCTGGAGCAGGTGGAGTAGTCCGCAAACACGTATGGTTTGGACCTGAACATGATTCCCCGAGCCATGCCGGAAGTAATGCAGGGAAAGGCTCTAAAATGGTACATATCGTATAACAAACACTGCAGGACTTGAGCCGAATTCATAGATAGTTTCCAATCAAACTTCCTGCCCAGGGGATACTTTACGAAACTCGCGGACAAGGTTAAACAAAGGAAGAAAGGGTTTAGGGAAGCATTCAAGGACTACATGATCAAGATGCATACCCCCTTGGGTATGGGAAAAAGGAAACGCTGGAGCTCATCAAGGCGAACTGCACGCCAGACCTCCGAATAGCTTTGAGATCCTACCACGTGGACGACCTAGAGGCACTCATGATCCTGGCAGATGAGTACGAGGAATTGCACAGAGAACGGGAAGCCTTTGCGGAAGATCATAAATTCAGCCGCAACAAAGGACTCAGCAGATCTAGGTACGCAAACCCAGGAACAGTGGGCACAATATACCCCGAATCAGTCTAGGCGACAAAACACATCCCTATGGAGGCCGCCAGTCACCACCCAGGGACTCACTGGGACAACGCCTGGGGGCAACTCGGGTCAGAACCCAACCCATGTTGCCAATCCGCAAGAAGCTGGTCACAGGTGCGGTGGACACGACCATTGGGCAAGAGCCTGCAGAAGACAGAGGCTGCTGTTCTTCTGGATGTGTGGAAAAACAGGGAACGAAGATATGACCTGGAAGCTATGTGTTCCGCGGTAGCTGAGGGAAACTGTCCTGCGCGAAAACCACGACTCCCCACGAGCCTGTCATGTAGGCAGTCGGAAGACGATTGCGCGGCTTGTAGCCCGGTACTATTGGCCATGAATGCAGAGAGACGCAAGGGCCTCCGTTCGGAAATGCGAGAACTGCGCAAGGTTGAAACCGAATCAGCGGCAGGCGGCAGGAAAGATGTTGACACAGATCCCGAAAGAGACCTGGGCGACAGTGTGCGCCGATTTCATCGGACCACTACCAAGATCGAAGCATGGAAACAATATGTTGTTGGTGCTGATCGACAGGTTTTCAAAGTGGACGGAATTGGTGCCTTTACGTACAGCCACGGCGGAAACATTTGCAGAAAGCGTTCAGGGAACGCATAGTCGCACGATTTGGAGTACCGAAGGTGGTGATTACGGACAACGGCGTGCAGTTTACGAGTCGGGCTTTCAAGAAGTTCCTTAACGACATGGGGGTAAAGCAGCAGTTTACGGCACCGTACACCCCGCAGGAGAATCCGACAGAGAGAGCAAACCGCACTGTGAAGACAATGATAGCGCAGTTTGCCGGACAGAACCAGAGGAATTGGGATGAAAGGTGGCCCGAAATCATGCTGGCTGTGAATTCCAGTGTTTCAGATTCCACAGGCTACTCACCGGCATTGTTGACACAGGGCAGCGAGCCAAGATTACCGATTACAGTATGACAGAGAAACGCTAAGTACAGGAAGGCAACCAGAGGCACCGGAAGGAAACGCTGAGAAGATGAAAGAGATCTTCGAGATTGAGCTCAGGAACCTGGAGAGGGTGTCCCAGGACCAAGCGAGGCATTACAACCTGCGGAGAAGGCAGTGGAAGCCGAGGATTGGTGAAGTGGTGTGGGCCAAAGAGCACCATTTATCAAAAGCGGCTGAAGGGTTTGCGGCCAAACTAGCTCCGAGGTTCGATGAGCCGTACCAAGTTGTGGATTTTATATCGCCAGTGATATGTAAGATTCGCCACCGGAAGAACAAAAAGGAACGCACGGTACACGTCAGCGACCTAAAGCAGCAGGATCGGGAGGACAATGATGACGAGAACGTGGATGCGGGTCCATCGGAAGAAAACAGGAAAGGCAGGCAGAAGAACGACAACCCCTGAGAACGGACGAGGTTCGGCAGCCGTTCTAGCGTCAGGTCGAGGCGAGAGTCAAGGGATGCAGACTGCGAATCCGACAACCATTACAGCGTCAGGCCAAGGCGAGAGTCAACGGATGCGGACCGCGAGCCGACCCGAATATTGCCTCGACAACCACCACCAGGGAAGAGTAAGGTCACAAACGGCGGGACGTTGAGAATGACACCACCTTAGAACGGACTAGGCTCGGCAACCGTTCTAGCGTCAGGCCAGGGCGAGAGTCAACGGGCGCAGATTACGAATCCAACAACCGTTCTAGCGTCAAGCCAAGGCGAGAGTTAACGGAAGCGAACCAGAATCCTTCCTTAACAACCACCACCAAGGAACCCACATACTCCCGTGGAAAGGGGAGGGACGGTACAGCAGTACCGCAAGGCACGCCAAATGAGGCTGCAGGGATGAAAGTCAAGGATTAACAATGATGAAACGGTTTTTACCTCCAAAATTTTATTTATAGTCATCAAAGCTTAGGGAAGGGGGCGCCTCGATCACAAGGCGGTCGATCGATAGTGTCAATCGATGGGCAAAAATATCGGAGTTAGCAGCACATGACGGGTCACACTACAGAAATACCATGGTCATCGAGTGGCATCGCCGCCCCAACGGGAGTTATCGGGATCTATCGGGAACAATCGATCGATGGGAAGTAGTGGTACCAGATGACGAGAATGCGGAAAGAAGAGTGAAGAACGAAGAAGCGTCACAGAAATACGAATGGGCGGCAATATTGGAAAAGGAGGAACGAGGAATATACTGAAAGGAGATCGGCGCTGTGGAACTCGAGACGGAGCTGTGAGCGTCGACGGGATCTCTGGAATGTTCCGCGGTAACTGCAAGGCCGGATTTTAAATTTTCCCGAAGAAAGGGGGAGATGTGAGGAGTTAAAACTCCGCACAAATGCAGATGGTGGTCGCATGACGAGTGCCTGCCGTTGCCAGTTACGCAACAAATCAACGCGTAGTAACGGCAGTGCGAAACCAAGGAGAAAGAGAGTTTGCAGACTCTGAATTGGAGCAAGAGAGTTTGGAGACTCTGAGGGAAGAGAGTTTGGAGACTCTGAACTGGAGAAAGAGAGTTTGGAGACTCTGAGAGAAGAGAGGCTGCAGGGAAGACAGTCAAGGTGAACAAGTATACCAGTCAACAACGTGAAGAACAAAGTCAGCAGAAGAGCTACAGCAAGGAGGAAGATCGCTACGTCAAGACGTTCGGGACCAGAAAAGTCTCCGAATTGAGACGAAGCATGGGTAACCCGGAGGCATTCAGCAGGATAGGCCGAACCGAAAAGGGTCCCAAATAGGCGACAGAAATTGTGGTGTAGACCCGGTCGACTGTGTCGGAGACTGCGTACGTGAACCCGGCGATAGCCTGGTGTGTCCGTGCGATCCGAGCAGGCGTGGTACCGGCGCCATCAGTCCGAGCAGACGTGGGGTTGGCGTGTTGCTGTTCCACCAGGCGTTTGCCTTGGGGATCGCAGCCGTGAGTCCTCGTACGACGACGGTCCGCGCCACCCAGGACGACGAGAGCGGCGAGGCAGCGGAACCAGGCCGCCGAGCAGACCACCCAGGTCCGTCCGCACCGGCAGGAGAGAAAATGTAGGGTGGAACGTTCGTCTTTCACTGGGCGTCTTGCTACAGGGACGCGCCGTATACGGGCGATAGCGCGGTGCGTCGGTAGGAACTAAACAGGACAGGGACAGAGCAAGGGATACGAGGTTGCAGCTAGCGAGGCGTATGCCTTTGAGAGCGCGCCAATTGTTCACCCTAGTCTGAGAACGGACCTCGGCCTTTCTTCTCGCCACCCGCACACGTGCGGCAGTACCAGGCGAGGGTCCGACTCTACGACGGGAGAGCAGAGACATCCGGATAATCAGATTGCATTGTAAAGCTAAGTACGAATAAAGACCCAAGAAACAAAACTGCAAGTGTTGTTACTGGTAGCCGGGTGATCACGTTATAATATAAATTTGGTGGGACGAACGCACAAAATCTACTGAGCAAGCCGCACGTATTCCGAACAGACAAACAACATCAGGTCGTTACATCTGGCGCCCAAATAACGTGATTATCCGGGCAGTATACACAAATAAAGCAGTATGGGTAGAAGTTGGATCTACCGTCTTAAAAAAGAAGATTTCGCATATGTCGGAATGAGGTTGCGCATATCGCTGTCCGGAAGGACAGAGGACATGCGAAAGGCCCTAGCGGAGTACTACGCAGAGACGGAAAACGATCAAAAGCTCGCAGCAGTCTGGACAGAATTGGAGGCGGCAAATCCAGAAAGACAAGGTCCAAACGTAGAGCTTACGAACCCCGAGGGTGAAGACTTCATCGCAAGTCTGAGATGCAGCGGAAAGGTCAACGGAGAGAGACGAGTAGGGAAAGGAGGCCAAGTCCAGAAAGACCCAGGCCCAGTCAGCCGGACTACGCAAAAGTAGCGAAACAAGTCAGAGAATGGTCTTTTTGCTTTGACGGAGAAGAAAAACCCCTCGAATTCCTGGAGCAGGTGGAGTGGTCCGCAACCACGTATGGTTTGGACCTGAACATGATTCCCCGGAATTAATGCAGGGAAAAGCTCTGAAATGGTACATATCGAATAACAAACACCGGAGGACCTGGGCCGAATTCATAGATAGTTTCCAAACATACTTCCTGCCCAGGGGGTACTTTACGAAACTCGCGGACAAGGTGAGACAAGGGAAGCAAGGGTTTAGGGAAGCATTCAAGGAATACATGATCGAGATGCAGACCCTAATAAAACCCCTGGGGTACGGGAAAAAGGAAACGCTAGAGCTCATCAAGGAGAACTGCCCGCCAGAGCTTCGAATAGCGTTGAGATCCTACCATCTGGACTCATGATCCTGGCAGAGGATTACGAGGAGCTGCACAAGGAACGGGAAGCCTTCGCAGAAGAACATAAATTCAGCCGCAACAAAGCCGCGGAAGCAACACACATCACGTGTAGAAAATGTGAGGACGCAGGCGATCAAGATACACCCACCTAGGAACGTTGGGCGCAATATACCCCGGTCCAGTAAAGGCGACAACCTATGGAGGCCACCAGTCACCACCCAGAGACACGATGGGGGCAACTCGGGTCAGAACCCAACCCGTATCGCCAACCCGCAAGAAACATGTCGCAGGTGCGGTGGACATGACCATTGGGCAAGAGGCTGCCGAAACCAGAGGTTGCTGTTCTGTTGGATGTGCGGGAAAGTAGGAGTCCGAAGTACGCAATGCTGCCAGAGATCAGGAAATGGCAAGCGATCCCAGCCGCAGAGAGGCGAGCCGGTGTCGCAGGGTGCCGCCTCTCCAAACTAACTGGCAAATTAATCGAAGAGGACAGCAGTTGTCCGCAGCGGTAAGGATCGGTGGGGACACGTACAAGGCCACGATCGACACCGGGCGACAGCAAGCTTCATAAGCGAAGAGCTAGCGGAAAAGCTGGCTGCCTGTGGAGCGATTATAAGGATACGACGGCAGGTTAGGTTGGCAGATGGCAGATGGAAGAAGCGCGCGAAGCTGGCAATAGGAGTGGAGTTCGGCGACAGGCGACTCAGCAGGAGCCTGCTGATATTACCAGGAATAGTGGATGCGTTGGTGCTGGGGTGGAATTTCCTCACGCAAGTCGGGCCGAGATCAGGTGCGCCGGTAATGAAATCCGGATACCGGCCAGAGGCAGACACAATGGGTGGCTCGAGGAGAAGTTGTCGGTCGCAGTAGTCCAAAAGGGCGGCGAAGAGGATGACATGAATAAATTCCTGAAAACAGAGCTCGCGGAATTTCACTCCATGGCCGGAACATCTAGTATAGCCGAGCACACGATAACCATGAACGATGATAAACCAATTATGCAGAGATACTACCCCAAGAATCCAAAGATTCAAGGGGAGATTAATGCAAAGGTGGACGAGCTTCTGGAGATGGGAATAATAGAACATTCAAGGAGGCCGTACAACTCGCCCAAAGTCATGGTACAGAAGAAAACGGGAAAATGGAGACTAAGCGTAGACTTCAGGCAGATAAACGCGAAATCCATAAAGGATGCCTACCCGATGCCACGGATATACTACATCCTCGACCAGCTAAGGGAGGCGCGCTTCATAAGCAGTCTGGACCTCAAGGATGGGTATTGGCAAATACCGTTGGAAGAGTCAAGCCGGGGCTTCACGGCTTTCACGGTCCCAGGGAAAGGGCTCTTCCAATGGAGATTGATGCCGTTTGGATTACACTCCGCGTCGGCCAAATTTCAACGGGCACTGGATAAGGTGATTGGACAAGAAATGTCGCCACATGCCTTTGCGTATCAATATGGCATCATCGTGATTGGCCGCACCCTAGAGAAACTCAAAAGAAACCTCCGGGAGGTATTCCGCCGCTTGAAGAACGCGAATCTAAGAATAATACAAATGCAAATTCTTAAAGCAAGAACTACTGAACCTAGGGCACCGCGATACAAGCAAAGGGATAGGCACGGATCCAGAGAAGGTAGCAGCCATAGCCCAGCTAGAACCACCGTTATCAGTCCGCGAGCTGAGGCAATACCTTGCAGTCGTATCTTGGTACCAACGTTTCGTGCCCGACTTTGCGCGCATTGTAAGGCCACTCAACGACCTCCTCCGCAAGGGTACCAAGTGGACATGGTCACAGGACCACCATCAAGTCTTCAAGGAGGTAAAGGCCAGATTGGTTACCGACCCAGTCTTGGCGTGTCCCGACTTCGGAAAAATGTTCATCCTGCAAACGGACGGCAGTGACTAGGGGATTGGCGCGATCCTCACACAGTGCACAGAAGATGGCGAAGATGGCATACTCCAGCCGGACCCTAAACGGAGCCGAGAAGAACTACTCAACAACATAGAAGGAGTGCTTGGCAATTGTGTGGGCTATTCGGAAGCTAAAGCCATACCTGGAGGGCTACCACTGTAAGCAAGTAGATGGGCGCAGCAGTATGACTTTGAGGTCGCATATAGAAAAGGCCAGTTGAACGTGGTAGCAGATGCATTATCAAGTCAGACACTGCCAGACCCGATTTCAGTGAAATCCGAAATGCTGAGAAGAACGCAGGACACAGAGGCCGAGTCAGAATGCAGCTGGATCACGGAAATGTGAGAGAAGATAAAAGCGCATCCTCAAAAGATCGCAAACTATGGGAGGCCCTTCACAGGGAGACTCCGCATAGAGCAGGGAACGAAGATATGACCTGGAAGCTATGTGTTCCGCGGCAGCTGAGGGAAACTGTCCTGCGCGAAAACCACGACTCCCCACGAGCCTGTCATGTAGGCAGTCGGAAGACGATTGCGCGGCTTGTAGCCCGGTACTATTGGCCATGAATGCAGAGAGACGCAAGGGCCTCCGTTCGGAAATGCGAGAACTGCGCAAGGTTGAAACCGAATCAGCGGCAGGCGGCAGGAAAGATGTTGACACAGATCCCGAAAGAGACCTGGGCGACAGTGTGCGCCGATTTCATCGGACCACTACCAAGATCGAAGCATGGAAACAATATGTTGTTGGTGCTGATCGACAGGTTTTCAAAGTGGACGGTGAAATGGAGTGGGCGGATTTTCTGTCCAAGATCGCTTGGCTTCTGACGTCGTTGTTGTTGCTGTTGTGGCTGCTGCTGCGGCTGCTGCTGATAAATTCCACAGAAATGAAAACGTCACGGGATCGACTTCAGATTCGCACTTTATTTCAGCACTTGTAATTTAAGACTAACTTAAAACTAACATTGGGAATTAACATTGGGCAGTGGTGAATAGAGCGAGAGGAGAGAAGGAGAGCGCGAGGAGAGAAGGAGAGCGCGAGCAGCGGTGCTTGCGAGCCGTGGAGGAGCTTTACACTGCTTACACTGCCGCTCAATTGTTTGCGCCCTTCTGGCGTGAACATTCTCCCCCCCCTTGCGTAGGCAAAGGTATCCCTGGCCGGCTAGACAGCAGGATTGGCCTCTTCATTCCGTGCACGCTCCCGAAACGGTCCATCCGAACACCGTGTTCTGCGCGACGGGCAACCCATCCTCAATCTTTAGGAACCCCGGTTGGATCAGATTGGCGTATACATCTGATCCCAACACGAGGGAGATGGTGGCCGGCCGGTGGAAGCGCTCGTCCGCGAGACGAACACCGTCAAACTTGGCCCTTGCGGCGTCGCTCAGAGCTCGGATGGGTGTCCGGATCCTCAGACTGGGTTCGACCTTCAGGACGACGTTGAGTCGGAAGGTGCTTGTTCGGGACCGGATTGTCACCGAGCAGACCTCGTCGTCTCCCAGCCGTGTGATGGGCAGCCGGAACGCAGCCGCCAACGACCGGTCGATGCTGCTCACCGGCATGCATGGGTCGATCATGGCGCCGGTCTCGAAAGTCTTCGAGCCCGTGTCCAGCACGACGACGGCTGTAGGCAGGATGGGGACAGCCTTCTGCTGCCCCGTTGCCACCGACGGAGACGCGACGGAGACCTTCGGACGCGGGCGATTGTTGGCGACTGGGGCTGGTGGCGGAGTGCCGGAAATCCGGACCGGACGAGGTGCAGCGGGATGGCGCTCTCTGCGCGTCGGAGCTGGTAGCGCTGCCGGGGTCGGAGCGGGGAGGACCTCGTGCATGTGGAGTAGGGTGTGGTGGTCTCCTCCACACTTCTTGCATCCGTCTTGGCTGCGGCAGTCTCCTCCTGAGTGCTGATGGGCGAGGCAGTTCGAGCAGTACTTATTAATAAGTACTGCCCGAAGGCGCTTCTCAGCGCTCAGTTTGTGGAGCCTCTTGCACTTCCGAAGAGGATGGATTCCAGAGCAGACTCGGCAGCGGTAGGATTTAATACCTCGAGTACGTCTGCTCTCCAACGACTGGGCGGCACGAGGACGAGGAGCCATTATTTTTAGGAAGTGAGTAGTAAGTCTGCCAATAAAAGAAATAAAAAGCTTAGTATGAGCCGACTACTATCTGGACCCCGGAATGGGGGAAGTGCCCTAATCCCTAGGAACGGAGGACTCTTTGTCCTCCATCGGTAGAAGGATAACCTTGTGGACCGGGCGTTTTATGGTGCCGCGAGACGTACGGATCTCAACGACTCGAATGCGGTCGTCGGCTCCTGGGAAGGCAGAAACGATTCTGCCGAGCCGCCATTCGTTCGGTGGTAGATTGTCCTCCTTGACAACTACCATATCGTCGGCTTGGAGGTTCCTGGTCGGAAATTGCCATTTGTTACGTTTATGGAGTTCTTTAAGATACTCCTCTTTCCACCGTGCACTAAACTGCTGATGCTGTGCCTTGAGGTGTTGCCATCGATTTATTATCGACTTGGCTTCGCCCTTTATCTCGGGTTCCGCCGTGGAAAGCAACGGCCCTCCAATAAGGAAATGGCCTGGTGTGAGGGCCAGCAAATCTGAGGGATCTTCGGACATAGGGGAGAGGGGTCTAGAGTTGAGGCAAGCCTCAATCTTAGCGAGAAGCGTCGCCAGCTCCTCAAATGTGTATTTGCGGGCTGACGTCGATTTAAGGAACAGGGTTTTGAAACTTTTCACCCCTGCTTCCCACAAACCCCCCATATGTGGAGCCCCTGGTGGGATGAACCGCCATACGAGTCCCTGATGGCTATATGCATCAGTCACGGATTCTTTGGTAGCTTGGAGAAAGTCCCTGGAAATCAAAGTTGCCGCCCCCACAAAGGTCTTACCATTATCCGAATGGACCCGCTGAGGACAACCGCGCCTTGCGACGAAACGAGCAAAGGCCGCTAGAAATTTCTCGGTTGTTAGATCGGAAGTGGGTTCCAAATGGATAGCCTTCGTGGAAAAACACACAAACACACAAACATATCCCTTCGTTATGAGACACGCTCTCCCTGTATAATTTTTTATTTCGAACGGGCCGGCATAGTCGACACCCGTGTAGGTGAACGCCCTCGAGAAGGAGACTCTATTTGTCGGGAAATCGCCCATCAGCTGTGTTTGGAGCCTCTTCTTGTAAATCGTGCAAATCTTACACGGATTGACCACAGCCTTCACCAGATTCTTGATTTTAGGAATCCAATACTTCGATCGGATCAGGCGTACGATCAATTGACTGCCGCCATGAAGAGTAATCTGGTGGGTAAATTGGACGATGAGGCGCGACAGTCTACAGTCGTAGGGGAGAATAATCGGATGACGTTCATCATATTGCAGGGTTTTGGAGGCAGTGAGACGGCCGCACGCCCTTAAAAGGCCGTGTTGGTCAATGAACGGGAACAAATTCACCAAAGGACTTGACACTGGAAGAGGCCTTTTCTCGGTCAGATGCTGAAGCTCTTGGCCATATGCTCTGCGCTGCGCAATGGAGGTCAGAGTTCGTTCTGCCTCCCGGATCTCTTCACTTGTAGGGCGTGAATTGGGCAAGAACGAACCTTTGCGGCAGCGTTTAAGGAAGCGTTGAACATAGACCAGAACTCGCAGGGCCTTGTCCAATTTGGAGAAACGTTCGAGAAAGTCGATGGACGGGGCCTTGACAAAATGCACTTTGACCGCGCGCTGCTCTAGCTCTGTCACTGGAAGAGTGTCGCTTTGTGCTGGCCATAGCTCTCGTGGCCCTTGCAGCCACTCTGGTCCGTGCCACCAGAGATGGTTTTCGGCCAATTCATGTAGGGATACGCCTCGACTGGCTAGATCGGCGGAGTTTTGTTCTGAGCGAACGTGTGCCCAACAGTCGACTGGCGTCGCCTGCGTGATCTTGGCAACTCTGTTGGCCACAAATGTGGTCCAGTTGCACGCAGGCTTTCGTAGCCAGGCTAAGACGATTGTGGAATCTGTCCAGCAGCGGATATCTGAATTGGCGGAGGGCATGTGCGGAAGGATTGCTGTCACCATTTCGGTTAACAGCACGGCACCACAGAGCTCTAGCCGAGGAAGGGAGACGGTTTTTACCGGGGCCACTCGTGTTTTGGCTGTAAGCAGGCGAGTCAGGATCTTTTGCCCCATCTCGACGCGGATGTATATAGCCGCTCCATAGGCTCTCTGAGACGCGTCACAGAAACCGTGGTGCTCTATGATTACCTCAGGCTGGTACCAGATCCATCTCGGAACGCGGATCTGGTTGAGGTCGGAATATTCGTCTAAAAACGATTGCCACCGCTGACTCATTTCAGTGGGAAGCTTATCGTCCCAGCCTAAGTTCTGCAACCAAATCTCCTGCATGAACATTTTTGACCGGATTATGAACGGCGCGAGCCACCCGGCAGGATCGAACAACCTAGCGATTTGGGACAAAACTTCTCGCTTTGTATAGGAGGGTTCCGCAACAATTTCGGGGGGAACGAAATAGAATTCGTCGGACTTTGCCCTCCACCGAATACCGAGCGTCTTGGCCGTGCTTTCGGCATCGATGTCGAGGAACTCGCTATGAAGGAGGTGTTCGGCCGGGACATCTTTAAGGACGCTTTTGTTGTTCGAGGTCCACTTTCTTAGCGGAAACCCGGAGGCACTTAGGGCTGCTTGCAACTCTCGAATCGAACTTTGGGCTTCGTTTACGGAATTCGCCCCTGCCAGAACGTCGTCGACGTACATGTGCTGCTGGATGATGCGGCTGGCATTTGGAAATGGCACTTGGATATCCTCTGCCAGCTGTTGCAAGACTCGAATGGCGAGGAAGGGGGCGCAGTTGACCCCGAAGGTAACTGTTTTTAGTTCAAAATCTCGGATATCTCCTTCCTTGTTTCGGAACAGAATTCTTTGAAACGGGGTATGCTTTGGATCGACCCAGATCTGACGATACATTTTCGTAATGTCTGCACTGAAGACGTATTGAAAATAACGCCATTTCAGGACCTGGATCGTTAGATCGGACTGTAGGACTGGACCAGCATGAAGGATATCATTTAAGCTGGTCCCATTTGCCGACGGACTTGAAGCGTTGAATACAACGCGAAGCTTTGTAGTGGTGCTTTCGGGCTTAACTACCGCGTGATGAGGAAGATGATACGAGGGAGAATTGTGAGTCGGCGGAACTTCTTTCATATGACCCAGATCCAGGTACTCCTGAATCACGCTGTCATATTGCTCTTTTAAGGGAAAGTCTCTTTTTAAACGATTTTCGTTTCTAAGAAACTGAGCTAGCGCAATGGACCTTGAATATCCTAAATCGGATCCGGTATTCTCGGGGTCCCGGAACGGGAGCGTCACCACGTACCTCCCGCTTGCGTCTTTTGTTGTTGTTTGGAGGAAGTTCCTTTCACAATAGGAGTCCGACTCTTTTACCATCTTTACTGGTAGATCCTCCACCTCCCAGAACTTGCTGAGAAGCGTGTCGAGCGAATCAGGGTCGCCTATTTGGTGCACCTGGGTCGTGAAGGATGCGACCCGTTTCGGCTTACCCTTGGAAATCGGCCCCGTTAGCACCCACCCGAAAATAGTTTCTTGGCCCAGGAGCGAGCCGCAAATATTTTGTCGGGTGCCATCCATCATTATGGATGGTAGAATGTCAGCCCCGATCAGTACGTCAATTTGAGAACTCTCAAAAAAGGTAGGATCTGCCCAGCGGAGTGCGGGCAGGTCCTTCAAAGAATTCCGAGGGATCGGATAGGAGGGCAGATTGCCTGAGAGCTCCGGAAGGACGTACGCTTCAGTGTCTAACTGTAGACCTGGCTTAGTAGGAGAGCGAATACCGAAGTGACACAGCTTCGAGGATTTCGCGGAGACCGAATGATTTAGCCCGGAGACTTGGGTCTGGGTGTTGCGGAATGGCAACTTGATGAGGTTGAACAGGCGTTCTGAAATGAACGTCGCCTCGGATCCCGAGTCGATTAAGGCTCGGGCTCGGTAGTTCGTCCCCAAATGGCACACGTCAATGATCGCTGTGCTCAGTAGGACGGCTGAAGTGCCGGACGCGAAAAAAGTTTGCACCGCTGAGGTGCTTGCCGATGCATTTCTGCTGGAGGGTCTCGGAGGTTGCTGTGTAGGGGGCGAGGTTGAGGAACTCGCATTTTCGGAATTTGGGGGGCTGCGATGCAGCAGCGTATGGTGCCTGCCCTTACATGTAAAGCAGCTGTGTGTGCTTGTGCAGTCGCGTAGCTGGTGACCTCTGGCAAAACAATTCAGACATAGCTGCTTCTTTTTTATATAGCCGGAGCGCGAGTCAACAGACATTTGAAGAAAACGCGGGCACAATCTGACTGGATGGTTCTCCTTAGAACATAAGTCACACCCTTTCTGTTTGGTGCTGACCTTTGTCTCGAAGGATTGAAGCCTTTTTGGAAACGCCTGAGTCGGTTTCATATCTTCGATGGCTTCCAACGTCCGATACCTTTCGCTCAGGAAGGCATTCATTTCTTCCCAAGCTGGGATCTCGGATTTGGCAGTTAGCGACTGTTCCCATAAGGACAGGGTCTGCTTGGGCAGTTTGCTCGCGCAAAGGAAAACCAAGAGACAATCCCAGTTTTCTGTGGATACCTGGGAATGCGCTAGTGCTGTTAAACACCCCTGAATCGTGGATTGTAGCTCTTTTAGAGCATGACCAGATTCTTGCGAAATTGAACTCAAGTTAAAAAGGAGCTTGAGCTGGCTGTTGACTAAAAGTCGCTTGTTTTGGAACCGATCTCGAAGCGCCTCCCACGCCGAAGCAAAACCATCATTCGTGAGAGGAGATTTCGTCACGATGGCTTTTGCTTCGCCACTTGTTTTGGTTAGGAGATGGAATAGCTTCTCGACCGGAGTCAGCCTGGGGTTGTTTACGTAAATTGCCGTGAATAGGTCCCGGAAAGTGGGCCATCGGAGGTAGTCGCCATCGAAGACTTCCGTGTGGAGGTAATCGGCAGCCGGACGAAATTAGCGGCTGAGAGGGTGCTTGCGCGACTTGAGGCGTTGCTCTGTCGATTGTTTCGCCAATTTGTGCTGCACATGACTCGTATACTGAGTAGCAGTAGTCATATTTGGCCTGGAGAATAGACACTGTGTCGAGGGATCCTTCTTGGGCCATTAGGTCAGAGCATGTTTCGTATTCTCTTTCCACTTTGTCCCATAAGGCTCGCACCTGTTGCAGACGGACTTGTAACGTGTGTAGGGACGGAGAGGCTTGATCAGGAGTGTTGATCTTCGCTTCGAAAAGGCTTACGCGATCGCTGACGGCGATGAATTTATGCAACGCTGCGGTTGCGGGCGTTGGCTGCTCAGAGGATGCCATTTTCTTTGTGGTAGAGCGTGTGACGCGGAGGAAATCAGTCCCGACAGCGGAGGGACTCTCGGATTTTCTCGATAGAGAAGACTCACTAGACGCTCGCGTCACTGGTCGGGAAATGACAATCCTAGGAGTTGTCTTCGAACTGGTCGATGGCAAAACCTTTGCTTTCGGAGTGAGAGTCGCGGTTTTGACCCTGGGACTAACGGACTTGGGTGCTGGCTTACCGCGAGTGGATAGCGGAGATTGCGGGTTGAACTTTTGTTCTTTTCCAGGTGCGGGTGTCTTTTTCTTGTCTCCCTCTAGGGGCATGCTCAGCTATGCCCTAGGAGAAGGAAGTCAAGAAGGCCTGCCCGCCGCAAAAAATGTGGAATCGAAAAGAACCAGACACAGAGAGCACCCAAATCTGGATGGACAAAGAATCCCGTCGGAATTCGGGAGAAAGTTGCAATTGGGATCTGGAGATTGGAGCACGAAAGGAGAACAAAATCCCAATTTTTGTGAAATAAGGCCCCAATAGATCTTCAATCAACTGGAAAAAGCTTAAATGAAGCACAATATGGCTAAAATTCAGTGCGAAAAATAGCTAGGAGGATTCTCAAAAAACCAGCTAGAGTGAAGTCCACAAGAAGATATAGCTATATTGGAGCCTAGAAAAACAATAGCTTAAATTTATAAAAAAGAAAAACTATGAATTGCAATTTCTAGAAAAATAGCCAAAAAATAGCTACCAGCTGGAGTCTGGATAATAGCCAATGATTTATAAAAAATCGCTACCGACTTGAGATCCCGAAAAAAATAGCTAATATATAGAAAATAGCTATAAATTTGAATTTATGGAAAAAATAGCTAAAAAATAGCTACCAGATGGAGTCTGGGTAATAGCCAATAATTTATAAAAAATCGCTACCGACTTGAAATCCCGAAAAAAAAAATAGCTAATATAGAAAATAGCTATAAATTTGAATTTATGGAAAAAATAGCTAAAAAAATAGCTACCAGATGGAGTCTGGGTAATAGCCAATAATTTATAAAAAATCGCTACCGACTTGAAATCCCGAAAAAAAATAGCTAATATAGAAAATAGCTATAAATTTAAATTTATGGAAAAATAGCTAAATAATAGCTACCGAATGGAGTTCGGATGATTGCTAATAATTTATAAAAATAGCTACCGGATTTAGGACCACAACGAAAAATCGCGACAAACGGATGCGAAACATAAACACCAAAAAAAACCAACAAACACGCCAAAAAGCCAAGTTGGGAGGCTGATAAATTCGGGTGGAACTGATAAATAATTATTTTAATTTAGGAACCAGAAATAGGAGCCAGAAATAGCTTGTAAAAAATTATTATTTGGCTTAAATAATTATTCAATAATCGGGTCAGTTTTTTCTTAAATTTTGTCGTCGGACTTATTTATTTTATTTTATGTTTCGATTATAGGGTATTCTCTCGTCGCTATTCGCCGGTTTTTGTCAGGGCAATATTCTTTCCGTTCATCCGTATCAAGTGAAAAGTGAAAATGTGAAAAGTGTTCACGCCAGAAGGGCGCAAACAATTGAGCGGCAGTGTAAGCAGTGTAAAGCTCCTCCACGGCTCGCAAGCACCGCTGCTCGCGCTCTCCTTCTCTCCTCGCGCTCTCCTTCTCTCCTCTCGCTCTATTCACCACTGCCCAATGTTAATTCCCAATGTTAGTTTTAAGTTAGTCTTAAATTACAAGTGCTGAAATAAAGTGCGAATCTGAAGTCGATCCCGTGACGTTTTCATTTCTGAGGAATTTATCAGCAGCAGCCGCAGCAGCAGCCACAACAGCAACAACAACGACATCAGAAGCCAAACGATCTTGGACAGAAAATCCGCCCACTCCATTTCATGGTCCTTCGAGCCCGCGACACATCGTGATCCTGCCAGCGTTCCTTGCGGAAAAAATCAAGATAAGTACGGCTTTATATCCTATTCCGTCCGTGGTCGCCATTTTCGTTTTTTCCAACGGCGTTATTCTTTCCGTTCATCCGTATCAAGTGAAAAGTGAAAATTAAGTGAAAATATATAAGTACATGCGCCCAGCCACCGTGATTACTTCTTTTTTAAGTGCATAAAAAAGCACTTTGCCTACCGGCCCCCTACTTCGTCTCACGGTGATCCGCTGGTATCCAAGCGCATATACATATGTATATTTACATTTTTTAAAAAAAACACTGTCCAAAATTCACTATTATCGTCCGCTGCTAAACTGCTGTTTTTTGCCTCAATATAAAATACAAACCACAATTTCAAATAAATTAAATCAAGTATACATATCCATATAAATATACATATACATATTCAGCAAAATTTTAGATACACATAAAATTACACATACCCATAAATACATATCCATACATATATATCCATACACATATAAATATACATATCCATATATATATACATATACATATTCCAATAAAATTTACATCTACATACATATATAAAAATCACTCCATATATTTAACCAGTTTAATACACAAATAAAACACATTTCCAAAAAAAATAATAAATAATATAAAAACCGAACTGAGAACAAATTTTATCTCTTGGCTCAAAATAAAACACAAATCTCGACATACAGAATAAAATAAAATCTGACTTTTTCTTCCGTTATTACATTACATATATATGTTTAAACTCCAAAAATTACATACATACATACACACAGTCGCGACTTACATAGGCTTGCCAAGTGCAAGTTCTTTCGTCTCCTCTTTGTTCTTTATTGCCCTGACAAAATCCGGCTCGAAGGACCATGAAATGGAGTGGGCGGATTTTCTGTCCAAGATCGCTTGGCTTCTGACGTCGTTGTTGTTGCTGTTGTGGCTGCTGCTGCGGCTGCTGCTGATAAATTCCACAGAAATGAAAACGTCACGGGATCGACTTCAGATTCGCACTTTATTTCAGCACTTGTAATTTAAGACTAACTTAAAACTAACATTGGGAATTAACATTGGGCAGTGGTGAATAGAGCGAGAGGAGAGAAGGAGAGCGCGAGGAGAGAAGGAGAGCGCGAGCAGCGGTGCTTGCGAGCCGTGGAGGAGCTTTACACTGCTTACACTGCCGCTCAATTGTTTGCGCCCTTCTGGCGTGAACAGACGGAATTGGTGCCTTTACGTACAGCCACGGCGGAAACATTTGCAGAAAGCGTTCAGGGAACGCATAGTCGCACGATTTGGAGTACCGAAGGTGGTGATTACGGACAACGGCGTGCAGTTTACGAGTCGGGCTTTCAAGAAGTTCCTCAACGACATGGGGGTAAAGCAGCAGTTTACGGCACCGTACACCCCGCAGGAGAATCCGACAGAGAGAGCAAACCGCACTGTGAAGACAATGATAGCGCAGTTTGCCGGACAGAACCAGAGGAATTGGGATGAAAGGTGGCCCGAAATCATGCTGGCTGTGAATTCCAGTGTTTCAGATTCCACAGGCTACTCACCGGCATTGTTGACACAGGGCAGCGAGCCAAGATTACCGATTACAGTATGACAGAGAAACGCTAAGTACAGGAAGGCAACCAGAGGCACCGGAAGGAAACGCTGAGAAGATGAAAGAGATCTTCGAGATTGAGCTCAGGAACCTGGAGAGGGTGTCCCAGGACCAAGCGAGGCATTACAACCTGCGGAGAAGGCAGTGGAAGCCGAGGATTGGTGAAGTGGTGTGGGCCAAAGAGCACCATTTATCAAAAGCGGCTGAAGGGTTTGCGGCCAAACTAGCTCCGAGGTTCGATGAGCCGTACCAAGTTGTGGATTTTATATCGCCAGTGATATGTAAGATTCGCCACCGGAAGAACAAAAAGGAACGCACGGTACACGTCAGCGACCTAAAGCAGCAGGATCGGGAGGACAATGATGACGAGAACGTGGATGCGGGTCCATCGGAAGAAAACAGGAAAGGCAGGCAGAAGAACGACAACCCCTGAGAACGGACGAGGTTCGGCAGCCGTTCTAGCGTCAGGCCGAGGCGAGAGTCAAGGGATGCAGACTGCGAATCCGACAACCATTACAGCGTCAGGCCAAGGCGAGAGTCAACGGATGCGGACCGCGAGCCGACCCGAATATTGCCTCGACAACCACCACCAGGGAAGAGTAAGGTCACAAACGGCGGGACGTTGAGAATGACACCACCTTAGAACGGACTAGGCTCGGCAACCGTTCTAGCGTCAGGCCTGGGCGAGAGTCAACGGGCGCAGATTACGAATCCAACAACCGTTCTAGCGTCAAGCCAAGGCGAGAGTTAACGGAAGCGAACCAGAATCCTTCCTTAACAACCACCACCAAGGAACCCACATACTCCCGTGGAAAGGGGAGGGACGGTACAGCAGTACCGCAAGGCACGCCAAATGAGGCTGCAGGGATGAAAGTCAAGGATTAACAATGATGAAACGGTTTTTACCTCCAAAATTTTGTTTATAGTCATCAAAGCTTAGGGAAGGGGGCGCCTCGATCACAAGGCGGTCGATCGATAGTGTCAATCGATGGGCAAAAATATCGGAGTTAGCAGCACATGACGGGTCACACTACAGAAATACCATGGTCATCGAGTGGCATCGCCGCCCCAACGGGAGTTATCGGGATCTATCGGGAACAATCGATCGATGGGAAGTAGTGGTACCAGATGACGAGAATGCGGAAAGAAGAGTGAAGAACGAAGAAGCGTCACAGAAATACGAATGGGCGGCAATATTGGAAAAGGAGGAATGAGGAATATACTGAAAGGAGATCGGCGCTGTGGAACTCGAGACGGAGCTGTGAGCGTCGACGGGATCTCTGGAATGTTCCGCGGTAACTGCAAGGCCGGATTTTAAATTTTCCCGAAGAAAGGGGGAGATGTGAGGAGTTAAAACTCCGCACAAATGCAGATGGTGATCGCATGACGAGTGCCTGCCGTTGCCAGTTACGCAGCAAATCAACGCGTAGTAACGGCAGTGCGAAACCAAGGAGAAAGAGAGTTTGCAGACTCTGAATTGGAGCAAGAGAGTTTGGAGACTCTGAGGGAAGAGAGTTTGCAGACTCTGAACTGGAGGAAGAGAGTTTGGAGACTCTGAGAGAAGAGAGGCTGCAGGGAAGACAGTTAAGGTGAACAAGTATACCAGTCAACAACGTGAAGAACGAAGTCAGCAGAAGAGCTACAGCAAGGAGCAAGATCGCTACGTCAAGACGTTCGGGACCAAAAAAGTCTCCGCATTGAGACGAAGCATGGGTAGCCCGGAGGCATTCAGCAGGATAGGCCGAACCGAAAAGGGTCCCAAATAGGCGACAGAAATTGTGGTGTAGACCCGGTCGACTGTGTCGGAGACTGCGTACGTGAACCCGGCGATAGCCTGGTGTGTCCGTGCGATCCGAGCAGGCGTGGTACCGGCGCCATCAGTCCGAGCAGACGTGGGGTTGGCGTGTTGCTGTTCCACCAGGCGTTTGCCTTGGGGATCGCAGCCGTGAGTCCTCGTACGACGACGGTCCGCGCCACCCAGGACGACGAGAGCGGCGACGCAGCGGAACCAAGCCGCCGAGCAGACCACCCAGGTCCGTCCGCACCGGCAGGAGAGAAAATGTAGGGTGGAACGTTCGTCTTTCACTGGGCGTCTTGCTACAGGGACGCGCCGTATACGGGCGATAGCGCGGTGCGTCGGTAGGAACTAAACAGGACAGGGACAGAGCAAGGGATACGAGGTTGCAGCTAGCGAGGCGTATGCCTTTGAGAGCGCGCCAATTGTTCACCCTAGTCTGAGAACGGACCTCGGCCTTTCTTCTCGCCACCCGCACACGTGCGGCAGTACCAGGCGAGGGTCCGACTCTACGACGGGAGAGCAGAGACATCCGGATAATCAGATTGCATTGTAAAGCTAAGTACGAATAAAGACCCAAGAAACAAAACTGCAAGTGTTGTTACTGGTAGCCGGGTGATCACGTTATAATATAAATTTGGTGGGACGAACGCACAAAATCTACTGAGCTAGCCGCACGTATTCCGTAGCGAGCAGACAAACAAAATCAATTCGTTACAACTTCAAATTGGAAAAAGGCAAGGAAGAAGCGGAAAAGCCTAATACTAAATTCATCCCATTTACCAAAAATAAATTTGCCCAATTGTAGTAAAAAACATTCCGACTTCAAAAAGTATGTCTTTTTGAGAGCATACTGTATAACGACCCATCTCTAACAAATATATAAAAAAACAAGAGAGAACGCTATAGTCGAGTTCCCCGACTATCTGATACCCGTTACTAGCTATTCGAAATGCGAAGGAGAGTCTTTAGCACATACAGTTTTTGGCGGTTTTGTGGGCGTTAGAGTGGGCGTGGCAAAAAGATTTTTGGCAAATCGATAGAAATTTACTAGACTAATACAAAAAGGAAAAATGATCAAAACATTTTTCAAAAGTGTGGGCGTGGCAGCTTTCGGCGGTTTGTGGGCGTTAGAGAGGGCGTGGCAAAAAGATTTTTGGCAAATCGTTAGATATTTACAAGACTAATACAAAAATGAAAAAATATCAAAACATTTGTCAAAAGTGTGGACGTGGCAGTTTTGGGCGGTTTGTGGGCGTTAGAGTGGGCGTGGCAACATGAATCGACAAACTTGCGCTGCGTCTATGTCCCTGAAGTCTGTATGCTTAATCTCAACTTTCTTGCTTTTGTAGTTCCTGAGATCTCGACGTTCATACGGACAGACGGCCAGACAGACAGACGGACGGACAGACGGACATGGCCAGATCGACTCGGCTACTGATCCTGATCAAGAATATATATACTTTATATGGTCGGAAACACTTCCTTCTGCCTGTTACATACTTTTCAACGAATCTAGTATACCCTTTTACTCTACGAGTAACGGGTATAATAAAACCATTTGCTGACATGTCTTACATATGATGCATTATGATCTGTCATCTGTTTGACCTCCCTCAAGTATCAAAACCCTCTGCATAACGCAATTTTTATACACATGGCAATATCCAAGGTAGATCCCACTACAAAATCCCGATTTGAGGAACAGCTAGCTTATAACACGCTACGTGGTCTGATTGTGCAATTCAGTTCAATCAGAATACCAACACTTAGCTGTTGTGGGGTCACCCAAAAGTAAAGGGTAGCCTAACCTAGGTTAAGACAAGGAATATTATAAATCGTCCTTCTCATGCACACAAACTGCACACAAAGACCTGAACAAAAATGACGAAATTGCTCAGCAACAAATTATAGTTTAGGCAGTTGTTACCTTTCATGGCTCTTTCAGATATTCAATGGTTCGGTTTCACCAAACACAATCGGTTGTGCATTAATGTAGGAGATTGATTTGGACAGTTTTAATTAGCACGAGCCCTGTTAGATTCAGGATCCCAATTCAATTTTTTGGCAAAGGACTTAGTACAGCGCTTCCGTTTACACAGGGAAGAATCATATTTGAACAAAACTACTGTGGGGAAGAACGACTGGGTAGTACTGCACACAGCCCACAGGTCAATTCATTCTCGCGTCAATGCTCATAGATTTTTAGGTGTTAAGCTCAATTTTATCATATCAACCCGGTCATTAAGTCAATTGTGCCCAATGGAGAATTCCACAAAACATTGAATTGGCAGTCCCTCGTTTTCACAAGCCTTTCCTTACTTTTTCGAACTTTTGAGCGTAGTCCAATTAAAATAGGGTTCTGAACATCCTAAACTCCAGAACACGTTATTAGGATGGATTGTTTCGGAAAAGTACACTCAACGGGCATCGAATAACGCTCAGGTATGCAGCGTCGTTGTTAATGACAATATTAGTCCTCTCGACTCTCTTGTGGAACGTTTTTGGTGGGTGCAACATTTTTAGAGGGAGCTTTACGCTATTCTGGCAAGATTTCTATTTCCATGACGGCTGATATCTCAAATATGTATAGGCAACATAACATTGCATATGAAGATAGGGATATCCAACTTATCGTGCGGAGGGAAAATCGACGCAAACTCTCCAAACCTGTTGCCTCAACACTGTCACTTAAGGAACAGCTTCTTTGAGCTATTAAAAATGTAAGTATGATGAGTCACGTCCTGTTGCATCAGAGGTGATTTGAAGCGACTTTTATTTCGACGATATGCTTACAGGAACGAACAGTATGGAAGAGTTGGAGGTTATTCGCAGGGAAGTGACGAGAGATTTGGAGTGAGGGGGTTTCCATCCAGCCAAATGGGCAAGAAAACACCCAAGTTTGATAATCAGCTAGGGATCAGAAAAATATTTTATATTTAACAATTTTGAGTCCGTTAAAAGGCTTGAATTGAAATTATGTTTTTCATTATAGCTTGGAGGATTCATTTCCGTCCTGACCACCAACTAAACATAACATTTGGTCCGACACAGCTCGTTTGTTTGATCCTTTGGAATTGTTGTGTCTCTTGATTTAAAGGTATTTAAGATATCCATTCCTCGATATATCTGTCTGGATGCCTATGAAAATGTTCAAATCTACGGATTGGCTGATGCATCGATCCACGCCTATGGTTGTTGCAAATATATTCGCACCGTGGCTGGGACAAATTGGTTGTCAAGACTGCTAACCGCAAGAGAGAGTATCCCCACTTAAAACAAAATCAATTCTAAGGCTAGAGCTGTGTGCTGCATATCTGTTGGCCAAGTTATAGTCTGAAATATTGCTTAACAAATTAGATTTTGAAAGCATTAACTTCTGGTCGGAGTCAAGTCCCGTTATACTAATTAAAGAGGGATCCGTCCACTCTAGCAAAATTTGACGCAAATAGAGTTTCTGAAATCCAAGAACTCACAGAGAATGGCGTCGTGTGCCTATGGAATAGAATCCAGCCGATTTAGTATCACGTGGATCAGATATCGAGGGTTCAAGGTGTATTGGAAAATGGACTACATTTCTTACTCAAAAGCTCAAACTGGTGGCCTCGTTCGCATCAAATTGAACTTTTACTGGATTTACAATTGTCTGAAAACAAGAAAAGCGTGGCATTATGTTTAGTCACAACAAACCAACCGAATGTCTTTGCTGAGCTTGTTGAAAAATGTTCATCAGTTAAAAAACTCCTACGGGTCATTGCATACATAAAACGCTTTGTTCAAGGGAAGAAGCGTCAATGCGAGGTCGATATTTCGGCTAACGAAGTTGTCGTTTCTTAGGATGGTCAGAAATATTTCAGAAATCGGAGTTTGGTTAGGAATATGTAAAGTTCGAGATATCTGAAAACTTAAGCCCACATGTACAACGCTTAAATCCTTTCATACACACCAGCGAGTTAGGAGATTATTAAATGTACCAATTCCGTATGATGTCGAATATTCACTATTACTGTCCTCAAAATCAAAATTTGTCTCTCCATTTCTGCTCAACCTCCATCGGACTCTCTACCATGCCGGTGTTAATTAATGCGCGAGAAGCATGCTTCTTATCCGTTTTTCAAAAGTCGGGAGGAGAGGGTTGCCGAAGAAGGTGTACAGCGACAACGCCACTAGCTTCGTAGGAGCGTGCAACGTTTTGAAGGAGATAAGCGTAACGTTTCAGGACGAGCTGAGAGGACACGCGGCTCAGAATGGCGTGGTGATTCATACCGCTGAGGTCAAAACACTTCGGAGGACTATGGGAAGCAGCCGTCAAGTCGCCAACACCGTCTCTTGCTAGGAGTCGGCAACGCGAAGCTGAGCACCCACCTGGTCAAGGTAAAGGCGCTGTTCATCTCTCGTCCAATCGCGTCGCCCAGCAACGATCCCAACGATGGAGAGGCCCTAACACCCGGACATCTGGTAATAGGGCAGCCTCTGATCACGTTGTCGCAGGAATCTGACACAGGAGGACTCTTCAGCAAGGCCAGATGCGAATACTTGAAGCGGTGGCGAATGCTGTCCGCTCTCAGGCAGCAGTTTTGGGCCAGTTGGTTTAAGGAGTACATCGCCAAACTGCAGCATCGAAACAAATGGAGCGTCGGAGGCCGCGATCTCGAGGTCGGGTGCTTCGTGCTCGTACACGACGACAACTTGCACCCGCGTGGTGCCAACAACAACCGCTGAGGACGGTAGAGTGCGTGAGGCGGAGGTACGGACCACAGGAGGTGTCATTAACCATCCACAAACTGGCAATAAACAATGCTCTGATCGAGGAGATTAAACCGCCGGAGGTCTTCAACTGGTCCGAAATGTTTTTGCAGTAGTTTTTAAGTTGTATTGTTAAATTTATGTTAGAATAAATACTGAAATTATGAAGATTAAATTTAAGCAAATTGTAAAAACTTATCAGTTGGAGCAAAACCCACTCGGCTATGCGCTAGCTTGAGCGCAACTGATAAGCTTTCCGCCCTTCGCATCATTGTACATTTCGGATGCTGCTCGGAAAGACAGTCGCTAAACTGACAGTCGCATTTCAGTTTTCGAGTCGCCATTTTAATAATTCCAAAAAAAACGGAATAGCTCCTTGGTCTAGACATGACTACATGACTAATAAGAAAAAATATCAGAACATTTTTCAAAACTGTGGGCGTGGCAGTTTTGGGCTTTAGGGTGTGCGTGGAAAAAATTGTTCTGTTTTGGGCGGTTTGTTAGAGTGGGCGTGGCAACATGAATCTATAAACTTGTGCTGCGTCTATGTCACTGGAGTTAAAATGCTGAATCTCTGAACTTTCTAGTTTTTATAGACCCTTAGATCTCGACGTTTATACGGACGGACAGACGGACATGGCCAAATCGACATACTTTTCAAAGAATCTAGCATACCCTTTTACTCTGCGAGTAACGGGTATAAAAATTAAAGAAAAACAAGAGAGAACGCTATAGTCGAGTTCCCCGACTATCTGATACCCGTTACTCAGCTATAAAAAACAAACTTGCGCTGCGTCTATGTCTCTGGAGTCTGAATGCTTAATCTCAACTTTCTAGCTTTTGTAGTTCCTGAGATCTCGACGTTCATACGGACGGACAGACGGACGGACGGACATGGCCAGATCGACTCGGCTATTGATTCTGATCAAGAATATATATTATTTATATGGTCGGAAACGCTTTCTTCTGCCTGTTACATACTTTTCAACGAATCTAGTATACCCCTTTACTCTACGAGTAACGGGTATAACAAGAGAGAACGCTATAGTCGAGTTTTCGGACTATCTGATACCCCTTACTCAACAAGTGGAATTGCGAAGCAGAAATTTCAACACTGACAGTGACAGCGTGGCAAAAAGTTTTGGGCAAATCGAGAGAATGTTATAAGACTGATAAAAAACTTAAAAACTATCAAGCCATTTTTCAAAAGTGTGGGCGTGGCAGCTTTAGGGGGTTTGTCGGAGTTAGGGTGGGCGTGGCACAATTTTTTTTTTAGAAAATCTATTGAAATGTCATAAATAAAACAAGAGAGAACGCTATAGTCGAGTTCCCCGACTATCTGATACCCGTTACTCAGCTAGTGGAAGTGCGAAGGAGAGTCTTTAACACTGACAGTTTTTGGAGGCTTGTAGGCGTTAAAGTGGGAGTGGCAAAAAGTTTTTTGGCAAATCGATAGAAATTTACAAGACTAATACAAAAATGAAAAAATATCAAAACCTTTTTCAAAAGTGTGGGCGTGGCAGTTTTTGGCGGTTTGTGGGCGTTAGAGTGGGCGTGGCAACATGAATCGACAAACTTGCGCTGCGTCTATATCCCAGGAGTCTGTATGCTTAATCTCAACTTTCTAGTTTTTTTAGTTCCTGAGATCTCGACGTTCATACGGACAGACGGACAGACGGACAGACAGACGGACGGACAGACGGACATGGCCAGATCGACTCGGCTACTGATCCTGATCAAGAATATATATACTTTATATGGTCGGAAACGCTTCCTTCTGCCTGTTACATACTTTTCAACGAATCTAGTATACCCTTTTACTCTACGAGTAACGGGTATAAAAATATCAAAATATTGTTCAGAAGTACGGCCGTGGCTGCTTTGGGCGGTTTGTGGGCGTTAGAGTGGGCGTGGCAAAAAGTTTATCTGTAATTCGATAGCAATTTACATGACTAAAAAAAATATAAAAACATTTTTCAAAAATGTTGGCGTGGCAGTTTTGCGCGGTATGGCGTTAGAGTGGGTGTGCCAAAAAGTTTGGTGGCAAATCGATAGGAATTTACATCACTAATAAAAAAAAAAGAAAAAATTTCAAAACATTTTTCCAAAGTGTAGGATTTTGGCAAATCGAAAAAAATTTACTAAAAAAAATGTGAACAAATATCGAAACAGGAATAGATTTCACTAAACCCAGCAAGATTTTAGATCTGCCGAAAGAAATCTTACGATGACAGACGTATCCGCATTTATTATAAATGGATATAAAACTATCCACTAACACTATGAAAACGACAAAACCATTTTAAACGAGACAGGTTAAACATAATAGACCGGAAATCTAGTTGTTCGTTTAAATTTTTTTTTGCTATCGTCCCTTTAATGGGTGAGTTACCCAAGAAGTGTGACACCACATCAACAAACTTTCGCCTTTGTATGGCTGTACTTTAAAACGGTTATAATTAACATCGGCATCCGTCAATCATCTTGTCCCAAGTCAAAAGCATCAAACTCAAACTTGCCACTGATTTACCTGAGATGCCTGTAATTTATGTATAACGAGCTTCTTTAGTAGAAGAGGCTTCTGTAGCAGAACGAAAAAATTTGTGATAAAAATTCGTTGAAGCAGATAGCGAATTAATATGTGTTAAGGATTTATTTGACTGGTATTACATTAAATGAGAAAAAGTCTCTATTCTACTACTATAATTGAGTTTACAATTATTTGGTCTTATTTAAATTTACCTGATTGTTATGATTCCACTGCACTGAAGTTGGCGGGTCCGGTAAGTGTTTTATGACGCATGTTAAATTAACTGTTGATCCCAAATCAATGTAAATCTCTGGACCGCCAGGGATACTAGTAATAGGCTCTGTAAATAATCGAAATATTTGGAAATAACGTAGATAAATCTTATCTTTATTATACACTATATTCGAAAAGTAAAAGGGTAAACAAGATCTTTTAAAAAGTTTGGAGTAGGTAAAATAATATAGATTGAAATAATAATAATAATCCATTCTCAAGGATTGAATGGGCTCGACAGGTTGAAGTAATATAAGGATCATTGTAAAGGTTCCAAATAAGAAGACTTTACTTGTGAGTTGATAATTTCAAACTTAATCTTTATTTTCTAAGTCCTAGCTTAGGTAGCTAACATACAATTTACATATTCTAAACTTATGTCTAACTAGACCAACGCAGTGGCCATCTGTTCCCCAGATGTGGAAAACTGTATCAAGTGCAGGAATTTTCCACTGCACGATCTTCAAGGAAATGCTACGTGATCGCTTGCATATTTATTTAAGGGATGAAACCCACGCAGGAGTTCGTTGTTTATCCCAGATACCTATATCCTAACGCTCAGGCGTTGTTTATTTTTAGATATTGCTGCAGCGTTTCACTAGCTATACATACATTTCTTATGTAAAACCTTTTATATATTCATGTTCGTCTGAACAATCATAAAATTACTTTTAAAACCATTTTATAAAACCAAGCGTAACCCTTGTTTTATTGAGAATACACTTATAAAAATGCTTACATTAAATCGCCCTAAAAATCCTCTTTTCGCCCGTACATTCAGAAATACGGCATTACCAAGTTGGCCTCAATTTTAGAAAAATCAACCCTAGCTAGTAAGAACGCTATAGTCGAGTTCCCCAACTATCTGATACCCGTTACTCAGTTAGTGGACGTGCGAAGCAGTTTTGGGCGGTTTGTGGGCGTTATAGCGGCGTGGCAAAATGAATCAACAAACTTGCGCTGCGTCTATGTCTCTGGTGTCTGTATGCTTAATCTCAACTTTCTAGCTTTTGTAGTTCCTGAGATCTCGACGGACAGACGGACGGACGGTCATGGCCAGATCGACTCGGCTATTGATTCTGATCAAGAATATGTATTCTTTATATGGTCGGAAACGCTTCCTACTGCCTGTTACATACTTTTCAAAGAATCTAGCATACCCTTTTACTCTGCGAGTAACGGGTATAAAAATTAAAGAAAAACAAGAGAGAACGCTATAGTCGAGTTCCCCGACTATCTGATACCCGTTACTCAGCTAGTGGAAAATCAGCTAGGGCAAATCGATAGAAATTTACAAGTCTAATACAAAAATGAAAAAATATCAACCGCAGTTCTGGGCGGTTTGTGGGCATTATAGTGGCGTGGCAAAATGAATCAACAAACTTGCGCTGCGTCTATGTTTCTGGAGTCTGAATGTTTAATCTAAACTTTCTAGCTTTTGTAGTTCCTGGGATCTCGACGTTCATACGGACGGACAGACGGACGAACGGACATGGCCAGATCGACTCGGCTATTGATTCTGATCAAGAATATATATTATTTATATGGTCGGAAACGCTTTCTTCTGCCTGTTACATACTTTTCAACGAATCTAGTATACCCCTTTACTCTACGAGTAACGGATATAACAAGAGAGAACACTATAGTCGAGTTCCCGGACTATCTGATACCCCTTACTTAACTAGTGGAATTGCGAAGCAGAAATTTCAACACTGACAGTGACAGCGTGGCAAAAAGTTTTTGGCAAATCGAGAGAATGTTATAAGACTACTAAAAAAATTAAAAACTATCAAGCCATTTTTCAAAAGTGTGGGCGTGGCAGCTTTAGGGGGTTTGTCGGAGTTAGGGTGGTCGTGGCACAATTTTTTTTTTGAAATCTATAGAAATGTCATAAATAAAAAAATATCAAAATATTGTTCAGAAGTACGGGCGTGGCTGCTTTGGGCGGTTTGTGGGCGTTAGAGTGGGCGTGGCAAAAAGTTTATCTGTAATTCGATAGCAATTTACATGACTAAAAAAAATATAAAAACATTTTTCAAAAATGTTGGCGTGGCAGTTTTGCGCGGTATGTAGGCGTTAGAGTGGGCGTGCCAAAAAGTTTGGTGGCAAATCGATAGGAATTTACATCACTAATAAAAAAAGGAAAAACTATCAAAACATTTTTCCAAAGTGTGGGATTTTGGCAAATCGAAAAAAATTTACAAGACGAAAAAAAAATGTGAACAAATATCGAAACATTTTTCAAAACTGTGGGCCTGGCAGTTTTGGGCGGTTTGTGGGCGTTAGGGTGGGCGTGGCCAAAAGTTTTTCTGCAGATCGATAGAAATTTACATTACTAATAAAAATATCAAAACATTTTTCAAAAGTGTGGGCGTGGAGTTTTGTGTGGTTTGTGGGCGATAGAGTGGGCGTGGCAACATGAATCGAAACACTTGCGCTGCGTCTATGTCACTGGAGTCTGCTTGCTGAATCTCAACTTTCTAGCTTTTATAGTTCCTGAGATCTCGACGTTCATACGGACCGACAGACGGACGGACAGACGGACATGGCCAGAATGATCGGCTATTAATCATGAGCAAGAATATATATGCTTTATATGATCGGAAACGCTTCCTTCTGCATGTTACATACTTTTCAACGAATTTAGTATACCCTTTTACTCTACGAGTAACGGTTGTAATTAACCAACAACCGCCCAAACTTCTACGCCCACACTTTTGAAAAATGTTTTGATATTTTTTATTAGTCTTGTTAATTTCTATCGATTTGCAGAAAATCATTTTGCCACTCCCGACGGGGAACTCAACTATTGCGTACTCTCTTGCTTTTCCTATATTTTTATTAGATTTAAATATATAAATAAATATATATTTCATAAAAATATTAAATCATAAGGTTTACTGAAAAAAAAATGTAGGCTTAATATATATTTTATTAGTTTATATTTGTGTTATTGTTGGAGAAATTGTGCGAATACGAAGGAAAACATACAAAATGTTGGTACTTAAATTTTGTTGCCGTTTCTCCAGAATTTCTCATCGTAGCTTCCCACTTCAATGAAACACTTATTAGCAGGGAAATGAGGCCAAGCCCAAAAAGACACAGGCCAAGCCCAAAACAAGTCAGGGAATGGTCTTTTCGCTTCGACGGAGAAGAAAAACCCCTCAAATTCCTGGAACAGGTGGAGTGCTCCGCAAACACGTATGGTTTGGACCTGAACATGATTCCCCGAGCCATGCCGGAATTAATGCAGGGAAAAGCTCTGAAATGGTACATATCGAATAACAAACACCGGAGGACCTGGGCCGAATTCATAGATAGTTTCCAAACATACTTCCTGCCCAGGGGGTACTTTACGAAACTCGCGGACAAGGTGAGACAAGGGAAGCAAGGGTTTAGGGAAGCATTCAAGGAATACATGATCGAGATGCAGACCCTAATAAAACCCCTGGGGTACGGGAAAAAGGAAACGCTAGAGCTCATCAAGGAGAACTGCCCGCCAGAGCTTCGAATAGCGTTGAGATCCTACCATCTGGAATCATGATCCTGGCAGAGGATTACGAGGAGCTGCACAAGGAACGGGAAGCCTTCGCAGAAGAACATAAATTCAGCCGCAACAAAGCCGCGGCAGCAACACACATCACGTGTAGAAAATGTGAGGACGCAGGCGATCAAGATACACCCACCCAGGAACGTTGGGCGCAATATACCCCGGTCCAGTAAAGGCGACAACCTATGGAGGCCACCAGTCACCACCCAGAGACACGATGGGGGCAACTCGGGACAGAACCCAACCCGTATCGCCAACCCGCAAGAAACATGTCGCAGGTGCGGTGGACATGACCATTGGGCAAGAGGCTGCCGAAACCAGAGGTTGCTGTTCTGTTGGATGTGCGGGAAAGTAGGAGTCCGAAGTACGCAATGCTGCCAGAGATCAGGAAATGGCAAGCGATCCCAGCCGCAGAGAGGCGAGCCGGGGTCGCAAGGTGCCGCCTATTCAAACTAACTGGCAAATTAATCGAAGAGGAGCAGCAGTTTTCCGCAGCAGTAGCGGTCGGTGGGGACACGTACAAGGCCACGATCGACACCGGGCGACAGCAAGCTTCATAAGCGAAGAGCTGACGGACAAGCTGGCTGCCTGTGGAACGATTACAAGGATACGACGGCAGGTTAGATTGGCAGATGGAAGGTGCGGCGAAATCAACGCAAAGCTCGAAATTGGAATGGAGTTCGGCAACAGGCGACTCAACATGAGCCTGCTGATATTACCAGGAATAGTGGATGCGTTGGTGCTGGGGTGGAACTTCCTCACGCAAGTCGGGGCTGAGATCAGGTGCGCCGGTCATGAAATCCGGATACAGGCAAGAGGCAGACACAATGGGTGGCTCGAGGAGAAGTTGTCGTTCGCAGTCCAAAAGGACGGCGAAGAGGATGACATGGATAAATTCCTGGAAGCAGAGCTCGCGGAATTTCATTCCATGGCCGGAACATCTAGTATAGCCGAGCACACGATAACCATGAAGGATGATAAACCAATTAAAAGAGATACTATCCCAAGAAACCAAAGATTCAAGGGGAGATTAATGCATAGGAGGAACTTCCAGAAATGGGAATGATAGTCATGGTGAAGAAGAAAACGGGAAGAAACGGGAAGAAGAAAACGGGACTTCAGGCAGATAAACGCAAAATCCATAAAGAATGCCTACCCGATGCCACGGATAAATTAAATCCTCGACCAACTAAGGGAGGCGCGCTTCATAAGCAGTGTGGACCTCAAGGATGGGTATTGGCAAATACCGTTGGAAGAGTCAAGCCGGGGCTTCGTGGCATTCACGGTCGCAGGAAAAGGGTTGTTCCAATGGAGATTGATGCCGTTTGGATTACACTCCGCGTCGGCCACATTTCAACGGGCCCAGGATCAGGTGATTGGACCGGAAATGTCGCCACATGCCTTTGGGTATCAAGATGACATCATCGAGATTGGCCGCACCCTAGAGGAACACAAAAGAAAACTCAGGGAAGTGTTCTGCCGCCTGAAGAACGCGAACCTAAGAATAAACCCAGAGAAATGCCAATTCTTCAAGCAAGAAATACTTCACCTAGGGCACCGCGTCACAAGCCAAGGGATAGGCATGGACCCAGAGAAGGTAGCAGCCATAGCACAGCTAGAACCACCGTCATCAGTCCGCGAGCTGAGACAATACTTTGGAGTCGCATCTGGGTACCGAAGTTTCGTGCCTGACTTCGCGCGCATTGTAAGGCCACTCAACGACCTCCTCCGCAAGGGTACCAAGTGGACATGGTCACTGGACCACCAGCAAGCCTTCGAGGAGGTGAAAGCCAGATTAGTCACCGACCCCGTCCTGGCGTGCTCCGACTTCGGGAAAATGTTCATTCCTGCTAAACGAACGCCAGCGATTACGGGATTGGCGCTATCTTCACACAGGATACAGAAGATGGGGAAGAGGTTATTTCATTCTCCAGCCGGACCCTAAACGGAGCCGAGATGAACTACTCAACAACCGAGAAGGAGTGCTTGGCAATTGTGTGGCCAATTCGAATGCTAAAGCCGTACGTGGAGGACTACCACTTTTAGGTAGTGACGGATCATATGGCACTGAAGTGGTTGAACAACATAGAAAGCCCTTCCGGATAAATGCCAGATGGGCGTTAGAGTTACAGCAGTATGACTTCGAGGTCGCATATAGGAAAGGCCAGTTGAACGTGGTAACAGATGCGTTATCGAGGCAGCCACTGCCAGAATCGATATCAGCAGAACCGGAGGTGCTGCGAAGAACGCAGGACACAGGGGCCAAAGCAGATTGCAGCTGGATCACGGAAATGCGAGAGAAGATAAAAGCGCATCCTCAAAAGTTCCCAGACTACGTATGGGAGGGTAACACCCTTTACAGGCAGATTCCACATAGAGCAGGGAACGAAGATGTAGGGACCTGGAAGCTATGCGTTCCGCGGCAGCTGAGGGAAACGGTCCTGCGCGAAAACCACGACTCCCCAGCAGCCGGCCATGTGGGAAGTCGTAGGACGATTGCGCGGCTTGCAGTCCGGTACTACTGCCAGGAAGGCAGAAACACGCAAGGGCGTATACTCGGAGATGCGAGGACTGCGCAAGGCTCAAACCGAATCAGCGGCAGGCGGCGGGAAAGATGTTGGTGCCAATTGGTGCCTTTGCAAACAGCCACGGAAACGTGGCAGAAAGCGTTCAGGAAAAGCAAAGTCGCACGATTTGGAGTACCGAAGGTGGTGATTACGGACAACGGAGTGCAGTTTACAAGCCGGGCTTTCAAGAAGTTCCTCAGCGACATGGGGATAAAGCAGCAGTTTACGGCACCGTACACCCCGCAGGAGAATCCGACGGAGAGAGCGAACCGCACAATAAAGACAATGATAGCATAGTTGGCCGGACAGAACTAGAGGAATTGGAATGAAAGATGGCCCGAAATCATGCTGTTGGTGAATTACAGTGTGTCGGATTCACAGGCTACTCACCGGCGTTTTTGACTCAGGGCCGCGAGCCAAGGCTACCGAACGCGCTGTATGACAGAGAAACGCTAGGTACAGGAAGGCAACCAAAGGCGCCTGAAGGAAACGACAAGAAAATTAAAAAGGTCTTCGAGGTGGTGCGGAGAAATCTGGAGAGAGTGTCCCAAGACCAAGCAAGGCACTACAACCTGCGGAGAAGGCAGTGGAAGCCAAGGATAGGTGAATTGGTGTGGGCCAAAGAGCACCATTTATCAAAAGCGGCCGAGGGGTTTGCGGCCAAACTAGCTCCGAGGTTCGGTGGGCTGTACGAAATTGTGAATTTCATATAGCCAGTAATCTCTAAGATTCGCCACCGGAAGAACAGAAAGGAGCGCACGGTACACGTCAGCGACCTTAAGCAGCAGGATCTGGAGAAGAATGTGGTCGAGAACGTGTATGTGGATCCGTCGGGAACAAACAGGGAAAGCATACAGTAGAGCCAACTGCACCCGAGAATGGACGGGGCCAGTCATCATTGCCACCGCCAGAGTCAACGGCCCCTCCACCGCACAGTGGCGCCTTAGATACTTTTGGGTTACAAAAATCATATCATTGAACCAGTTGAGATAATTTCATAATTTTTTTTTAATGAAAGGTAATTTTAGTACCTTTTGATTAAGTGGTCATACAATATGGTGTGATAAATAGTAAGTTTTATACTCGAAAATTAATGTTTTTGCAGGCAGTTTTCTCAATTTGTATCCAATTTTGACAAATACTTTTCATTTGTTTTCTCTGAAAATGCTAATATGGTACATATTTAAGGTTTTAAAAACAAAAAATAAATGCATTTTAAAGGCAACATTTTTTTATTTTATATTTTGTTAATTTTTCAAGTATTTAATCTTTTTTTTTAAATAATTCATCTTTTTTTCAAAATAATCATTCAATTTTACTTTATTTCATATTTCATATGTTTCGTACTGCGCAGCAACTGCGCTTGTAGCAGAATTTTCACTAAGCCGCGCGTTTTTTACGCTGACTTGAAAGTATCTTTTGTCTGGGAAATTCGGGGTCGGACGTGGGCGGACCCGCCCAGAACATATTCAAGAACAACACCTCGTACGGCAAACCCAAGAATGGTAGGGAATCGCTTTATTTTCTCCATCAAAGTTGAAAAATATGTTAAAATTAGTACTCGGTAAAACAGGTATGCCTGCACGTGCAAAGAATATTATACATTTATTCAACCTTGGTTTTACCGAGATTTGATGACCCTTTTCATAGAGACATTAACCAAGCCGGTCGGTTACATATTTCACCTAAAAATCGTCCGAATTTTCTACAAAAAATACCTGCTTTTTTTGCAAACCAAAAAAGGTTCAACTTTGAACACGTGTAAATTCTAAAATACTAAACCGATTTGAATCATTGTTTGGATTCAACCCTTTTGAACTATTACCTGTCAAATGCGATATCCCATGCAACAATCCGTTGTCATCAAAAATTTGATTTTTGTATAGCATCTGTATCTTTTGCGCCATTGTGCACCGGGGAAGGGGGAGACCACCACTGTCGGTATGGAGAAATGGCAGGACCCGAAAACGGACGCAACAAGACACCCGTTTCAACGTCAGGCCAGGGCGAGAGCCAACGGGGCCTTGCATCGAGCAAACCGGAATACTGTTTCTTCCACTAACGTCAGGCACACTCAACGTATTCCAAATACAGGCAGCAGAGGCGACCGTTTCAGCGTCAGGCCGAAGCCGGAGTCAACGGGGGCATGCCAAAAGTAAGTGAGGCACGGATCAGCAGTGCAATCACCGGACCAAGGAACCAACATACTCCCAAGGAAAGGGGAGGGGCGGTACAGCCGTACCGCAAGACACGCCAAATGAGGTCACACTACCGAAATACTATGGTCATCGAGTGGCAACGCCGCACCAACGGTAGTTATCGTGATCTATCGGCAACAATCGATCGACGGGACGTAGTGTGACCAGATGACGAAAGGACGATAATGCGTAAAGAAGAGTGACGTCACGGAAACTAGAGTCGGCGGGAAAATTTGAAAACAAAGAATGGGGAGTACACTGAGAAGTGATCGGCGCTGTGGAACTCAAGACAGAGCTGAGAGCGTCGACGGGATCTCAGGAATGTTCTGCAGGAACCGCAAGGCCGGATTTAAATCTTTCCGAAGAAAGAGGCAGATGTGAGGAGTTAAAAACTCCGCACAAATGCAGATAAAGCCAGTTACGCGTAGTAACGGCAGTGCGAAACCGAGGAGAAAGGAGACTCTGAATCTGGAGAAAGATAGTGTGGAGACTTTGAAACTGGAGAAAAGGAGGTTGGAGACTCTGAACCTGTAGAAAGAGAGTTTGGAGAGACAGAAGGTTTAAAGAAGAGTATCGGTACAACTTTGGACCGGGCCAACGGTAAAACCGTGGACTTTGGATCCTGAGACTGGAGACTAGAGGGATAAACCGTTAACGGAGGCCAATATAAGCAGGCCGAACGCTGGAAGCAGGACAGCCAAGGAGAATGAGTATACAAGTCAACAACGTGAAGAAACGAAGTCAGCAAAGGATCTACCGCCGTGAGAGTCAGCAAGGGTCAAGATCGCTACGTCAAGACGTTCGGGACAAGGGAAGTCTCCGAATTGAGACGCAGGTAACTGAGGTCCGCATTGCGCTCCCTCGCTGTCTGAGCCAAAAGGTTCTGCGCAGCTGCGCAATGGTTGACGTTGAACTGGATGATGTCAATAATAATGATAACATCATTTTGGCTGCTATTGGTTTTTTTTTGGTGCTGGCTTTGTAGGTAGGGCATGCGAAACCACCTGTCGCTGCACCTGTCCACGTCTTTGCTGCAGATAAGGCATCTTGGTGGCGCTGCGCAGCCCTTTGCCTTGTGACCATGCTCGCTGCACCGAAGGCAGCAGTCCGAGCGATCGACTGAGTTGCAGGTGTAAGACCGATGGCCAAATTCTAGGCACCTAAAGCATCTTATTGGACGAACGTCCTGGGCGATGCGACACCGGGACCATCCTACGGTTACCGAACCCCGTTTGAGAACCGTTATTGCATCGTTTGTGCATAACGTCACTGTTGCTGACTGAGTTCCATCCCTCATTTTGCGCCACCCGCTAACATCCTCTGGCTTTACAAGTATGCCTTGGGAGGCGAGACTACTTTGGAGTTCCACAACTGCAAGTGTTGTTACTGGTAACCGGGTTATCACGTTTTAATATAAATTTGGTGGAACGAACGCACAAAATCTACTGAGCTAACCACACGTATTCCGTAGCAAGCAGACCAACAAAGATCAGTTCGTTACACAATATACCGTCAAAATCTTTAAGAGTTGGTAATAAGAAGAAAAAGATTGTTTTTTGAGGAGTTTGATCGGAAATTTTTTTGATGCGATAAAGTTTTTCTAATCGCATACGTGTTCTCTAGATCTTTCTGCATATCCTAACTATTTAATTCGCGCAGTTCTTAGTGATAGTTTCAAATCACTTCGTACTTCCACAACTTTCTTTGCATTTTTCTGAGCTACCACAGCGATTAGATACCTCAATAAGCCATTTGGTTTCCCTTTCGATATTTTACCTGCAAAGGGTTGCATGAATGATGACCATCGATGCATCCGCGAGGTCAATACTGCCAGGATAAAGTTTCTACCAGTTAAATGGTTAAAGTGCTTGATGGCATTAAACACATTAAACACAATGTTCCGAGTTCATATAATTGATATTTATATAGCGCTAACGTGATGCATGCTGTAATGCCTTCTGCCTTGTGCAATAACATAGCGCCATTACCATTGTCGCGTGCATGCTTATTTAATTCAATTGGAAATTTGGGGTTACAAATAATTAACACAGGATAATTGATTCGGACTTTGATGATTTTTTGACGAATTGCGGTTTCATTATTTTCGAAAATCGAGGCACGAACTACCTGAAGTAGGATGCTTTATCTACACTATATTTGCGTTTAGTTCACGGTAGTCAATGATACGATTTCTGAGATTTCCATGGACGAAGGCAACAAGTCGAAAATTTTCCAAAAACGTATCCCTAAATACAGATCCTGGCTCAAAAAAGGCACAATGTGAAAATCGAGTTTTGTTGATACCCCTTTAAATTTTACTACTTGTTAATTTCCCTACAACTTCCTGCTTTCTTCCATCCATAAATTTTACCCTGCTATGTATAATCTGATCTGCCAACTTGCCTCCGATAACATTTATGGCCGCTCCGGTATCCAACAATCCGACAACCATCCTATCCGACATCCAAACCTCGGCATATGGTGGCTTATCATTCTCCTTAAATTGTATAGCATTAATTGTTTTTAAGGACTTCCAAAAAGTTCTCATTCTCTTAGTATTTTTGGATTTTGATCTTGTGTTCGCTGTGGTGTTACTAGAATTAATATTCTTCTCAACTATTTCTGGCCAACAATCTGAGAGGCCTATGGCCTTGTCTATTATTTCTGGCACCGGAGAATTGGGAACTTCTAATGGTGACTCGACTCGGGGTTTGATGCCTTGCTTTTTAGAACACTTGGCTGCAGGCGTTTGTTGCCAGTGCTCGTTCGCCCGTTTTTTTGGTAATGGGTAATGTCGGCTTATAAATGTTCGCAGCACCACATCCGTAACAGAACACTTTTCTTTTGGATCCGCAGTCTTGGTATCTGTGACCTTCTTTGTGACAGTTCCAGCAAACAAAAGCTGAAGCTTCAATTTCCCAACCTGCCTCCTGCTCCAAAAATTCTTGAGCCTCATCCATTTTGATCTCGTCTACCAATTCTGAGACCCGTTTCCGGAACGGAATAACTTTTTGATAACCCTGCGTACGACGAACTTCATCCAAAAGTCTTCCCTCCGACGACAAATTTCTCTTAGTTATTCCACTGTACGTACGGATCAGAATGTTTAGGATCTCATGTCTGACTTCTGGCCTTAAATTTCGTTTAAGTATTTCGACAACTTCCATTTCTATTAATGGCATGTCCAAGCGGTCCATCAACTCTACTACGGCATTGTACAAAGCGTCGAAACTTTCTTTTTCTGCTTTCTGTCGCGAAACTGTCTTAACAACGCCGCGCAAAGAAAATCCCAACGTAATTCTCTAGAATTTTTATGGAATCTCCAATAAAATTCTCTTGCCTTTCCTTCGAATAACAGGCTAGCGTTGCTGAAGAGAACCGCGTAATTGCCACCTAGTGTTTGGTCTGTAACAGCCTGTACTCGATAAATAAAACAAGAGAGAACGCTATAGTCGAGTTCGCCGACTATCTGATAACCGTCACTCAGATGGTGAAAGTACGCAGGAGAGTCTTCAACACTGACAGTTTTTGCGGTTTGTGGGCGTTAAAGTGGGCGTGCCAAAAAGTTTTTTGGCAAATCGATAGAATTTTACAAGACTAAAGCAAAAATGAAAAAATATCAAAACATTTTTCAAAAGTGTGGGCGTGGCAGCTTTGGGCAGTTTGTGGGCGTTAGAGTGGGCGTGGCAAGAAGTTTTTTGGCAAACCGATAGAAATTAAGGAGACTAACACCAAAATAAAAATATATCCAAACATTTTTCAAAAGTGTGGGCGTGGCAGTTTCAGGCGGTTTGTGGGCGTGGCAACATGAATCGACAAACTTGCGCTGCTTCTATGTCTCTGGAGTCTGAATGCTGAATCTCAACTTTCTAGCTTTTATAGTTCCTGAGATCTCGACCTTCATACGGACGGAAAGACGGACAGACGGACATGGCCAGATCGACTCGGCTATTGATCCTGATCAAGAATACATATACTTTATATAGTCGGAAACGCTTCCTTCTGCCTGTTACATACTTTTCAACGAATCTAGTATACCCTTTTTACTCTACGAGTAACGGGTATAATTATCTACACTTATACCCTCTGGATTTCCGGTAAAACGCAATTTCCAGCTGTTTAAGAAGTGACCTACTTTATCGGGCCTCTGGCTTAGATCGGATGTGAAGCTTCTGGGAGTCCCTCGACCAGAACCGGATGGCTCCTCCATGTTTTCTAGTGGCATACGTCCTCTGAAATCAGAAAATTCTTGGTGTTTGAAGATGTGCGGCTAGATTTGTCTCTATTAATTGAGCCATTTTTTCTATTAGCTGGGTCAGCAGATCATTCTGCATGTTTTGGACAGCACCTATAATTGTCTTTTGAATTAGATCTGCTTGACCGGCCCCCAAAACTGCTGGATCTCGATGACCACTCGGCGTGGAGCCACTTGCAGCCAAATCTTGACCTTTTTGCCCTCTAGTATTTTGTGAGGGAGCTCCTTGTTTTTCGAAACATGTTGTCTGGCAAACCGGGCATGTGGATTGGGTCTTCGAATACGCTGCTATGAAAAACTGATGAAACTCATGACCGCATTTCGTTTTGTATATTTTGTTTTTGCCCATGCAGGTATCGCATAGACAACACTTTCGCAGCGAAATATCTTCCGCATCAGCCATTGCGCCTAAGTTTTAAAATTCTGATAACTAAATTCTAAAAAAATATAACTAATTCCCTTCACCACCTAAAACGAACTATATGTAACAAAAAAAAATCTATGAAATCTAAAGTTAAACGACAGATAAACAGACAGACAACAAAGAGACAGAATACTTTTATTAGCAATTGAACTGCTAGGTCGTTGAACTTCTCGGTTTGATCCGCTGTTCCCTTTATACCGCAAAAAAACTCGCCAAGTTTGAGCTCAATTGGAAGAGTACCAAACCAAAACAATATTCTTATCAGCGCATAGTCTACGAGGTCGTTGAACTTCTTGGTTTCTCACCAAATTTGAGCTCAATCGTCTAGGCACCAAACTTAATACCTGAGTCCAACTCAAATGTTCTTCCGTCGAGCAATACAAAAAATCTGCTAACAATAAAATAAACAGATTACCAAAACCACAAGAATTCGGAACTAAAAACAACAATTGGATGTATAAATATGACATCGAGCATGACTAATCCCCTGAGAAAAAAAACCTAATGAAGACAAGTGCATGAAAGAAACGTAACAGCAACAACAACAACGCAAAGGGCTAGGCGCCTGGCGTCTGTTGCTTGCCAACCGGCAACAACAACAATCACTGTTTGCAGACTGCGGTTAGACTTCGACAAGGCATCTATGCCTATGATCCAGCGGTCTGCCTGCACTTTGCGAAATTGGGTATGTTGGTTTCGCCATCGATCGTGGTCAGTGATTGCTTCTTCTCTAAGAATGCTATTTACTACATTTCCAAGCGACAGGCGAAATTATATTTTTGACTTGTAATGATTGTTTAGCTATTAAGCTTTTTCTATAGCTGTTGCAAATAATAAATAGCCTAAGAAAGTTTGTTTATTTTCCGATACCATTTATTTTGTTAATTGTTTATGGCAGCTAGGGCAAACCAAGAGCTATATCGAATTCACAAGTTGAGTCTTTGCCGAAAAACGAAGAAGTGACAATTGGCGGGGCAGACAGCCGAAAGCAGCGCCTAAGCTTAATGTAGGTAGATAACAAAGAGAACAAGGAATGAGCGCCGTACAGATAAATACGTGCGAGAACAGCGGTTTGCCCTATGGGCATCGCAACTGCTACCACTGACTACTTCGGCTTACAATATTAAGAGTATAAGATTAGTCTACTGCACAGTTTTGGCGGCTGCATGACCCAACATCCTCCCCCCGTTGGAAGCTTGGTTTCCAACAGAGTCCTCAAGGGGAAGCAGACACAGCTTGTTCACTGCCCACCTTATTACTCCATCTCATTGGGGGTAGATTCTCGTCCTTAACAATAACGACTTTGTCCACGGCTACGCCAAGCTTTGGGTTGCGCCACTTGGTTATCTGAAATGGGAACTAAAGGTCTGGAGTTAATAGTTGCCGAGATGTGGCACACCAGCGTCCTCAGCTCGTCGAAGGTCAGAACGGCCGTACCCACAGCGCGGTAGAAATGATGCTTGGCCGTTTTCACTGCCGCTTCCCAAAGTCCACCGAAATGGGGCGACCGTGGAGGGATGAATCGTCAATCGTCTCCGAAAGGCAAAAAGGCGGCTGAGAAATAACCTTTGAAGTTCTAGAAGTTCATTCTTGGCGCCGACAAAGTTGGTGGCGTTGTCTGACCAAATTTGCTTCGGCTTCCGCCGGGTGCATATGAACTTCTTGAGTCCGCACAGAAACGCAACTGTCGAGAGATCCTGGATCACCTCCAGATGCACTGCCTTGGTTGCAAAGCATATAAATACGCAGACGTAGCATTTAACCGCAGGCTTTTTGCGAGTATCCGACTTGTGAAAGAAGGGTCCGCAGAAGTCTATACCAGCAACCTCAAAAGCGTGAGATCCTTCTAAGCGCTCCTTGGGAAGGTCCGCCATTATGTGCTCTATCAGCCGCGGCTTAATGCGAAAACATCTGATGCATCTGTTCACGGCCTTGGTAACCGTCGTCCTCCCCCCAATAGGCCAATATTGGGATCGAATTTCACCCAGAAGAGCTCGTGGTCCGGCATGAAGATCGCTTTTATGGTAATGCGAAATAATTGCCAGAGTCACCGGATGGGACCTTGGAAGGAGTTTCGGGTGGCGGCCATCAAAGTCCAATGACGAAGGCGACCGCCTACTCTAAAAAGTCAAAATTGATCCAGGAACGGCGAAAGCGAGGGTATGGGACTAGACGAGGAAACTCTTCCCAGCGTTTTTAGGAACTGCATGTCCTCCCATAACTGCGCGAGCTGCACCAAACGCAGCATCATCTGAGTATCCTCTTGAATGTGTGCGACGGTGAGCCCAGGATGACGAATTCCATTACATTTGTAAATGTATGCAAACACTTGTTGCAGTGGTAAGAATTTGCAAATTTGGAGCTAGCAACTACATCCACATATGGCGACTTTACGATGAACACACTTCGACGAAGCTCAAGCACCGGTTTGTCAGGACAAACAGCTGTTGGCCAACCTCTTTCAGGCTCCGTAAGATGGACCCCATGCGCCCAGAGTGACGACTCGCTAAGCTCAGACGGGAGGGATCCTCTGCATAAGATGTCAGTCGGATTTAACGCTGTTGGAACATAACGCCAAGCCGTGACATCTGTCAGCTCCTGAATGGCAGCAACCCTATTTGCCACAAATATGTTGAACCTGGCGGGCTCATCTCGGATCCAGGAAAGTGCCACCGTCCAGCCGCACTAACAATAGTAGCGTCCTTTAAATACTTTCAAGCCAACTATTTCCCTCATGATTTTAGCCAAAAGATCCGCACCACAAAGCTCCAGCTTTGGTACTGTTATGGTCTTCAACGGAGCTATGCGCTACCATCTTCAAACTTCATGATCGACTCCTTGTCCTCGTCGGGCACACCCTCCAGCACAAGCGGAAGCTAGAGCACCATTTCCTTAGCTTGAGCTTGCCCTTCGCAAGAATGCCAGCCGACTGCTGCATTATGCTGATAGCATCCTTTACCGTGCCGGAGCCGGAGATAAGATCATCCACGTAAAAATCGCGCCGAAGGATTTCTGATCCAATGGGAAAAGATGCCTGCTCATTGATTGACAACTGCTGCATAGCCCTTACGGACAAGAAGGAGGCTGGTTTGGTGCCGTAAGTAACTGTGTCGAGTTTGTATACTTGAAGGTCATCGATCGGGGAGTCCCTTCATACAATGCACTCCAAATAGCTATCTTCTTGCGAGACCCTTACACATCGGTACATTTTACATATGTCTCTTGTAACGGCAACTGGGTGTGAGCGAAATCGAATTAGGATGTGAAATAGCTTGGGCTGGATGACCGGGCCCGCCATTAACACAACGTTAAGCGAGTAACCAGTGGAAGTGGCAGCTGATCCGTCAAAGACAACGCGAAGCTTGGTGGTAGAGCTATCCTCCTTCATGACGCAGTGATGTGGTAAAAAATATCGGCACGAGCTGACTTCGGAAGCAGGCACAGGGGACATATGTCCCAGATGACGATATTCCTTCATGAACGCCGCATATTTAACCCTCAAGCCAGGGTGCTTTGTAAGCTTCCTTTCCAGCGACAAGAATCTCCGCACAGCCTGAGAATAGGAATCTCCTAGTGGCAACCGTACCGAGTAATCGCCAGTTGGCAATCGGCTGTAAATTTTAACAATGTGGGCCTCGCAATCTAGCTCCTCCTTAGTGGCTTGAACTATTGGGCCGGGACAATTTTCTACCTCCCAAAAGCGCTGCAGAAGTAAATCAAGTTCAACATCAATGCTGTTTTCCTCGCTGGCTGAAGAAGGAACGCGTAAAGCTATTAAGGCGCTACCGCACAAGCGCGCGCACCCTCCAGACACAACCCAGCCCAGACGAGTTTCTTGAAGCAGTGCCAGTGCTGGCAACAACTTTATCTGACCTACGCACAGCAGCTCATAAAACAGGATAGCTCCTATTAACAGGTCAACACGCTGAGCTTTATGAAATTCCGGGTCGGCGAGCTGCAGGTTTTCTGGAATCTTCCAGTCCCCAATGTCCACATTAGAGCTTGGCTGACGATCCGTGATATTGGGAGCGATAACTGCTGTTATGCTCGTTGAGAAATTCGAAGTGACAAACCGCATCGCAATTCCTACCGAGAATCCATTAGTCGCGAAATTGGAATCCCCAGTGACGGAGCCGGACGACCTCGACCTCTTAAGTTGCAGTTGATTTGCAAACCGAGAGGTGACCAAGTGCAGTTGAGAGCCAGAATCTAACAAGGCCCTGCAGGGAACGAACAGTCCCGACCGATTCTGCTAGAACGGTTGCAGTGGCTAGCAGCACAAGGTCACTACCGAGATCATGGGCAATTAGAGTAGAAGAAGTCGAAAGCGGGGCAGAAGGCTCAGTGTGGGAGCTTGAAGACACCGGAACATGTGCTGCGAGGAAGGCGGACCATCTAGATGGAGCAACGTATGTGTTATGATTTTATGGCAGCTAGGGCCGACCAAGAGCTATATCGAATTCACAAGTTGAGTCATTGCCGAAAAACGAAGAAGTGACAATTGGCGGGACAGACAGCCGAATGCAGCGCCCAAGCTTAACGTAGGTAGATAACAAAAATAACAAGGAATGAGCGCCGTACAGATAAATACGTGCGAGAACAGCGGTTTGCACTATGGGCATCGCAACTGCTACCACTGACTACTTCGGCTTACAATATTAAGAGTATAAGATTAGTCTATTAAACAGTTTGGCTGGTGCATGACCTAACAATGATATTTATATGACCATTAAACGTGGTGAGGCTGCGAAACTATTAAATTCCAAAGCCTTCGGTTCCTATGCGTTTAATGAACAAATCTATTGACCCGAAATTATTGAAAGAGTTCAAACAGTAACTCATTTTCCTCGTCTAAACTTTTATGCTCAAGTGTGGTCGGACGACTAATTTCTCCAATCGGTCTCTCCGTTTCCTATACGCTTGAGTTAAATTCTAAGCGAGGTTCGGCGCTTACCTGAGTGACAAATATGATATTCTCCAATTGTGGCGAAACAAGAGTAATTAACTCGCTTCTGCCCAGAGTTAAATCATAACTATCGATTTTGACAAAGACTTTAATTTCTATCCAGTGAGCTACGTAAAATAACGTGGCCTTACAGTTGGTCGCCATAAAGTTAATAATAATTATCTAACTATAATTATATATGTAACGAACATTTATTAAATACTGCGGCTGGATGTTAAGCTCTGGAGAAGTGCACACGCAAAAATTTTCTCCGGCTGGGCTCGTCTACTATGGGGGTGGTGGTCTTGCTACTTTCCTTGGATTTGCCTTTATTCATTATGAAGCCAAAAAATAGAGGCACGGGATAATACTAAACTTAGTCTTAATACACGGAGAAAGGATAGACATTGATAAGAAAAGGAAAATGTTGCACTATATCAACACGAACACCTACTTATCTCAGATGGAGTTGAGATATTTTTCGCCCTCCCTACCATGACCGTTCTATTACCATAGTTATTCTCTTAGTTAGTGGTCTCAAGGGGTTAATTTCATGCCGAGTCAAAAATTACTGTTTTTCTGATACATTATAAAAGTTTATTTAAAAGCTAAAAAGAGACGATATATATGGGGAAATGCTAAATTGATTATAAATAATTGGTATAATTATAAATAAACAAATATCAATGACTATAAAGGTGGGTTAAAAGCATAGCTCGCAAATAACTGTCAACCGTTTTTCGTTTCGCGGTCTGCACTCGAACACAACCGAAATAGACGACGCGCGAGTGCTCTCGCTCTGAACAGAACTTTTCGTTTCTCTTTGTTTTGGTTTTCGGTCAACTGTTCTCAGTCGCGTGGTTCTTGTTATGCTCACTCAACAACAACTCAGAGAGCGAGCCAGCTGAACGCTCGCTCGTTGAGGGTCAGCAGAAGACCGAAAAAACGAAAGACTCATCGTAAACGGTCTTTTGTCTTCCGTGCTTTTTAAACAAAGCTTAGCAAAATTTTTTTTTTTTTTGGCACAAAAATTAAAACACTCCAAACGCACCGAATCCACAAGCACGTGTGACTTACAAGTTGACTGATAATTCGCATATACATACACAAATGCAAAAGACTTTTATTTTCTTCGCTCGTTGCAAAACGGTCAGCGAATAAGCAGAGCAATAGGGAAACACGAAATTGATTTTTGGTTGAGCACAGACCATTCGTTCAAGAGACACTGGTGAACGGTTCTTGTCTGATTTTTTGCGCAAGTGGTGCGCATAAAACAGTTATTTGGTGACTGCAAGAAACGGTCAACTGTTATTTGCGAGCTCTGGTTAAAAGTATATGAAACTTATCGATTATAATTATGCTTATTTAGTAAATAAGGCAAAAATTAAGCAAACGTTAAATTTGATGGGCTTCTCATCGTTGTTTACAATATTTTATATTCGGCAATAACTTCAAAGCACGAAGCCGGTTCCGATGAATAGTAATCAGACCAAAATTGAGTGCGCTTTAATTGTAGCGAACGCTTTGAGCGCATTTGTTAATTTTCGTTTTTCTCTGCTTATGCAGGCAGCTTCCATAGCTTCTTTAAGGTTTTATTTGTTTAAAGTTTAATTTACTTTTACATTTTGACTTGAAGAGTCATTTTTGATTTGGGGATAAAAAGGAGGGAAATAGAATTTCTATATAACTTTATTTTTTAGATAGCGAAAGCTCACCAATTCTCGCCGACAAGCCCCTCGGTGAAAGCGCTTTCAAGGGTCTGTAAACGCTGTAGAAAATAAATATTCATTTTTTCTTTCCCAAAATTACATCATTGTTTTATATTACTAATTAGATTGTTATTTTTTTTTAAACGATAAACATATGGGTTTTTATACCGAGCAGAGGCGAACAGAGAATCACTCAAAACCAAAACTCACAGAACAAACAAGAACCACTCCATTTTTCTTCGGCCAAGCCCTTTTTTTTTGTCTGGGATCTTGCCGTTTTTTTTCTTGACGGATGATTTACATAATTCGCCGGCTGAACACAAAAAAAAGAAAGAAACTAATTCAGCTTATCCTACACTTAACTAAAATCAGGCCATTTTTGGCCTATAACTTTCTTTATAGTTTTTTTTTTCTTGAATTTCTCTTTCACACTCTTCACTTCTTAGATCTCCCACCTATTTTTGAGCTTTTCTCAGGCCTTTCTTTACATAGCTTAGGAATGATTTTGCACAAGCCAAAAAAAAAATGATTTTCGCCTCTGCTTTTTCGTTTCGCGGCGGCGACACCGGTGCGTTTTAAAAGTGCCGGGCGGGACGACAGCACGAAGCGAAATTCGTTTCCGACTCCAGCTCTCATTTTGAGTAGTTTGGCTGGCTCTTGATACGTCGGAAGCTTCCCTGACTTCTTGGTCCGCGACTATGGACGCAGCTGGTGGATTGGGGCGTTGGCTCGAGGGACTTCACGTTGCCCACGGTGTATGTTGGACAAACCTATCCCCGACAAAAAAAAAACCTACCTAAGTTTGAAGAAAAACCAATAACTGCGCTTCAAGATTAGCTTACCCTGCAAAAAATGCTCTGCAAATTAATGCTTGTTATTTAACTTTTCACTTTGCCACTGCCCAAACGGGGTATATAACGTGGACCAACTTAAATACTTTTTCGAAGCAAATCGCGCACAACTGCTCTTAATCAATGTTGGGAGGTAAAAGAAAATTTTAGACGACACCAATCTGGCGCCAACTTATTGCCCCTAGGAAAAAGAGAGATGTGCCCCAGAGAAGGTTGACATTTGGGCATGTTGCTCTTCTCTGCCTTTCTTTTGAGCCACTTCTTTGGTTCGATCACCCACATCTAGATGGCGCCTATGAATATGCGGTCGCCGATCTTATACTACAAGCGCTACAAAAGCCCCCTGCCTAAGAGCAGACTTGGGGTCCCAGACCCGAAGTGCTCATAACTTCAAGAGCCTTTTTCCTCACGAACGCAGATCTATCCTCAAGAATTCCTATTGACCTTAGCACTTGTAGGTAGATCCAGAAGACATAAAATATGGCCCAATCACCACATAATATGGACTGGTTCCAATTGCCGAGTGGACCGCAGGACGGAGAGCACAACATTTGCTGCTTAGTTGCTCGTCCCAATTCCTTTGGTCAGCTCTTACATATAATCTAATAGCAATAATCACAGAACGATTTACCCTTTCGGACGCATTTGCCTGCGAAGAGTAAGCTGCAGTAAGGGTATGCGGAATTTGGTATTCTCTCAAGAATTTCTGCATCCGCCTTAAACTGGGAGCCATTATCGGATACAATCGTCTCTGGAAAACCGAATGTGTGGAACAGCTCTTGCTGCATATACCTAGCACCACATCCGCTGTAAGCTTCTTCACGGCCTTTAAGAACACAAACAGAATAGTGATCCGAGATCGAGGATATGGGCCAAGGAAATCAACATACAATCGCTGAAAAAAACGCTGCGATTCTGGAGGGGTTCCCATCGGAGGTCTCTGTACTAAATTTGGTGGTTTGGTTGATTTGCAGACCTCACAGGATTGGAGATACGCTTTCACATCATCTATTAACCCAGGCCAATAATAATATCTACGAACGCGTTCAAGAGTCTTTTGTATACCTCAATGAGAGGCCAATGGATCATCATGAGAATTTTTCATCACCTCAGGAACCATATCTTTTGGATTCCACAATTTCCAGATAAAAGTGTCATGCAACTGATCGCCGGTGGCGTGATTAGATCTGCGATATACCAGCCCATCCCCTGCCTGGAAGTCTGGCAACTTCTGATTCGCTTCTACAGGTTTCGCCAAGTCTAAGTATGCTGAAGATTTAAAGTGGGGTGATTGAAAATCGATCATCAACCCCTGCCTTGCCTCCACAGCCGCTACCTCTGACTCATTCACCCTAGATAACGCATCTGGCACCACATTAAGTCTTCCACTATGATGTTCACTTTTGAAATTGAAGCCTTGCAGTTTTAATACCCAGCGAGCTATGCGGGAATGAAGATCTGTCTGGGACATAAGCCACTTGAGAGAAGCATGGTCCGTAATGACTGTGAATTCGTGTCCTTCGATAAACCGTTTAATGCAAATTATGGCAGCTAAACATTCCTGTTCAGTGACCGAATAATTCCTCGAGCCTTGTTCAACTTTTTGTATACGAAGGCTATAGGATACTCATCTCCCTGCTCTGTTTTCTGAACCACGACTCCATCCACACCAGTCTTGCTCGCATCGCACAGCACGAAAAATGGCTTGTTAAAATCTGCTCTGCGAAGAACAGGAGCCGAACATAGATTTCAGCTGATCAAATGCTTTTTCACCTTTTACAGCTTCAGCAAGTCGGTAAAATTATTAACAAAATTACAAATAAATTTGCGATACCATCCTACCATTCCCAAGAAGCTGCGCAGAGATTTCATACTTTTCGGAAGAGGGAATTCGGACATTGCAGATATTTTTTCCGGGTCGATTCTTATGACTTCTTCTCCGACTATATGCCCCAAATATTTCTCTACGTTGAGTGTCAAACCAGAAGCTTTGATTTTTTCTGCAACTACGCTCAACACTTTGAGATGCATTTCAAAATTATCCGAAACTACCAGCAAGGAATCTGCCAGTAGGCGTCTTTCAAATCCAAACTTGAAATATACATCGCCTTAGGAAGTCTTGATAAGGTCCCGTCAATCTGCGGCAAGGGATATGCGTCCTTTGTCGTCAACGCACTGACCTTACGACTATCTAGACAGAGGCGAACTTTTCCAGGTTTTTGAACGAGAACAACTGGAGACGACCAGGGGCTCTGAGACTCCTCTATCACCACCATTTTCAACATCCTGTCTACTTCCGCATATAATAATTTTTCGATAGCAGGAGACACGGGCAAATGCCGCTGCTTTACCGGTTTAGCTTCGCCAACATCAATTTCGTGGGCTTTCCCAGCCCTGGGACTGCGAACGAGGGAAATTTGCCAATCACTTCAATCAGGCTGTTTCGTTGGCTTTCGGACCGGGTGTGAGCATCCGAAACGATTTCTGAGATTTCCATGGACGAAGGCAACAAGTCGAAAATTTTTCAAATATGTATCCCTAAATACAGATCCTGGCTCAAGGAAGGCACAATGTGAAAATCGAGTTCTTTTGATAACCCTTTAAATTTTACTACTTGTTTATTTCCCTACAACTTCCTGCTTTCTTCCATCCATACATTTTACCCTGCTACGTATAATCTGATCTGCCAACTTGCCTCCAATAACATTTATGGCCGAGGTCGTTGAACTTCTCGGTTTGATCCGCTGTTCCCTTTATACCGCAAAAAAACTCGCCAAGTTTGAGCTCAATTGGAAGAGTAGCAAACCAAAACAATATTCTTATCAGCGCATAGTCTACGAGATCGTTGAACTTCTTGGTTTCTCACCAAGTTTGAGCTCAATCGTCTAGGCACCAAACTTAATACCTGAGTCCAACTCAAATGTTCTTCCGTCGAGCAATAAAAAAAATCTGCTAACAATAAAATAAACAGATTACCAAAACCACAAGAATTCGGAACTTAAAACAACAATTGCATGTATAAATATGACATCGAGCATGACTAATCCCCTGAGAAAAAAAACCTAATGAAGACAAGTGCATGAAAGAAACGTAACAGCAACAACAACAACGCAAAGGGCTAGGCGCCTGGCGTCTGTTGCTTGCCAACCGGCAACAACAACAATCACTGTTTGCAGACTGCGGTTAGACTTCGACAAGGCATCTATGCCTATGATCCAGCGGTCTGCCTGCACTTTGCGAAATTGGGTATGTTGGTTTCGCCATCGATCGTGGTCAGTGATTGCTTCTTCTCTAAGAATGCTATTTACTACATTTCCAAGCGACAGGCGAAATTATATTTTTGACTTGTAATGATTGTTTAGCTATTAAGCTTTTTCTATAGCTGTTGCAAATAATAAATAGCCTAAGAAAGTTTGTTTATTTTCCGATACCATTTATTTTGTTAATTGTTTATGGCAGCTAGGGCAAACCAAGAGCTATATCGAATTCACAAGTTGAGTCTTTGCCGAAAAACGAAGAAGTGACAATTGGCGGGGCAGACAGCCGAAAGCAGCGCCTAAGCTTAATGTAGGTAGATAACAAAGAGAACAAGGAATGAGCGCCGTACAGATAAATACGTGCGAGAACAGCGGTTTGCACTATGGGCATCGCAACTGCTACCACTGACTACTTCGGCTTACAATATTAAGAGTATAAGATTAGTCTACTAAACAGTTTTGGCTGGTGCATGACCTAACAATGATATTTATATGACCATTAAACGAGGTCAGGCTGCGAAACTATTAAATTCCAAAGCCTTCGGTTCCTATGCGTTTAATGAACAAATCTATTGACCCGAAATTATTGAAAGAGTTCAAACAGTAACTCATTTTCCTCGTCTAAACTTTTATGCTCAAGTGTGGTCGGACGACTAATTTCTCCAATCGGTCTCTCCGTTTCCTATGCGCTTGAGTTAAATTCTAAGCGAGGTTCGGCGCTTACCTGAGTGACAAATCGCCGACAAGTCCCTCGTTGAAAGCGCTTTCAAGGGCCTGTAAACGCTGTAGAAAATAAATATTCATTTTTTCTTTCCGAAAATTACATCATTGTTTCATTTTACTAAGTAGATTATTATACCCGTTACTCGTAGAGTAAAAAGGTATACTAGATTCGTTGAAAAGTATGTAACAGGCAGAAGGAAGCGTTTCCGACCATATAAAGTATATATATTCTTGATCAGGATCAATAGCCGAGTCGATCTGGCCATGTCCGTCTGTCCGTCCGTCTGTCTGTCCGTCCGTATGAACGTCGAGATCTCAGGAACTACAAAAGGTAGAAAGTTGAGACTAAGCATACAGACTCCAGAGACATAGACGCAGCGCAATGTTGCCACGCCCACTCTAACGCCCAAAAGCCGCCCAAAACTGCCACGCCCACACTTTAAAAAAAATGTTTTGATATTTTTTCATTTTTGTATTAGTCTTGTAAATTTCTATCGATTTGCCAAAAAACTTTTTGCCACGCCCACTCTAACGCCCACAAACCGCCAAAAACTGTCAGTGCTGAAGACTCTCCTTCGCTATTCCACTAGCTGAGTAACGGGTATCAGATAGTCGGGGAACTCGACTATAGCGTTCTCTCTTGTTTTTTTTTTGTAAACTATAAACATATGGGTTTTTATACCGAGCAGAGGCGAACAGAAAATCACTCACACAGAACAAACAAGAACCACACAATTTTTCTTCGGCCATGCCCTTTTTTTTGTGGGATTGCCGTTTTCTTTCTTGCCGGATGATTTACATAATTCGCCGGCTGAAAACAAAAAAAAAGAAAGAAACTAATTCAGCTTATCCTACACTTAACTAAGGTCAGACCATTTTTGGTCTATAACTTTCTTTATATTTTTTTTGTCTTGAATTTCTCTTTCACACTCGGCCACCAATTTTCTCATCCCTTCTTGATCTCCCACCTATTTTTGGCCTTTTCTCGGGCCTTTCTTTACATAGCTTAGGAATGATTTTGCACTAGCCAAAAAAAAACGATTTTCGCCTCTGCTTTTTCGTTTCGCGACACCGGTGCGTTTTAAAAGTGCCGGGCGGGACGACAGCACGAAGCGAAATTCGTTTCCGACCCCCGCATGGGGTCTCCAAATCTTTGAGCGTTTTTTGGCGGCTCTCATTTTGAGTAGTTTCGCTGGCTCTTGATGCGTCGGAAGCTTCCCTGACATCTTGGTCCGCGACTATGGACGCAGCTGGTGGATTGGGGCGTTGGCTCGAGGGACTTCACGTAGCCCACGGTGTATGTTGGACGAACCTATCCCCAACATAAAAAAACTCTACCTAAGTTTGAAGAAAAACCAATAACTGCGCTTCAAGATTAGCTTACCCTGCAGTTCTGCAAATGAATGCTTGTTATTTAACTTTTCACTTTGCCACTGCCCAAACGGGGTATATAACGTGGACCAATTTAAATACTTTTTCGAAGCAAATCGCGCACAACTGCTCTTGATCAAAGTTGGGAGGTAAAAGAAAATTTTAGACGATACCAATCTGGCGCCAACTTATTGCCCCTAGGAAAAAAAGAGAGATGTGCCCCAGAGAAGGTTGACATTTGGGCCTGTTGCTCTTCTCTGCCTTTCTTTTGAATCACTTCTTTGGTTCGACCACCCACATCTAGATGGCGCGTATGAATATGCGGTCGTCGATCTTATACTACAAGCGCTACAAGAATCCATCGAGTTTTAAAAAAGTTTTAAAAAAAAATGTGGTAGTAAGTTCCCCCGTCTCAGAAACTCCAATCAGAAATCTGTCTGAAAACGAGTATAATAAGAATCAGAAAGGTCCATTCATTGTCTGCATTGACAAGCAGTCAGATACGTCTGACAGGCCATCGACTAATTTCAGTCTGGAAAAACTTAAAATTGACATTGAGGAAGTCGCCAGAGTGAGGTATGGCAAATGAAAGATCCCATGCAGTTCGGCAGCTAAGGTGAAGAAACTTGCAAAAATAGAAAGTTAATTGAGCAGGGGTATATCCCCAAAGTTTTCATAACTGAAGCAGACATTATATTTAATATGCCAAATTTACAAGAGTAACAAAAATGTGAAAAAATATCGAAACATTTTTCAAAAGTGTGGTCGTGTGAGTTTTGGGAGGTTTGTGGGCGTTAGATTAGGCGTGGCAAATCTTTTTTTTTGCAAATCTATAGAAATTTACAACACTAATAAAAAAAGAAAAAATATCAAAACATTTTTCAAAAGTTTCAGTTTTGGGCGGTTTGTGGGCGTTAAAGTTGGCGTTGCAAAAAACGTTTTTGCAAATCGATATAAATTTACAAGACTAATAAAAAAAATATCAAAACATTTTTCAAAAGTTTCAGTTTTGGGCGGTTTGTGGGCGTTAAAGTTGGCGTTGCAAAAAACGTTCTTGCAAATCGATATAAATTTACAAGACTAATAAAAAAAATATCAAAACATTTTTCAAAAGTGTGGGCGTGGCAGTTTTGGGCCGTTAGAATGGGCGTGGCATTATGGGTCAAGAAAATTGCTTCTCTAGAATCTGTATGCTGTATTTTCTAGCTTTTATCTATTCTGGAAAAAGTCAAAAGAAAAGCGGGAAAACCGTTTTTTACATGCAGCGCCATTTCTAAAACATAGGATGTCATTCTTCTCTGCTCATTTCGTTTTATTTAATTTATGAGACAAACTTTATTTGGTTCATAAATAAATTATAACAGCAGGCATTTGTTTTTGAGGTGGTAAGTTAAACTGTGTTAATTATGTGTATCGTGCATTTGAGGTTAAACTCACTCTTCCACCTTCTTCGACTTCCTCATCCTCCTTCTTCTTCATCAATTAGAAGATACACGTGCCGAACGCAATAAAGCAAGAAGACTAAAGCATCAACAATCACGCAGGTTTTTAGAAGAAGGAGGAGGAGGAAGACGAAGAAGGAAGAACAAAAATGTAGAGGAAGAAGAGGATGAAGAAGAAAAAAAAGGATGAAGAAGAAGAAGGAAGAGGGAAAGACAAAGAAGGAAGAAGAAGGAGGAGGATTAAGAAGATGGAGGAGGAAGAAGAAAAAATGGTGCTCATACCGCGTATTCCGTTGATACCAACAGACATGCCGTTTGAATTTAAGCGACTGCAATTCCCAGTGCGTCTATCATTTGCCATGTCCATCCATAAGGCACAAGGACAAACGCTTCAAGTATGCGGGTTGAATTTGGAAGAGCCGTGTTTTTCTCATGGGCAGCTATACGTAGCCTGTTCAAGAGTTGGCATTCCAAACTCTTAATTTGTATTCGCTCCAAATGGACAAACGAAAAATAAAGTTTATCCACATGTTTTGGATTGAAAATAACAATTTTCAAATAAAATAAATGACTTTCATATAACAAATTCTAGGAATTTTTCATTGAATTTTAAGACTGCATGCGGCGATGCGCATAGGGCACACTAGTAGTTTCATATATCTTAATGATGGTTCTCCAACCTTTTCCCTTAGTCCAGTCCAATATTCGGTTTTAGATCTAACCTGTAACAGAAGCGACCTTAACATTTCGTGGAGCCCCTCCAAGTCAAAAATTACTGACAGCAATCATTGAAATCATAATTGACAACATAAGTACAAATGTCACAACAAACAAAATTCTCCACAATAGAGTAACTTATGCCTTTGAAAGTGTAAATTTTTCAAGCCTAGACAAACACACTAACAAGCACATTTAAAATCACGGTACCAAACAAATTCGAACCAAACTAGTGGTGGTGTCCAGAAGAAGAAACGCTTCTCCGACTCAGACTCTTCACTGACTTTTCAATAGTTTCAAGCTTCAGACCTATCTGTGTTTTAAGCGTTTTGTTTAAGATAACAGAAAGGCTGATAAAAATTGGATTGGACCACCACATCTTATGTACTACCTACGTTTTCAGAAAATCCAGGTACCACTCTGCGTAAACGACTGTGAGGAGACTTAAAACTCCCCACAAATCCGGGTGCAGGAGATCGCAACAGAGAAGACGGCTGGAAAACGAGAGGAGTCAAGGGCGGTCAGGTCAAACTGTAAATAATGGACCTTGGACACCGGCAAAGCGGAGAGACCGTGAACTAACGGTACCGCGCTGGACCTTGAACTCAAGCCAGCCAAGGGCACAGAGGTCGGACGGTAACGGTGTGGACTTTGGACGAGCACAAAGAGGACGCACTGTGAACTAACGGGACATGAGTTGGACCTTGTACGCAAAAGGGGAAATAGCGGGATTCCCGCTGCCTATAAAGGGCCGGCGCAGGCGCATCTTGCGTGCAAGCGCAGAGTACGGGCGCGAGTCGTTCAGTCCGGACACGGGCGTGCGACCAGACGGTGGAGTCTTTGGTCGGCAATGGTGATTCGGGAAGGAGCGCTAGCTTATCTCACGGGCGATACACCCTGTCCCCATAACATCCAAAGCCCCAGTCGAGCGACGCGGGACCAGCGAAGAAGAACGACGAATGAGCGACGACGCGCATCCGAAGGCGAGGATCGCAGGATTCCCTTTGTCAAGCTTCACTAAATAAAGGATATTTATTTGACCATTAAACGTGGTCAGGCCTTCGGTTCCTATTCGTTTAATGAACAAATCTATTGACTCAAAATTATTGAAAGAGTTCAAACAGTAACTCATTTTCCTCGCCTAAAGTTTTATGCTCAAGTGTGGTCGAACGACTAATTTCTCCAATCGGTCTCTCCGTTTCCTATGCGCTTGAGTTAAATTCTAAGCGAGGTTCGGCGCTTACCTGTGTGACTAATCGCCGACAAGTCCCTCGTTGAAAGCGCTTTCAAGGGCCTGAAAACGCTGTAGAAAATAAATATTAATTTTTTCTTTCCCAAAATTATATCATTGTTTCATATTACTAATTAGATTATTTATTTTTTGTAAACTATAAACATATGGGTTTTTATACCGAGCAGAGGCGAACAGAAAATCACTCACACAGAACAAACAAGAACCACACAATTTTTCTTCGGCCATGCCCTTTTTTTTGAGGGATTGCCGTTTTCTTTCTTGCCGGATGATTTACATAATTCGCCGGCTGAAAACAAAAAAAAAGAAAGAAACTAATTCAGCTTATCCTACACTTAACTAAGGTCAGACCATTTTTGGGGTATAACTTTCTTTATATTTTTTTTGTCTTGAATTTCTCTTTCACACTCGGTCACCAATTTTCTCATTCGCCTCTGCTTTTTCGTTTCGCGGCGGCGACACCGGTGCGTTTTAAAAGTGCCGGGCGGGACGACAGCACGAAGCGAAATTCGTTTCCGACTCCAGCTCCCGCATGGGGTCTCCAAATCTTTGAGCGATTTTTGGCGGCTCTCATTTTGAGTAGTTTCGCTGGCTCTTGATGCGTCGGAAGCTTCCCTGACTTCTTGGTCCGCGACTATGGACGCAGCTGGTGGATTGGGGCGTTGGCTCGAGGGACTTCACGTAGCCCACGGTGTATGTTGGACGAACCTATCCCCAAAAAAAAAAACTCTACCTAAGTTTGAAGAAAAACCAACAACTGCTCTTCAAGATTAGCTTACCCTGCAGTTCTGCAAATGAATGCTTGATATTTAACTTTTCACTGCCCAAACGGGGTATATAACGTGGACCAATTTAAATACTTTTTCGAAGCAAATCGCGCACAACTGCTCTTGATCAAAGTTGGGAGGTAAAAGAAAATTTTAGACGATACCAATCTGGCGCCAACTTATTGCCCCTAGGAAAAAGAGAGATGTGCCCCAGAGAAGGTTGACATTTGGGCCTGTTGCTCTTCTCTGCCTTTCTTTTGAATCACTTCTTTGGTTCGACCACCCACATCTAGATGGCGCGTATGAATATGCGGTCGTCGATCTTATACTACAAGCGCTACAAGAATCCATCGAGTTTTAAAAAAGTTTTAAAAAAAAATGTGGTAGTAAGTTCCCCCGTCTCAGAAACTCCAATCAGAAATCTGTCTGAAAACGAGTATAATAAGAATCAGAAAGGTCCATTCATTGTCTGCATTGACAAGCAGTCAGATACGTCTGACAGGCCATCGACTAATTTCAGTCTGGAAAATCTTAAAATTGACATTGAGGAAGTCGCCAGAGTGGGGTATGGCAGATGAAAGATCCCATGCAGTTTGGCAGCAAAGGTGAAGAAACTTGCAAAAATAGAGAGTTAATTGAGCAGGGGTATATCCCCAAAGTTTTCATAACTGAAGCAGACATTATATTTAATATGCCAAATTTACAAGAGTAACAAAAATGTGAAAAAATATCGAAACATTTTTCAAAAGTGTGGTCGTGTGAGTTTTGGTAGGTTTGTGGGCGTTAGATTAGGCGTGGCAAATCTTTTTTTTGCAAATCTATAGAAATTTACAACACTAAAAAAAAAAGGAAAGATATCAAAACATTTTTTAAAAGTTTCAGTTTTGGGCGGTTTGTGGGCGTTAAAGTTGGCGTTGCAAAAAACGTTTTTGCAAATCGTGGGCGTGGCATTATGGGTCAAGAAAATTGCTTCTCTAGAATCTGTATGCTGTATTTTCTAGTTTTTATCATATATATATAAAAATTGAGAACAAGTTTTACCAATGATTATAGCTCCAGAACGCATGAGCCGATTTCAACGGTTTTGCATTCGTTGGAAAGGTCTCGGGCTCCCTTAGGACAAGAGCAAAGAAAATTCTGGAAAAAGTCAAAAGAAAAGCGGGAAAACCGTTTTTTACATGCAGCGCCATTTCTAAAACATAGAATGTCATTCTTCTCTGCTCATTTCGTTTTATTTAATTTATGAGACAAACTTTATTTGTTTCATAAATAAATTGTAACAGCAGGCATTTGTTTTTGAGGTGGTAAGTTGAACTGTGTTAATTATGTGTATCGTGCATTTGAGGTTAAACTCACCACTTCCACCTTCTTCGACTTCCTCATCCTCCTTCTTCTTCATCAATTAGAAGATACACGTGCCTAACGCAATAAAGCAAGAAGACTAAAGCATCAACAATCACGCAGGTTTTTAGAAGAAGGAGGAGGAGGAAGACGAAGAAGGAAGAACAAAAATGTAGAGGAAGAAGAAAGAGGATGAAGAAGAAAAAAAAGTATGAAGAAGAAGAAGGAAGAGGGAAAGACGAAGAAGGAAGAAGAAGGAGGAGGATTAAGAAGATGGAGGAGGAAGAAGAAGGAGAAGGATTAAGAAGATGGAGGAGGAAGAAGGAAAAATGGTGCTCATACCGCGTATTCCGTTGATACCAACAGACATGCCGTTTGAATTTAAGCGACTGCAATTCCCAGTGCGTCTATCATTTGCCATGTCCATCCATAAGGCACAAGGACAAACGCTTCAAGTATGCGGGTTGAATTTGGAAGAGCCGTGTTTTTCTCATGGGCAGCTATACGAAGCCTGTTCAAGAGTTGGCATTCCAAACTCTTTATTTGTATTCGCTCCAAATGGACAAACGAAAAATAAAGTTTATCCAAATGTTTTGGATTGAAAATAAAAAATTTTCAAAAATTGAAAAAATTTCAAATAAAAAAAATGACTTTCATATAACAAATTCTAGGAATTTTTCATTGAATTTTAAGACTGCATGCGGCGAAGCGCATAGGGCACACTAGTAGTTTCATATATCTTAATGATGGTTCTCCAACCTTTTCCCTTAGTCCAGTCCAATATTCGGTCTTAGATCTAACCTTCTGTAACAGAAGCGACCTTAACATTTCGTGGAGCCCCTCCAAGTCAAAAATTACTGACAGCAATCATTGAAATCATAATTGACAACATAAGTACAAATGTCAAACAAGCACATTTAAAATCACGGTACCAAAGAAATTCGAACCAAACTAGTGGTGGTGTCCAGAAGAAGAAACGCTTCTCCGACTCAGACTCTTCACTGACTTTTCAATAGTTTCAAGCTTCAGACCTATCTGTGTTCTAAGCGTTTTGTTTAAGATAACAGAAAGGCTGATAAAAATTGGATTGGACCACCACATCTTATGTACTACCTACGTTTTCAGAAAATCCAGGTACCACTCTGCGTAAACGACTGTGAGGAGACTTAAAACTCCCCACAAATCCGGGTGCAGGAGATCGCAACAGAGAAGACGGCTGGAAGACGAAAGGAGTCAAGGGCGGTCAGGTCAAACTGTAAATAATGGACCTTGGAACCCGGCAAAGCGGAGAGACCGTGAACTAACGGTACCGCGCTGGACCTTGAACTCAAGCCAGCCAAGGGCTCAGAGGTCGGACGGTAGCGGTGTGAACTTTGGACGAGCACAAAGAGGACGTACCGTGAACTAACGGGACATAAGTTGGACCTTGTACGCAAAAGGGGAAATATCGGGATTCCCGCTGCCTATAAAGGGACGGCGCAGGCGCAGCTTGCGTGCAAGCGCAGAGTACGGGCGCGAGTCGTTCAGTCCGGACTTGGGCGTGCGACCAGACGGTGGATTCTTTGGTCGGCAAAGGTGGTTCTGGGAGGAGCGCTAGCTTATCTCACGGTCGATATACCCTGTCCCCATAACATCCAAAGCCCCAGTCGAGCGACGCGGGACCAGCGAAGAAGGACGACGAATGAGCGACGACGCGCATCCGAAGGCGAGGATCGCAGGATTCCCTTTGTCAAGCTTCACTAAATAAAGGTCGTTCTAATCAGAAATTCTGTCTTCTCTTTGGTTGGGCAATCATACAAATCATAAATTTGGTGGGACGAACAAACAAACTCTCTGAGCTAGCCGTTGCAATCCGTAGCGAGCAGAAACCAGCAGAAATCAGCAGAAGCCCCTCAAGCTGGAGGGGTTGGTCGATGATATACGGAAGACACTGTCCGAGTTCATCCAGCAGACCACAGACGAGACCGAAACGGTCGCCATACTGGAGGCGTTGGAGAGAGAGAGTACGGAAGGAGACCGGCCGTGGAAGTTAAAGTCACAAGGCCTGATGAGGAGCCTCGACTGCAATAGCATGATGGAGGCCAGCGGGAGCAGACCCGAAAGGCAGAAGTTCGGGAATGAACGGCGGAAAGGCAGTCGCGAAAGGAGGCAACGCGAGAGTAGCCCTTCAAGATTACGCGAATATTACGACGGTGGCGAAGCAGGTGCGGGAGCGGAGCTTCCGGTACGACGGACACGACAAGCCGTTAGAGTTCCTGGAGCAGGTGGAGTGGTCAGCAATGACATACGGTCTGGATATCAACCAAATCCCACGAGCGATGCCGGAACTGCTGAAGGGCAGGGCCCTAAAGTGGTTCTTCGTCAACAATAGATTCTGGGAGACATGGGCAGAATTTATCCAATGCTTCCAGGAATTCTTCCTGCCCAGGGGCATCATGACGAAACTGGCAGATTAGGTCAGACAAAGGAAGCAGCGGCATGGCGAGTGTTTCAAGGACTACATGGTGGACATGCAGACCCTAATGCGGCCCTTGGGGATCTCCCAGAAAGAGACCCTGGAAAGGGCAGTCCAGCTCTGCGCATGTTTGTCCGCCCGTACGAGTGCCGGCACCTGGATGCCCTGATGGCCTTGGCCGATCAGTTTGAGGAGCTGGACACCCAAAGGGAACGATTCGAGTCGGAGCGGACTCACAGAGCCCGCCACCAGCGGGATTTCCCAAGAGGGGAACAAGACGTGGTGTGCAAAAGCTGCCAAGAGGCCACAGTGCTCATAGACGGAGTGGATATTGAGGCCACGATGGACATCGGAGCCACAGATAGTTTTATTAGCGAAGAGTTGGCGGACAGGTTGCGGGCGGCGGGAAAGGTCGTATTCACGAGGAGAGAAGTGCGGATGGCTGATGGACAGTATGAGGAGGTCACATCGCTGCTAAAAGTGGACATAGGACATGGAGAGAGCTGTCAATGGCAATCGTGGTGAGGGCGACAGTCTTCGCGGATGAGGATATTGACGGCTTCCTGAAGTCAGAGTTAGCTGAGTTAGGAAGAGTACATCAACAGTGGCGGTGCACAAAATCACGATGAAAGACGATCAACCGGTCAAACAGCGCTACTACCCGACGAACCCGAAGATGCAGGTATAGATCAACGCCAAGGTCGACGAGTTGTTACAGAAAGGATGCATCGACAGCCCGTACAGCTCACCAATAGTGATGGTGAAAAAGACGGGTCAATGGAGGTTGTGTGTAGATTTCCGCCAAAAAAACGCGAAATCCGTGAAATCCTGGATTAATAAAGGGAAGCAGCCTGGACTTGAAGGACGGGTACTGGCAGATTCCGCTGGAAGCGGCAAGTCGGCCATATACGGCATTCGCGGTGCCGGGAAAGGGCCTGTTTCAGTGGAAAGTGAGTGGCATCGCCTTCGCGTATCAGGACGATATAATAGTAATCGGACGGACACTACAAGAACACATGCGGAACCTGAAAGAGGTTTTCCGGAGGCTAAGGGCGGCAAACCTTTGTGAAGCTCCTCTAATTTAAAAATTACTAACAGCAATCATTTCCCCATTGAAGTCAAAATAAACAAGACGCCCAGTAAAAGACGAACGTTCCACCTTAACCCTTTCCTCAAGCTGGTGCGGACGGACCTGGATGGGTCCGCTCCGCTGGTCCGCTGGTGTTTTGCCGCTCTCGTCGTCCTAGATGGTGCGGACTGCGTCGCTGGGTGCCCGACACTTGAACTAGACATTTCCGTCGTACGCAACCTCACGGTAGCTAACGGCTGCGGTCCCCAAGGCCATTGCCTGGTAAAACTACAACACGTCAACCCCACGTCTGCTCTGACGCACCAGGCAATCGCCTGGTTCCCGTACGTAATCTCCGACACTGTCGACCGGGCCACCAACACAGTTCCCGCCGCGCCCTTGGGTCTTTCTTCCCGCGTAAGGATAACTGGTTAAACCAGCTAATCAGCACTAGACAAGGTCACCGAAAAAGTCCATTGAAGGCAAATAAACCTTTTGAACCAGTAGAAATGTAGAAAATGTGCGGCAAGCATCCGATAACAGCGTCAACGTGATTAACACCGTAAAAGTGATAGGCCACAAGGGCATTTAATTATCATGGTGCTAGTATGCCTAGTGAACTGATGAAGACGTACAAGAGATCTGTACAAAGGGGTCATGACCAATAATCATGCGTTAGAGAATATCGAGTCCATCATTACGCATTCGCAATAAATCCCAAACATGAAAACAGCAGTATAATAACAAATAAAAGCAGTGTAGAGGCATATTCGACAGCATTCAATACCAAAAACTTCGAATAAAGGAAAATCATTCCTATGATATCGAATTCATACCAAAATTCGCCAACGCCATTGGTTATACGATAATGACACAAAAATTAAAAAAGGAGCTACTATTAATATGAAAGATAATTCATATGTAGAAGTATTGGAAAAAATTAACGTCCTAAACACTTCTGATTCAATATTAATTTATATTGACTTCAGCAAACCATTCTCTTTAACTACAGACGCAAGCAAAATAGCTATATACTATCCTAAATTCCTAAATAAAATTTGTTATGCTAAGAACGAACACGAAACTAACTACGCCACAATGAAAAATGACTTTTACCACATGTATGGGCAACTTAATATTAAAATAAATCAAAATACTTATTTCGACATACTAAGCGATTATAAACCTCTGGTCTGGTTAAACAATATAAAAAAACCAAATATAAAATTACAACGATGGAAAATTGAACTAAATGAATTCGATTATCAAATAAAAAAGAAAAAAGAAAAGTATGTAGCTGACGTGCTATCTAGAACTAAAAAAAAAGTATATTTGGAAATACGTAAGAAAATGTGCTAGGAAAAGCAGGAAATAGTATGGATGCCACTATACACAGCGCAGGAAAAGACAATAATAATTACATCGAAATAACATAAAGACCTTACTCTTCCCGACAAAATGAACTTATAAAAGGAAATGAAGACACTTATGAAGTTTGTAAGTTCCCCCGTCTCAGAAACTTAAATCAGGAATCTGTCTGAAAACGAGTGTAATAAGAATCAGAAAGGTCCATTCATTGTCTGCATTGACAAGCAGTCAGATACGTCTGAAAGAAAGGCCAAATTCACCAATTTCGACCAATTTCAGTCTGGAAAAACTTAAAATTGACTTTGAGGTAGTCGTGCAGTTCGGCAGCTAAGGTGAAGGAACTTGCAAAAATAGAGAGTTAATTGAGCAGGGGTATATCCCCAAAGTTTTTAAAACTAAAGCAGACATTATATTTAAAATGCCAAATTTAAAAAAGTAACAACAATGTGAAAAAATATCGAAACATTTTTCAAAAGTGTGGTCGTGTGAGATTTGGGCGGTTTGTGGCCGTCAAGAAAGAGATGGTATGTATCGAGTGCGCAAACTGCAAAGACGACCATGTTGCCACTGATCATTATTGTCCGTCCAAAAAAAGCATATACGATTAAAAAAGCGTAAACCCTGGAGAGCCTACCTTACATCTAGTAAAAACAATGTCGACTTAGCCATCTTATCTAAATTTTAAATCAGGGACAACACAGATTGTAGCGGACTATTATTTCGTTTGAAAACCTAGAGAGGATGGTTACCGTTATATTGGATTCTATATTAAACACATCATAAAATTCAGAATCTTGATGTCTGTTGATAGGATTTAAAACAAAGTCCAGACTCTAGGCCTTAAGAAAAATTGCAGCATACTCAGCCTATATATTCCACCAACCATTTCAATGGAACACTTCAAGTATGGTCTCAGGGATCTAACTTACCCGCTAACTTACCCAACTAAAGCATAATTGAAGGCGACTTCAACTCAAAATCAACATCATGGGGATCCGCAATTAGTGACCAAAAGGGCCACATTGTAAACAAAAAAAAAGCCTAGACAAACACACAAAGAAACACATTTAAAATCACGGTACCAAACAAATTCGAACCAAACAAGTGGTGGTGTCCAGAAGCGGAAACGCTTCTCCGACTCAGACTCTTCACTGACTTTTCAATAGTTTCAAACTTCAGACCTATCTGTGTTCTAAGCGTTTTGTTTAAGATAACAGAAAGGCTGATAAAAATTCGATTGGACCACCACATCTCATGTACTACCTACGTTTTCAGAAAATCCAGGTACCACTCTCTGCATAAACGACTGTGAGAAGTCTTAAAACTCCCCACAATCCCGGTGCAGGAGATCGGCCTAGCATCAGAGAAGACGGCTGGAATGCGAGAGGAGTCAAGGGTGGAGGTCGGACGGTAACGGTGTGGACTTTGGACGAGAACAAAGAGGGCGCACCGTGAACTAACATGAGTTGGACCTTGCACCCGTGCGGAACGTGCGCAGGCGCAGCTCGGGACGGTCAGTCAGTTAAACACGCGTGGGTCATTCGTGCAAGCGGGCGTGAGTCGCTCGGTCCGGACACGGGCGTGCCGACGGTTTAGAAAGTGTGGACACAGTCAACCAGTGGAAGTACGCGGAGATCGTCAGCAAAATAGTGAAACAGTTAAAGTACGCGGATCGATACCCGGAACAAGTGAACGACAAGTGAGCTACGACGCGCATCCGAACGCGAGGATCGCAGGATTCCCTTTGTCAAACGTCACTAAATAAAGGTCGTTCTAATCAGAAACTCTGTGTTCTCTTTGGTCGGGCAATCACACAAATCATACATTTTGTGGGACGAACAAACAAACTCTCTGAGCTAGCCGTTGCAATCCGTAGCGAGCAGAAACCAAGAAATCAGTTCGCTACACGACCTAATAAATAAAGTCCAATCACTTAAAGTTAAAAGAATTTATGTAGTAGCAGCGCGTCTCGACTAAAAGGCTTTGGACTGTGTAGACATAGGAATCTTAGAGTCTAAGCTTCAATAGTTTCAATTTAAGCCCCACCATATTTACTGGCTAACAGACTTTCTCCGAAAACGAGTGTTTATAAGGGAAGCTTCAAGCTCGAGCTAAACAGAGAAGTATCTGAAGGTAGCTGCCTCAGCCCAACTCTTTTCAATTTATATACTGCAGAATTACACAACCTGAATGACGATAATTGCGAACAGTTCCAATATGCAGACGATTTTTTCCTGCTATGCTTTGTCAAAACTTTTTCCGGGCAAGGGACAAATTTAACCCTGCCATATCGAGCGTAATTCACTTCAATCTGTAAACACAACCGCTACAAATAATTCGCAATGGCACTACAAATTCGGTTGTCAAAAAATAAATATCTAGGAAGAATTATAGCCGCAAATAAATACCCAAATGCCCATATCGAACGTCCGGTCTCTTCAGCCAAGAAAACGTGCGCATTCCTAATCAACATAAAAAATACAGAAAACATATACGCAAACAAAATACTGCCCTCTCTAACGGCTGAACTGCTAGCTATAGACAAACCCCAGACTATTTCCTCTCGGAAAGCATATCTCGAGTGAAAACAGAGAATGCTATAGTCGAGTACGCGTTCGGAGTACTGTCTATCCCTTAGATCTTAGATCCCTTAATCCTGTTAGCGCCGACACCAGGACACTTTCTGATCGGCAGGAGCCTTTCGTCCTTAAAGAGCACAAAAAACGGAAAAAGTGAGAGAATATTGCAGCTTGGCGATATCAAATCTGTGTTTCCGAGAGCTGACGGGAACTACCAAGTAGTCGACACTTGCACGGGTCGCGACATGGCCTCACTAAAGTCGTCCTCTTACACGGAGAGCCTTCCAAATCTCCAGATTGAAAATCTTCCATCTTCTATTAAATATTATTTGATATGGGAATTGTGGTGACCGGTGTCTGGAAAAGACCAATGTGTTAATACTCGTATTCACTCCCATCCAATAGCTTAGCGTCCCCGACTTGGCCACATTCTAGGACCTACCACTCAAGGCCATAGGCTTTCAACATGAGGAAACCGACGTCTAGCCGTAAGTAAGATTATGTTAGTTTCCAATTGTCAATTGTGTGAAAAAATTCGTATCTATTCGATAGTGGCCTGCCCGATTCGGTACCTAACTTGTTCTTAAATCGTACAGCTAGCAGCCATTCAAAAAAAAGTATCCGACACGATACTCAATCGTTAACTCATTCTTTTTAAAGTATGGAACTCTTGGTAAGATAGATTATTTTTTTTAAAGGCTTTTTGTTCTTCTTCTGCTTACTGTTCATGCTAAGCACAAAATAGGAGGAGGTGGACTTACCAACAACTGAAAATACCATGGTATATCCCACTGGTGGTGTTGTGGATACTTGACATTCGTAAATTCCCGAATCTCTTAGTTGAGAAAACTTGATCTTGAAATGTAAAAATATTTAATTATTATGTAGAATTATAAAAATAATAATTTTGCTTAAAAATTCTGATATTAATTTGGATATATAAACGTATATTCCTAATACTTATTCTTTTTAATTATTCCGTAAGTTCGAACGTTTCTACCCACCTATTTTGCAATAAATATAAAGTTTCAAGAAGATGTCTTTGAAATTTAGAAAACAATTTGCACAGAAAAATTTCGGACTTAATTAAATAAATGTACTATGGGCTTACAGCCTAAGTCTCTTTTTTCGACAACCAGATCCCGTTGCTCAGCTGGTAGAAGTGCTAAGAAGGTACATTAAATTAGGAAAAAAAGGAGAAAGAAACTATAAAAATTTAAACAGTGTATGCGTAACAGTTAGAACTTACACAGCTGAGGCTTTACTAGAATTTGCATGCTTATTCTTTGTAGATCTTTTAATTACCAAGACCATGCATTGCGGCTCTGTACCTATACGACGTCTAATGCCTATGACGAAATCCCCGCATTTAAATTTCTTTAAATTTAAATAAACACTATGTAACGAACTGATTTTTGTTGGTCTGCTCGCTACGGAATACGTGCGGCTAGCTCAGTAGAGTTTGTGTGTTCGTCCCACCAAATTTATAGAATAACGTGATCACCCGGTTACCAGTAATAACACTCGCAGTTTCGTTCTGGGGTCTTTATTTGATCTCAGTTTACAATGTATTTCAATTGTCCGGACGCCTCTGCTCTCTCGTCGTGGCCTCGGATCTGGGTGTCCTGCTCGGCGGCCTGGTTCCACTGTCTTACCGCCTTCGTCGTCCTGGGTGGCGCGGACCTTCGTTGTTGGGCGCTCGTTGCGTGGGCTGGGAATTGTTGTCGTACGCAGACTCACGGAGCTCACGGCTGTGATCCCCAAGGCAAACGCCTGTGGAACAGCAACGCGTCAACCCCACGTCTGGTTCGGACTGGTGGCGCCGGTACCACGCCTGCTTGGATTGCACGGACACACCAGGCTATCGCCTGGTTCAAGCACGCGATCTCCTACACAGTCCACCGGGTCTACACCACAATCCCTGCCGCTTCCTCGGGTGCCCGCTTAGGTCTGGCCTCTCCTGTTGTTTGCCTCCTGGCTACTCGTGCTTCGTCGTTTGGACCTCAGCTACCTGCGTCTCAGTTCGGAGACCTTCTCGTCCCGAACGTCTTGACGTAGCGATCCTGCTCCTTGGTGACTATCACGATCGTAGCTCCTCTGCTGACTTCGTTATAACGCTGTTGACTCGTACACTTGCTTTCCTTGACTGTCGGTCCTGCTTCCAGCGCTCGGCCTGTTTATATAGGCCTCCTCTAACGGTTTATCCCTTTGGTCTCCAGTCTCCGGATCCAAAGTCCATGATTTTACCGTTGGCCCGGTCCAAAGTTCGATTTGTCCCGTTAATTGCCTTTGAGCCTGCTGACTCTCCAAACTCTCTTTTCAGCAAGGCCGGAGTAGATTTACTTAATTTCATTTCTTTCACAGTACTATTACTCTTTCGAGCATTGATAACTTAGATTGGTTCCTTAAAGTAAAAATGTTGCGATTTACATTTTTTATGTCTTTCGATATCGTATTGGTTTCACATTTGTAGAGATGGTTAACTTATGAGGTTAAAAGTTAGGAATGCATTTTTTGGGTAAAAAATCATAGATTTAATCTGTAAATGTTTTGTTTAGTTTGCTACTCAATGTATTATTATACCCGTTACTCGTAGATTCGTTGAAATGTATGTAACAGGCAGAAGGAATTTTCATTTCTCGCACTTTCACTAGCTTATTAAGGGGTATATGATAATCGGGGAATTCGACTATTGCATTCTCTTTTTGCTTCGGAGCCTTTATTTTTTTTCTTCTCTTTTCAGTTTACATCGTGATCTCGCTGGTGATACTGTTTTGCTTTGGAGTCTCCTTTGCATTTAATTTAGAGTTCATTTAGCATTATTGCTTTAAAGAGGCGATAAGAATAAAATGCGATCGACTTCCTTCCAGTTCAGCATACAAATAAGGTCACCAGAACAAAATACTAATTTCAAGAAACTAGTTGTCAAATATAAATAGTATTTTTATTTATTTAAGCGTAAATAGTACTAGCTACGAGGCCATCGACTATGTAAATCTATATTTATATACCATGTTTTTGGGTCCATAAGACTTTTATCTTAGATTCATTCAGTTCTAATTGTGACATGATTTGTCTTGAGTATTTGTTGTTGTTTGATGGGTTGCGGACAGCTTCAATCGCCGTCAGGGAGTCGGATTTTAATAGCTTCCAGGATTGCGGTTGTTTTTGCTGTTAGAATAGATGAGTATGGTGGTAGGGTACCGTAGTGCAGAGGTTCAGTTTCGGTGATGATGGAGAATAATATGTTTGAGTTATTTTTGGATACGTCTGTGTAAATAAATGTGTGTTTTTGAAGGTTTCTTTTGTTTCATAAAAAAGTTTTTGAAATATTTAAGGTGGGGTGGAGTGTTGTCTTTTTTGTAGATGTGAAGAGATGTGTTAATTATATTTTCGGGAACTTTCCATGGTGGTTTTGTTTCATTTAGTTTCATTGGGTTGTAAGGTATGTTGCGGAGTTGACATGTTTCTATTACTCGATCTAATGTTGAAATCAGTTTTTCTTTCTTGCTTTTAGTTTTAGGTATTTGGATATTTGGATATATTGTTGGCTTGGATGATATTTTTAAAGAGTTTGGCTGTGGGGTGCTCGCGTTTTTGTTCAATCGTTGGTATTTTGGTTTTCGTACAGCAAGTTGTGCGTCGGCGTTGCACGGAAAGATCCTAAGACTAACCTGAGTGCTGCACAGTTAGAAAATTATAATCGTATATGTCTACAATTGCAGTAGTTAAAATAGAATGACTTACCCAGTTGCTGCATGTGATGGATATCTCCTTAACACGCGCTAATGTTGAACATATACATAAATATCTTAACCATTGTCTGCCAGCTATTGATCGATTGATCGAGTTCCCCAACTATCATATACCCGTTACTCAGCTAGTGGAAGTGTGAACGAGAATTTTTCACATTTTTTTGGCGAATTGAAATAGGGAAAGCAAGAATTAAAAGAACAAAAATTTAAAATGTTTCAAAGTGGAGATGGCAAGACTAATACAAAACTTACAAAGTTTCAAAACAGGTTTCAAAAGATTGGGTGGCAGTTTTGGGCTGTTTAGGGGCTTTACAGTGGGCGTGGCAGCATGGGTTAACAGACTTGCTCTGCGTCTATGTATCTGGAATCTGCATGCTTAATCTCATTTTTCTATCTTTTATAGTTCATGAGATCTCGACGTTAAATATGTATAGAATATATATAGAATATATATGGAATATGTATATATAGAATATAAATAGAATATATTATATATACAAAAACATATCAAATACAAATAGAATATATACATATATAGTATATATTCTTTATATAGAAGATATATAGAATATATATAGAATGTATATAGAATATAAGTTAACACAATCACCAAACTGACGAAATATAGTCGTAAGCCTCAAGTCTTTTTTCTATTTATAGATCGAGCTTTACCTATAAGAAACTGTACCTTGTTATTGTAGATTAAGCTTTAGAGATAAGAACTCTTGTTATACTTAAGTCAGTCGATTTTGGGAGTTTGGAAGCGTCGGTCATCGCCACGTACCTACAATTCGCCTCATTAAGTGCAGACCGCACAAGCCCTGTCATAATTTGTATAACTACTCGAATAAATATATTCAAATACTTAAAATTATAACTGGCGCCCAAACGGATATAAAAACCTACGACAACTGAATAATTATAAATAAATAACAAAAGGAGCATCCGGAGACAAAACCAGCGGCATCAACTGGCTAATCAACTTTAACCTAAAAAATAAATATTTCCTGATTACATAAAATATAATATTAATTTTACCTTAAAATAGTTTGTTAAGCATTATTATTATATTGTAAGTATAACGCTTATTGAACAAATTAAAAATACCAATACTTTTCTATTACATAACCTACGAACAGAGTGTTGATAAAAATACATGAGTGACAGTGATAACCTTATAGACGACCTCGTGTCAAGTTTAGATAAATGGTCAGCGCTCCAGGCAAATAGGCAAAACAGTGCAGAAAAAAATAATAAGTCTTCAGAAAATTATTGGTGGTCAAAAACAAATACAACTAGCGAAATGGAATTTGAAGCTCAGTTAAAAGCGATCGTAGAGAGTGCTGTTGCCGGTGCGCTCACAGTCCAAAAACAATCATTTGAAAAGCAATTGCAGGAGATGAATGAACGAATCGGGAAATTAACAGTGAACACGCCAAAGGTGGAAACTTATGTAGATGCTGAAATTAGACCAGGTGTTGTCTGTAACGAGCCTCTAGATATAGTTAAATCTCTGCCAGATTTTGAGGACAAAAGTGAAACATATGTGGCGTGGAGAAAAGCGGCTCATGTCGCTTTTAAAGTTTTTAAAGATTACGAGGGAAGTTCAACATTTTACCAAGCTCTTGGTATTATGCGAAATAAAATAAAAGGTCCAGCAAATACAGTATTGGCTTCTTTTAATACTCCGTTACATTTCAAGGCAATGATCAGCCGTCTTGATTTCACATATTCCGACAAAAGGCCGATCTACCTAATCGAACAAGAGCTATCAACTTTGCGACAGGGAGACATGACTCTTACTGAATTCTACGATGAAGTCGAGAAAAAACTGACCCTACTTACTAACAAGACAATAATGACATTTGATAGTGCCTTGGCGATGTCACTGAATGAAAAGTACAGAGCAGACGCGTTACGTGTATTTGTAACCGGAGCTAGGAAATCGTTGAGCGACATTCTTTTTGCAAAAGGTCCAAAAGATTTACCAACTGCTCTCGCTTTAGCGCAAGAGGTCGAGTCGAACCAAGAGCGTTACCAATTCGCCCTTATTTATTCTAAAAATATTGGAGACAGGGGTCAGAAAACCAAACAAAAGCATAGCGATAGGGATAGAAATTCAATCATGCCCATGCAAACTAAAAACCCATATTTTAGCAAGCGCCAGGTGCCTACTTTTGATAACCAGGAAAGACAAGATCCAGTCGTCCAGATGTATCCATGCGATCTAGAAGAACTGGAAATTTTGGACAAGCTCCATTTCCGACTCAGGGAAATATTTGGCCATCCCAACAACAAAATTCTTGGCCATCTCAACAACAATATTCTTGGCCATCTCAACAAAAATATTCTTGGCCATCTCAACAACAATATTCTTGGCCATCACAACAACAAAAGTCATTTCAAACACAAAATCAATTCGCAGCGCAACCCCAACAGCAAAACACAAGTCAGGCTCAGGGACATGTTGGGTATGCGCAAGCATCAAAAAGACCAACTAGTGGCAGTGCAAGGTTTACAGGGCCAAAACAGCAGAGGATCAACCACTTACCTCATGAGAAAGGTCAATGTGAGGAAGACACAGACGATTATCAAAAGGAGGCAGAAGCGGAGGTTGATGACTATGAGGACGAACTAGTGAATTACGATCATGTTCATTTTTTAGCCACAAATCCCTGCTACCGTACATAGAAAGAGAGATAGCAGGGAGAACCATAAAACTTTTGATTGACACCGGGGCTTCGAAAAATTATATACAGCCCCTCCCTGAATTAAAAAACTTAATGCCGGTACAAAATAAATTCACGATAAAATCGCTTCATGGTTGCAACACCGTCAAACAGAAATGTTTTATTAAGCTATTTAACACATCTGTTCAATTCTTTATTCTTCCAAGTCTCTCTAGTTTTGACGCAATAATAGGACTTGACCTTTTGAAACAGGGAAATGCAACGTTAGATTTTAAGAACAAAACGTTGAATATCAACAATGAAGTGGAATCTATTCAGTTTTTGAGATGTGACAGCGTAAATTTCACCAACATAGAGAATATTGTGGTTCCAAATCAGATATCTAATAAATTCCATACAATGCTTCGAAATCGATTGGCCGTCTTTGCGGAACCGGAAGAAGCACTGCCGTATAATACCAACATTGTTGCCACAATACGTACTGAGGACGACCAACCCATTTACTCAAAACTCTATCCGTACCCCATGGGCGTATCAGATTTTGTGAATAAGGAAACAAATGCTTTGTTAAAGGACGGAATTATCAGGCCCTCGTCGTCACCTTACAACAATCCGGTTTGGGTAGTCGATAAAAAAGGTACAGATGAAAAGGGAAACACTAAGAAAAGGTTGGTTATAGATTTTAGAAAACTAAATTTAAAAACAATCGACGACAAGTACCCTATACCAAACGTAGTATCCATCTTGTCAAATTTGGGAAAGGCCAGGTTCTTTACAACCCTTGACCTTAAATCGGGGTTTCACCAAATTCTGCTCGCAGAAAAGGATAGGGAGAAAACTGCCTTTTCAGTAGGAAATGGAAAATACGAGTTTTGCCGTTTGGCTTGAAAAATGCCCCAAGTATTTTTCAACGTGCTATTGATGATGTTCTTAGGGACCGTATAGGAAAGTCATGTTATGTTTACGTTGATGACGTAATAATATTTACAAACGGAATCGAGGACCACGTAAACGACGTTGCTTGGGTACTAGACAGACTGTCTGAGGCAAACATGAGGGTTTCTAAAGAGAAATCGTTTTTCTTCAAGGAAAGCGTCGAGTATCTTGGATTTATAGTGTCAAGTGGAGGTATCACAACCAGTCTTAGCAAAGTAGAGGCTATTCAGAAATATAATCAACCTACTAATCTGTTTAGTGTTCGATCGTTTTTAGGGCTAGCAAGTTATTACCGCTGCTTTATTAAGGACTTCGCCTCTATTGCTAGACCACTGACTGACATTCTGAAGGGTGAAAACGGAAAAGTTTCCGCAAGCCAGTCCAAAAAGATACCAATTTCATTCGATGAAAGACAATGTTCTGCTTTTGAGAAACTTAAAAATGTTCTTGTCTCCGAAAATGTAATGTTATTGTATCCCGATTATAGGAAAGCCTTTGACTTAACAACAGACGCTTCGGCTTTTGGCCTGGGTGCAGTCTTATCACAGGATGGCAAGCCTGTTACAATGATTTCGAGAACTTTACAGGATAGAGAACTTAATTTCGCAACAAATGAACGAAAACTTTTGGCCATCGTTTGGGCTTTAAAGTCTCTTAGGAACTACCTATATGGTGTCAAAAACTTAAACATTTTTACAGATCACCAACCGTTAACATACGCCGTGTCAGATAGGAATCCAAATGCAAAAATCAAGAGATGGAAGGCGTTTATAGACGAACATAATGCTAAAATTTTCTATAAACCTGGCAAGGAGAACTATGTTGCCGATGCACTATCCAGGCAGGCTATTCATGTCCTAGAGGACAAACCCCGGTCAGACATTGCAACAATACATAGCGAAATTTCATTGACTTTTACAATCGAAACTATCGACAAGCCGGTTAACTGTTTTAGAAACCAGATAGTAATAGATGAGGGCACCGCAGACTCAACTCGAACTTTTGTTATTTTCGGAAGCAAGACAAGGCATCTAATACAATTTCTAGACAAAGAGACTTTACTCGGAAGAATTCGTGATGTGGTTAAGCCGGATGTAGTGAATGCGATACACTGCGAATTACCTGTACTAACTTTCATTCAAAACAGTCTTGTAAATGAGTTTCCAGCAACGACCTTCCGACACACTATGAAAATGGTTAGCGACATTTTTAATCAAACTGAGCAACGGGAAATAGTGTCTTTGGAGCACAACAGAGCGCATAGGGCAGCACAGGAGAATGTAAAACAAATTCTTCAATACTACTTTTTCCCTAAAATGTCCCAAATAGCCGCTACCTTTGTTGCTAACTGCTTGGTTTGTCAAAAAGCCAAATACGACCGCCATCCGCAAAAGCAAATCCTCGGGAAAACACCTATTCCGTCACATGTAGGCGAGACATTGCATATTGATATATTTTATACGGATAGGAAGTACTTTTTGACATGTATTGATAAACTTTCCAAATTCGCTATTGTGCAACCAATCGGCTCTCGAACGATACCTGATTTAGAACCTGCAATTATGCAATTAATGAACTTTTATCCCCATTCAAAGACAATATTTTGTGACAATGAACCGTCCATAAATTCCGAGTCAATCAAGTCACTTATGAAAAATCGTTTTAATGTTGACATAGCGAACGCACCTCCACTTCATAGTACCTCAAACGGACAGGTTGAAAGGCTTCACAGCACGCTTTTAGAAATAGCTCGATGCCTGAAACTTGACAGTGGAATGAATGATACTGTCAACCTTATTCTTCAGGCAACAATAGAATACAATAAGACGGTGCACTCAGTCACCAATAGAAGACCGATCGACATTATTCATTCAACTCCTCCCGAATTGGCTAACGAGATAGTAGAAATGGTTAACGAAGCTCAGGAAAAACAGCTAAGAAGAGAAAATGTAACAAGACGAGACAGAACCTTTGAGGTGGGAGAAACCGTCATGGTAAAACAAAACAATCGCTTGGGAAATAAACTAACCCCACGGTATAGGGAAGAACTAATCGAAGCAGACCTCGGGACAACGGTCCTCATAAAAGGGAGGGTCGTTCATAAAGATAATCTACGCTAGGTTTATTATTTCATTTCCTTTTGAGACCATCGCCAAGTTAGCAAAATACAAACGTAAAGTCTGGACACTAGTAAAAGAGTTTGCAAAAGTTTTTCAATTAAACATTTGTCAAATCTTACTTATTTATTCTTTATTATATCCGCTTCATCCTCTTTAGAAAAGTTTAAAGGTATGTGATGAAATGCTAACCCGTATTATTTGAAAGTTTAAAATCCACGCAACCACAAATATTTCCTAAAATTACAATAGAAAATAAATGCATTAACAAAACGACATAATAATAGTATAGCGCACTCACTCTAATTAGATTTCAATTTCCTGATAAAAAAAACACTAATGTTATCAATACCCTTTTCTGATTTTGTTCAACTAAATAGGAAAATCAATACTTGCAATCAATAAGCGTTTTACTACATACTTTAATATCAAAAATATCTGAATGAACTTTATCATAAAATTATAATTGTTATACTTAATTATTGTCAAAACTTTAGTATTAAAACTGTAACTACCTCTGAGAAGGAATTAAGATCTATCAACGTAGTATCTGCTAAAGATATAAAGATGCGGCAACTATTTCTGCGCCTGGGTACTGAAACGACGAACTGAATAATATCTGCCATCAGACGCCATCCAGAGTGCGTTCAACAAATACGTTTTGATGGTCAACCAGTTCAACCAACATCAGCATCATCGTCGTCAACAAGTCGACGGCTACAATAAAGATGTTTTCCAAGTTCGCTACGATCATCTCCAGAACCTTGTTGCGAACCCATGACATGGAGAATCAACAGCATTTACGAACTTCTTGGATCATCCAGATATGCAGAGCTGCCTTCCCTTCGATGGTTTACCGCAGTACCAAGTTGGCAGTATGGGAACTTAGTGGCAATGAGTAAGCTGTAAGCACAACCAATGTTACCCGTAAGATCCGCTTTCAAATAGATTTGCCAATTGTAAAAAGTCTGTGGACAGCCTTCGTCTTAGAAGGGGAGGAGTTAACACAATCACCAAACTGACGAAATATAGTCGTAAGCCTCAAGTCTTTTTTCTATTTATAGATCGAGCTTTACCTATAAGAAACTGTACCTTGTTATTGTAGATTAAGCTTTAGAGATAAGAACTCTTGTTATATTTAAGTCAGTCGATTTTGGGAGTTTGGAAGCGTCGGTCATCGCCACGTACCTACAATTCGCCTCATTAAGTGCAGACCGCACAAGCCCTGTCATAATTTGTATAACTACTCGAATAAATATATTCAAATACTTAAAATTATAACTTATATATAGAATATAGATCTATATAGATTATATGTATATACTTTATATGGTCGGAAACGACCATTCTGCTTGTTAAATACTTTTCAACGAATTTAGTATACCCTTTTACTCTACAAGTAACAGGTATAAAAATACGAAGATAGATTGCCGTGGACGATAGCTCAGTGGCCTGCGATGGAACCATTGCTAAGGTAGTAATTTAAAAAGGCTTTACAGCTTTTCGATGCGAAGCGAATACTCGACGGCTGCTGTGACGAATATTTCTCCGAGTGTAACACCACCTAATCCTAAGCTTCTAATCTCCTCGTCCTCTGCCATTTTGTCATCTATGTACTTAAAGATATACGATTATTTACGAACATAATCTAAAAACCTTCCTCCGAAGCACCCACCTTAGCCTCCTTAAATCCTACACTTCCAAGTGAGATGCAATGAGCTCACCCAGACTGATCAGCGCTGGAGTTCCGCAAGGCAGCGTGCTCGGATCAATCCTTTACACCCTATATACCGCAGACCTTCCCATCATTTCCTTTAGGAACCTAACAATAACCACATATACAGACGACACTGGTTTTCTCGCCTCATCTCCTATCCGCAAGAAGCCTCTGACATGGTACAAAGGCAACTGGACGCGCTACATCCCTGGCTTAAAAGGTGGAACATCGTAGTGAACGCGGAGAAATCTACCCAAATCACCTCTTCACTACGAAGAGGAGAGTTTCACTACGCTAAACGGAGTCAATATCCACAACGTGCCAATGCCTAAGTACCTAGGGCTGACCTTGGACCGCAGGCTGACATGGCGCCCTCATATATGTAATAACCAAACGCATACAGGCCGATGCACGATTATGGCAGATGCAATGGCTCATTGGGAGAAGATCCAAGCTAAGGCAGAATATCAAGCTCCTGGTCTACAAGGCAATTCTCAAGCCAAACTAGACCTACGGGATACAGCTGTAGGGCACGGCAAGCCACTTAAACCGCCTCAGAATTTAGCGGTTTCAGAATAAGTGCTTGAGAATTGCCTCCAACGCGCATCACTACCACGAAAACCTAACAATTCACAAGGAACTTGGAATACCCTTAGTCGCCAACGAAATTTCCAGGCACAGCGAGCGAAGGATAAGAACCATCCCAAGCATCTCGCCATAAACCTTATGAACAACAGCCCCACCCGCAGACGACTTAAGAGAAAACATCGCCTCGATCTCCCACAACAATAGACACTGAATTAATAAAATCCCGCCACAATTACATGTACTACTTTCTTATGAAAGTGTCACCCAGCAAATCATTTAATTATTGTCCACTTGAACATATTTTAAATTAATACAAAAATGCTAAAAAAAAATAGTAGTTTGTAGTAGTTTGACACTGGAAGTGTGGCAGGGGTACAGTTGTACAAGGTATCAAATGTTACTTGGTGCGATTTTGTTTTAAAGTGAACAAACACTAATAATGTTTATAAATACAACTCCGCAGAATTCGTAGTATGACGCAGAGAATTAAACAGAAATTGTATTTGTTTTTGGCAGAGGAAGTACCTAACAATTTCCCTTGTCACTGTGCCCTTGCTAAAAAGAATTGGTAAATCTCAATTTGCCCTACTTTATATTCAATTTGCTGTGTTCGCAAATTGTTCCGAACAGCCGGTTTTTCATATGCAATTTTTATTTTTTTCTGCAGTCATGTGCTCTTTTTATTAACTCACTTGATAGTCTAGAGGGCACCCAACGCTTGCATTGATTGCCTTAATGCCGCTGAAGCTGAGTTCTTTTGTACAAATTTACAACTTTCACATCTGGGTATTCGATTGTTAAAATTACAGTGAAGTATAAACATAGTAATTGTGCTATAAGAAAATTATATAATATATATATATTGTATATAATTGTATGTATATAAATTGCAATTGTTTTTGTATTTTCGTAATTTAACCAGCTAATAAATTTTTTCAAATGTCATTGGCCCATTCGATGCTCTTATTTACAAGACAAATGTAATAGTTCATTTTACAACGAATTCGCAAGAATATCTAAATTTATTATATTCTGAGATTAAATATGATTTCGGCTTGAAAATTTGCATCTCCAAAAAACAGGGAAATTGTTCTATCCCTAGTCCTACTGTTATACATTCACGTTTATTAATAGTAAAATTTCATTGCGCCGAATGAAGTTTCGTCGACATCAGTGCCACATCTGGATTTCCTAAGTCAGCAAAATTTTTAGATTCTCAAAAGCTTGCTGAGCTTTTTCTTTCCAGATAAATTTATTTTTAATTTTTAACAAGTCCATAATAGGCGCAGCAATAGTTACAAAATTCTCTATATATCTTCTGTACCATTCTGCTAATTTAAGAAATCCACGCGGTTGCCTTAATGACATGGGTAGTGGCCACGCCACAATAGATTCCACCTTGGATGGATCTGTTGCAATACCACCATCATTAATCACCAATAACATATCCCAATTTGAGAGAAATTGAGAGTTAAATTATCTGAAACAGTAAAATTTCAAGTCAGGAGGAATAAGTTAATCTAAGAGGAGTATTACATAGAAACGGAAGGAACCCTTTCTGGACTGCTTTATATATGGCCACATCAATAGCTCTAGAGTTTTTTTTTGAAATGTGAAAAAATTCAAAATGTTATTGCTTCTGTTGTTGTGTAAGAGTTAGGGGATATGCCCTTTTTAAAAACCTATTATAGATTCCTTCATTTTTAATTTCGACAGATTATACAATCGCTGGATCTAAATCTAATACTTTCCAAAAGTCAATTCCACGAATCACCCGCTGTTCTAGCGAAGGTATTATGAAAAATAAAATATAGGTTTTACTAAGTCTCAGGCTCAGGAACACATAGCCCATAGAATGAATTATGGGAGTAGTCAAGAAACAGCTCCAGTCCAGTATTAAAGACCGCAGGCCACTAAAATTAGTCTCGGGAGCATTCATTCTCAGGAGGAGACCTTATAGGAAGGCGACGTTCTCGACATCCTAAGGGTGTAATTCCCGGGAGGAGACCGTCTCCAGAGCAAGAGATTTCGGTCCAAAGAAAATAGGTCCTGATTTCATTGTCAAGATCAATAGAAGTCTAGAGGGCCCAGCGAGGACATCTTCCCTGCCTTCCCTGCAGGGATGCTGCAGGCTGGGCAGATTTGCGACCTCTAGTTGCAATGTTACCCTTCTTAACCAATTACCCTTCTTAACTTACTAAAGACTCAGTCAAGGTGCAATTTATGAAAAGTAATTACGCCAACAGCCGGATATATGTTTAATTAAAGCTTGAGCACTTTATTGTTGGGATCTTCAAAACTAACTGAACTTTAAAAGCTTACAAAGAAACCTGCGCTTGCCGGCTATGCACGACCTTCAGGCGAGACGCTGTGTCCAAATGTGGCTCCCGGCGCTACCGAGCATTTCAGCCGTGTGGATCTTTCCGTCACATTCTGCCACTATATTATCTTATAACCTTAACATCGTATCTTGGGAATCCACGGGAAGGATGGTAACCTTATCACGAGCTTATCTTTAGGAATCCTCGATCCAAACATTCTCCAAATCTTAATGATCCAAGATATTTGGACTAACTACGTTAGTTTTGCCAAGAGTTATAGCAAACATAAGATTTTGCAATTCCATAATAATAATTATATTACAAGCTAATAACATCTCGTGCCTGAGATTCAGTGTCCTGAATCTATTTGTAAGTTTTTGAAGGCTTTCAAAATTTGATCGACGGCATTAGTGAGTTCATTAATTTGATTTTGCGTTCTAGTATTTATTTTCCCTTGTTTATTGTTTGGTTGGTGTCGCAGGTGTGGTCGCAGGTGTCCCAGCGACAACCTTTAGAGCGGCACCCAAGAAGTCTAGGCTTCTAACTACTGTGTGGAGATAAGCAATGTCAATGCTCAGAAGCGTTCGCATATGGGATTGGGAAACATGGCGACAATACTCAGAAAATACTCAGAAAGATTTGCTGAGTACCTTACGTATGCCAATTCTTTCCAAACTAAGACCATACCGTCGATGACGGGTATATAGTTAGAGTGGGAGTAATCGTTGATGTGCCCGATGTCATGGCCAGGAGACAGAGAAGTAGCATGGCCTGTAATGTGTGTATTTCAATTATTTTTTTTTGGAATAGAGAAGTAAAGTTAAAATGTATAATTAATTATGCTAAGGATTGTTAACAACTTATGTCAAGTGATAATGGATAAAATGAAACCGGGTTCTGCATGGGTTAATTGAGGTTGTCCTTATGGCCCACCCTCTTTAATATGAACTGTGGTCCCCAAGTCTGCCTTGATGGTCTTTTGCTCATCCAAGGGTGTTTGTTTGTTTCCTAGTCGTCTATTCGACTTTACTAGGACTTCATTCCCGACTTTGAACACTCTTGTCTGACAAGAAACGTTTTCTCGGTTCCGGGTCGTATTCTAGGCGTTTTTATTTTTTCTTGGATTTTGTACCGCGGGTCGTCTGGGTGTGCTCGCACAACTTCGATGGTTTCCTGTTGATGACGGAAAGGATCCATTGTAGACACTGTAGAGGGGCGGCCCATTCGAGATGCTGACGCCAAAGTAGTTTCCTTGGCTTTAGGTAAAAAACAAATCATTATATAGGATCCAAGATCCTGCGACCTAAATACCTCTAGCTTATGCTTTCAATCTGGTGCCTGAAAATCGGATGCCTCTCCTTTGGATCAAGTTTTTTTCAAGAACAAGGGCACTAATTTGCCTACGTAACATACTATAAGTACTATTTACCTATAAAATCGTACTTACAATTACTAATCTTTAATAAGCAGTTCTATATTATCACACAAAATAATTATACCAAACAAATAATTACACCAAACAAATATACTTCCGCCTGTGCAGTTTCGGTGGGCCAATTGAAGGCGCTGTTCTAGGATGCTTTTCTATTGCGTGGTTTAAACGGGTGCGCTTTGAAAAGAGAGAGCACTACGTTAACGTCCTATATGTGGGCAATGTTAAACTAGTTGCTGTTCGACACTATCTGAGAAACTTGATTCACAGGTATGGTGGAAGCAAAACAATATAAACGGCACCTAGAAATTTGGTATCATTTGAACTTAAGCTGGGCAAATGCATCCTTTGCTTTTTGAGTTCACCTAAGAGCTTAGTTTTTTTTGAAAAGATAAAAATCTGCATACCATTCGACTAGACCGAGAAATTTAGCCAATTTTTTCAATATGGTAGGTGCAGAAAACTTGTCGATTTCACTAGTTTTCTCTTTATGGACTTTCAACTCACCATGACCGGGCCAAAAATGAATTGCCGAGTAATGCGAGTAATGCGCGTAATGCGAGTAAAGCTTTTCCTGGTCTTTATATTTGACATCCTTTTTTTAACATTTTGATTTACAATTTTACAGCTTAAGCGTACCTAGGTATCCATTTGCCAACTACCGGTTACCGACATAATAATGCCAAAATAGCCAAAGAACTGGTTCGGTATGAAACTTCTCCCAGCAATTTGAAGAATTTCAGCACAATAGAGCAAGTTCCCTGAAAGAGCAACCCAAACGCAGTGCTTTGAGCCATGGTCAGTCAGCTCTGACTCAAAAGAATGCCCGACCAAAATAAAAATGCGTAGACATTAGCTGCTCCACAGCCGTTACTAAAGATGGCTTCACTATAACATCCCCACACTCCCAAAATATACTTTACATATAAAGTATATATATTCTTCATCAGGATCAATAGCCGAGTCGATCTGGCCATGTCCGTCTATCCGTCCGTATGAACGTCGAGATCTCAGGAACTATAAAAGCTAGAAAGATGAGACTCAGCATGCTGACTCCAGAGAAATAGAAGCAGCGCAAGGTTGTCGATTCACGTTGCCACGCCCACTCTAACGCCCGCAAACCGCCCAAAACTGCAACGCCCACACTTTTAAAAAAGTTTTGAAATTTTTTATTTTTATATTAGTCTCATAAATTTCTTTCGATTTGCCAAAAAACATTTTGCAACGCCCACAAACCGTCCAAGGCTGCCACGCCCACACTTTTTAAAAATGTTTTAATATTTTTTCATTTTTGTATTAGTCTTGTAAAGTTATATCGATTTGCCAAAAAACTTTTTGCCACGCCTACTTTAACGCCCACAAACTGCCAAAGGTCCAAGGTCCAAAGTCCACGGATTTTCCGTTTTCCGGGTCCCAAGTCCAGCATAGTACCGTTGCTTCCTTGAAAACGGCACGCTTCTCATTCGTGCCGTCTCACTCTCGTTCTCCAAATTCTCCCTGTCTCTCGTTTTCCAAACGACAGACTGTTTTCCCGGACTCTCTCTCTACTGACTTGGTACCTCCAAGCATCCATCTGAACGATTGTATCCGTTAGACGTGTTTTTTGTCACTCGGTAATGATCGAACTACACTTACCTCGTTTCTATCAATCTGACTCAACGAGCGGTAGATTTCACTTCTACCCATAATGCTTTCGCCTATTTTAGCCAAGCATGGGAGCCCATGGATGCCAGCCGGTAAAAGCTTGTCGCATGCAGTTCTACAACGGACGCACAGGACCTCCACTGGAGGATGGTACAGCTATAACAGTCAAGGAGCTGACCAGTTTCTAGCTCCACCGACATATTCTGTCAGCACTTCACGTTTGCAGCGGTTTCAGAACAACCCGGGGACACTGGCTGGGACAGGAATACTTTCATTGGACCTAACTGTGTCCGAATACGAAGTGGTATTTAAACTGCCTTTTGAATAAGGTCTCTCCCCCGCTCCAAGAAAGCAATTTGGGCAGTAGCGAGGCAGCTCATTTGTGCGGACAATATGGGCCCATTTGTGCTGCAAGGGAAGAAGGAGTGGCTAGCTTCTTTGCTACGGCAATGATGACCGAGCTCACGTAGAGCTGCGAGAAGCAGAAGGGTGCGTGATTGAATGATTCTCCACGAAGCAATGCTTCACGGCCTTACCGCGGGGGACTTAAGTGTAGTATGCGCACATATCGAATACCCACTGTACTAGCCAATAGTATAGAAACACACTGTAACACTCTGTTGCAATGTTTATGGAAATATTCCACTTCAAGTGCATGTGATATTTGATCCCCCACTCATGCACATGCGTCATAAATGCAGGATTAGCATTTATGCTGACCACTTGTGAGCGCACATAACACTCTCTCTCTTAGCAGAGTAATACATAAGTAACATTCCCTCTCCGCTGTCCAACTGTGGACTGCGCAGCAATGAGTCCTAGGCTTAATTAGAACCTAAGGAAGAATGTTAAAATCAGAATTGGAAGCGGCACCTTCGCTGCTTCCAGCAATAAAAAATAAACATTTAAAATATCAAAAGCAAGAGACCTTCTTCATTTCTACATGGCGACCGTGACTTCTCGTCTGCGAAGACAACAACAACAACAACAAAAAGTGTGAGAGGCAACCCGTCCCTTACACCAGCGCGGGAGATTGAGGAACTGGACAAAAACAAAAATACTGAGTGAGTAGAGTGTGGTAATGGGCAGACGCGGTCAGAAAAATAAAATGAATAAAAGAATAGCACACATTAAGTGGCTATTATATACAAATAAAACGCCGCCCCCATGGGCAACGGCACAAACATTTACTGCCGAACTAGATTTTGTAAAACACGACCTCCAGCAAAGAAAGCCGAATACCACAACTCACTCAGTGAATATTAAAGTCATAAATGAAAAACAAATAATACAAAAGCCACCATCTCCCAAGCCGTTGCCAAGGAAAATTGACGCCTGCCCGACCTACTGCCCTGGACCATTATACGCGGTAGCATGTAAATACACATGCTTAATACCAAAGACCAGTGCGAAAACCAGCGCCGGCCCCGCCTGAAATACTCAACAATAGAAAATGCAAGGGCTCACACCATTAATCTTGTATCATTTAACCATGTGGCTACAAGAAAAGAACTTGTCTTTTTAGTAGACACAGGTGAAGACATATCAATAGTTAAAGAAAATTCTGATGTCTTTTATAACATAGAAGATTACTATATTATAGATATAAAAGGAATAAGTCAAGAGGTAACCAAATCCAAGGGGTTAACTTCTATTAAGATACAGACCACAAAATACATAATGCATCCATAATACATGGATTTACAATTGGCTATTCCTTGCGATGGCATATTAGGCATCGATTTTATTAAAAAGTACAACTGTCAATTAGACTTCAAGCCATCTGAAGATTAGGCATCGATTTTATTAAAACGTACAACTGTCAATTAGACTTCAAGCCATCTAAAGATTGGCTTATAATAAACCCAAAAACTTAAAATTTCCAATTTATGTTCCATTAACATACAGTTCTGGCAACAACTCAATACTTCTGCCAGCAAGATCCCAAGTCATTAGAAAAATAAATATAAATTCAAAAGAAGACAGTGTATTGATTCCAAATCAAGAAAATAAGCATGGTATTTACATAGCAAGTACCATAACAACATCTAAAAACGCTTTTATAAGACTACTCAATACAACAAATAAAGATCAAGTAGTCAGTACAAATAATTTTGCATATGAATCACTTTCGAACTACGAAGAAGTCAAAACTAATCTACACGATAGAAAAAATTCTGTATTATCTCAATTAAAACAAAACTTTCTTCCACAATTCAAATCACAGCTTTCAAGCTTATGCACCCAATATAATGATATATTCGGATTGGAATATGAACCAATAAGCACAAATAATTTTTATAAACAAAAACTGAGATTAAAAGATGATGAACCAGTATATATAAAAAATTATAGAAGCCCACACAGTCAGGTGAACGAAATACAGAAACAAGTTGGAAAATTGATCAACGACGGGATTGTCGAACCATCGGTATCTGAATACTCGTATAATAGCCCATTATTACTTGTCCCTAAAAAACCATCTCCAGGTTCAGAACAAAAGAAATGGCGATTAGTAATTGACTATCGTCAAATTAATAAAAAATTACTGCCGATAAATTTTCACTCCCAAGAATTGATGATATTTTGGATCAACTTGGACGAGCAAAGTATTTTTCATATCTTGACCTAATGTCAGGATTTCATCAAATCGAACTCGAAGAAAGTTCAAGAGATATAACTTCATTTTCAACGAGCAATGGCTCGTATCGCTTCACGCGACTACCTTTCGGACTAAAAATAGCTCCTAATTCATTTCAGAGAATGATGACTATAGCTTTCTCTGGATTAGAACCTTCACAAGCATTCCTTTATATCAGAGCTCGCAAATAACAGTTGACCGTTTCTTGCAGTCACCAAATAACTGTTTTATGCGCACCACTTGCGCAAAAAATCAGACAAGAACCGTTCACCAGTGTCTCTTGAACGAATGCTCTGTGCTCAACCAAAAACCAATTTCGTGTTTCCCTATTGCTCTGCTTATTCGCTGACCGTTTTGCAACGAGCGAAGAAAATAAAAGTCTTTTGGATTTGCATTTGTGTATGTATATGCGAATTATCAGTCAACTTGTAAGACACACGTGCTTGTGGATTCGGTGCGTTTGAAGTGTTTTAATTTTTGTGCCAAAAAAAAAAAATTTTGCTAAGCTTTGTTTAAAAGGCACGGAAGACAAAAGACCGTTTACGATGAGTCTTTCGTTTTTTCGGTCTTCTGCTGACCCTCAACGAGCGAGCGTTCAGCTGGCTCGCTCTCTCTGAGTTGTTGTTGAGTGAGCATAACAAGAACCACGCGACTGAGAACAGTTGACCGAAAACCAAAACAAAGAGAAACGAAAAGTTCTGTTCAGAGCGAGAGCACTCGCGCGTCGTCTATTTCGGTTGTGTTCGAGTGCAGACCGCGAAACGAAAAACGGTTGACAGTTATTTGCGAGCTATGCTTTATATGGATGACTTAATAGTTATAGGTTGTTCCGAAAAACATATGCTTAAAAACTTATAAACAAAATCAGCCAACTCAAAATGGCACCGTGGGAAAATATCTTTGAACATGTTTAAATAAATAATTTCAAACAAATGGGCAATAGGATATTTAATACATTAAGAGTAGCGCTACTCAACCCGGTGACCCTTATAGAAAAACAAAAAGAGAAAGAAGCCATACTGTCTAAATTCCATGACGATCCAATTCAAGGAGGTCATATCGGCATTGCAAAAACCTTGGCCAAGGTCAAAAGATATTATTTTTGGAAAGGTATTACTCGAGATATTACTAAGTACATACGAAAATGTCAAAAATGTCAAAAATGGATTCTCACAGTATAGGAATAATAAGCCATACTCCACAGACTCAGAGTCCGATAGCGAAGATCAAGCTTCCCCTCTAAGACGTGTAACCGCGAATCCCCCTGCAATGGCGATAGATCCAGAACAACTCAAAGCTATAATACAGGCAATTGTGGCCAATACTGTAGCGGACGAGGCCGCCAGAAACGAACTGGCACAAAATGAAATGCTCATCAGAAAATGCAGGAGCTGGCCAGCCAGTTGGCAGCAACACATGTCGCGCCCACTTCAGCCGGGGCTCCCATAATTAGAACTTACAAACCCATAGATATAACTAATGATTCCCCATGTAATATGACTTTAGACGCCGTTAAATATTTGCCGGAATTCTCGGGGTCACAGGAAGCATATGTTTCGTGGCGACAAGCGGCGATTGCTGCGTATCGCATATTTAAAAATTTCAACGGCACCTCTCGCCATTACGAGGCAGTGACAATTATTAGGAACAAAGTTAGGGGCGCGGCCAATAACGTTTTATCCTCGTTTGGCACTGTACTGAATTTCGATGCTATTATAAATCGGCTCGATTTCACTTACAGTGACAAGCGTCCAATGCACGTCATTGAGCAGGACATGAGCACCTTAAGACAGGGAAACAACATGACCCTGTTACAGTACTATGATGAGGTCGAGAAAAAACTCACCTTACTCACAAATAAAGACATATGATCTCACGAGCCATCGGCTGCAAAAATATTGTGCGAAAAATTCCGAGAGGACGCATTGCGTATTTTCATCTCGGGACTTAAACGCAACCTCACCGACGTGCTTTTCGCTGCGAAGCCGAAAGACATGTCGTCAGCCCTGGCCTTAGCGCAAGAAGTGGAATCTAACCACGAGAGGTACGTTTTTGCAGCCAGTTTTGCAAGAAGTCAAGAAGACAAAGATCGCAAACCTACTGCAAAAGTGCAGGGTCGTCAACTTGACAAGTACGATCAACATGACCCACAACCTAATAATACCAAAAACCCGTATTTTAATAGGCAGCATAAGGCACAGGTTCACGCCGCCCCGCAAAGTACCAAAAATTACAAAGACAACGGCACACCAGAGCCTATGGAGGTCGATCCCTCATTTTCTAAATTGCTGCGGCCGTCCCAGGCAAATGCCTACCAGAACAGAAGACCAGTCACCTCTGAGCGTACAGGCGCCGTGAGGAAACAACAAAAAATTTACTTCATTACACAAAATGCGGAAGAAAAAACAAGAACATATGCCGCCGCCGCCACCGAAGCGGAATCGAAAATAGATGACGATGCCATTACCGAGTATGATTCTGACTATGTTAATTTTTTAGGGGAAAATCCCTGTTACCCGTCATCAGACGAAGAGTAGCAGGGGTACCAATGAATTTCCTTTTAGACACCGGCGCGTCAAAAAATTTCATCCGACCTCGCAAAGAGCTAAAGGGTATCCGCCCGGTGGACTCTCCTTTCGAAATTCACTCAATTCACGGCACCACCACCGTTACAAAAAAAAAGCTTCGTCTCGATTTTTAATTTGAAAGCGACTTTTTTCATTCTACCAGATATTACTATATTCGACGGGATAATTGGGGCCGATCTGATAACACAGGCCGGTGCATCACTTTGCCTCGCTTCTGCCCAACTCAAGTGGGGTAAGGAAGTTGAGAAGATTTCATTCCAAAATTGCACTGATGTCAACTTTACTAACGTGGAGTGCGCAGATGCACCACCTTTGGTGAAAAAGGCATTTCTGGGGATGATAAAGAGCCGAAAAAACGATTTCGCAGATCCCAACGAGGCCCCGCCATATAACACATCGGTAGTAGCCACGATTAGGACGATTAGGGTGGTTGATAAAAAAGGAACCGACGAGGCCGGCAATCAAAATAGACGATTAGTCATAGACTTTCGTAAGCTAAACGAAAGGACTATCCCAGACAAATACCCGATGCCAGATATCTCCATGATACTGGGCAACTTGGGCAAGGCCAAATTCTTTACGACACTGGACCTCAAATCCGGGTATCACCAGATCATCTTAGCGGAAAATTACCGCGAAAAAACTTCCTTTTCCGTAAGCGGAGGGAAGTACGAATTCAAGAGGCTTCCCTTTGGCTTGAGAAATGCTGCCAGCATCTTCCAGAGAGCCATTGATGACATTCTCAGAGAGCAAATCGGCAAGACTTGCTACGTCTACGTCGATGATGTAAAAATCTTCTCAGAAAATCTGAATGCTCATGTCAAGCACGTAGATTGGGTTTTAAAAACCATAAGCGATGCAAGTATGAGAGTCTCAGTAAAAAAGTCAAGTTTTTTTAAAAAAAGCGTTAACTTTCTTGGCTTTATAGTCACCAGTGATGGCACTGCCACCGACCCAGAAAAAGTCAGGGCCATAAAAGAGTTCCCTGAACCAAAAACAGTGTTTGAGGTTAGATCATTCCTAGGTCTCGCGAGCTATTACAGATGCTTTATTAAGGACTTTGCAGCCATAGCAAGGCCTATTTCACACATCTTAAAGGGCAAGAATGGAAGTGTAAGCAGACATAGATCGCGACACATCCAAATACAATTCAATGAGGCCCAAAAAAATTCTTTCGAAAAATGGCGCAACATTTTGGCATCCGAAGATGTTATGCTCAGATTCCCGAATTACAAGAAGCCATTCCATCTAACGACGGATGCTTCAGCCTACGGTATTGGAGCAGTGCTTTCACAAGAGAACCGTCCTATTACAATGATCTCGAGGACATTAAAGGATAGGGAAGTGAACTACGCCACAAATGAGAGGGAATTATTAGCCATCGTTTGGGCGTTGGCCAAGCTGCGACACTATTTATATGCGGTGAAAGATATAACTATCTTCACCGACCATCAGCCATTGTCATTCTCGGTATCAGATTCTAACCCTAACGCGAAAATCAAAAGGTGGAAGGCTCGCATCGAGGAAACGGGTGCGAAGGTAGTCTATAAACCGGGAAAAGAAAATTTGGTTGCTGATGCCCTGTCTAGGCAGCAAATTATTGCCATAGAAGAACAGGACGCAGAATCATGCCGCGCGACCATTCACAGTGAGATTTCCCTCACTAACACCATAGAAACAACGGGGATAAGCCCCTAAATTGCTTCCAGAACCAACTAATTCTAGAAGAGGCCCGCTTTCCGCTAAAACGCTCTTTCGTTCTCTTTAAAAATAAGAAACGACATGCGATCAACTTCAACGACAAGCAACGGTGCAGGACGACTTAGTCCGGAGATTCCCGACTACAAAATTCTGGCACTGCAAAAATCGTGTTACAGATATTTTTGGGATCGAGGAAAGAAGAGAAGTCTTATTAGCAGAACACAATAGGGCCCACCAGTCGGCCCAAGAAAATTTGAAGCAGGTTCTCACAGAGTACTACTTCCATAAAAATGGCCAAACTGGCCAATGAAATTGTCCAAAACTGCAAAACAAGCGCGAAAGCTAAATATGATAGGCATCCGAAGAAACAAGAGATTGGCGAGTCACCGATTCCCTCTCATGTAGGAAATATGCTACACATAGACATTTTCTCAACGGATAAAACATATTTTCTCACTTGCATTGACAAGTTTTCGAAATCGTCAGCATGTGCAGCATGTGCCGTCAAGAACAATTGAGGATTTGAAATCGGCCTCGTTACAGGTCATGAATTTCTTTCCAAAGACCAAAGTGATTTACTGCGACAACGAGCTATCATTAAAATCGCACACGATCACGGCTATGCTGGACAACCATTTTGTCGTCAGCATCACGAATGCGCCACCCCCACCACAGTGTCTCAAACGGGCAAGTGGAACGTTTCCACAGCACTCTATTAGAGCTCGCCAGATGCCTAAAAATTGACAAGGGCATAAGTGATCCCGTGGAAATAATCTTGTTAGCCACTACTAAATCTAACAAATCAATCTATTCGGTTATCGACAAGAGGCCAGTCGACGCAATACAAGAATACACGGACGACACACAAGAACGGAATGCTTACAAAATTAAGAGTGCCCAAGACGCACTAAGGTCTAGAGAGAATGCCTCTCGACAAAACAGAATCTTCGAAGTGGGCGAAAAAGTTTTGGTCAAAACCAATAGAAGGCTTGGCAATAAACTCACTCCTTTGTCTGAGGAAAAAGCCATACAATCAGACCTGGGGACCACGGTCCTCATTATTATTACTACCTGTTGGCTGAACCTACATTGTCAGTCATTGTTTATTGTTTTTATGTTTATTGTTGGCATGTGAAGAAGACAAGATAATTAGTTTAAAAGCCTAGGCCTAGAAACCAAAAATAAATCCGTTCAGGAAGAGCTGAAAAGCAAGCTCCAAAGTCGGGTCAGAACAATTCGCCGATTAAATGCGCGATTAGAAACGGGATCGATTCCGCTATTAGAGGAAGAATTGAAATGTCGACTAGAAAACTTAAATGCTTCAATTAGTAAGGCAAATCAATTACAAGAACAGATAGAAGACATAGATTGTAGCGATGAATTTGGCGACGAGTTGGAAGAGCTTTGTATAGTGACCAAGGCAAAAATAATGTCCCTGTTGTCTGCCTTGAAGGTAGCAAGCGTCAGCGAAGCTCCGGGATCAGCTGCTGTAGCTCCAACTCGTGCGCGACTTCCGAATTTGGCATTGCCAAAATTCAGTGGAGATTATTCGGAGCTCAAAATTTTCATCAGCCTTTTCGAAACATTGGTTCATAAAGACGCCAGCATTCCAGTTATCGAAAAATTTAACCATTTAATTTTATGTCTCTCTGGTGAAGCTTTAGGAACAGTTAAAGCTTACCAAGTCACCGAGGGCAATAACGAAAAGGCACTAGCCAGTTTAAAAAAGGTTTACGATAACGAATGCCTCATCTTTATGAATAATATATCAACATTGTTTAGTCTGCCTAAAATAGTGCATCAGTCCGCTTCCTCCTTGAGAAACCTTATCGATACTGTTTCTTCGATTTATGGTTCTCTGTTATCGATAGGAGATGATACAAAAATTTCGAATGCAATGTTGATATATTTGGTATTGAATAGAGTCGACCCAGTGACCAAACAAAAATGGGAGGAACAGCTCGATTATAAGACTTTGCCGCTTTGGGCCGACGTTCAGCATTTATCAGCTGAAGAATCGACAAAGCCGAAGCAAGATAAAATTGTGTCGAGCAAGCCACATAATCGTAGCTCATTCTCGTGTTCCTTCTCCAACAGCAAGCCTCAGCAAACTTGTAGCTATTGCAATGCAGCAGATCATTTGCTACAGAATTGTAGCCCGTTTGGGCGTCTCTCTGTAATGCAAAGGTTCGAGTTTGTTAAGTCTGCCTCCTTATGTATCAATTGTCTGCGAAAAGGCCATACTGTTTCGAAATGCAAAGGCAAAAAGTGTCGGGTTTGTGACCGCTCACACCATATTCTGCTTCATAGATATACAGTGCCTGAGAACAGTTTAGCGATGCCACCCCCGCCAGAGACCATGTCTCCTACTTTTAACCAAGATCAGCCTTCCACGTCCCATGTTATGCATGCCACGTCCTTGGCCAGGGTGATTTTGGCTACGTCAATCGTAAGCGTCCGTACGAAAAACGGAGAATACGTTTTAGCTCAGCTGGACTCTGGGTCTCCAACGAATTTTATATCAGAAGAACTGGCGAACCGCTTACAGATTCGTAGAGAGGAGTCGTGTATCAACTTACTTGGTATTGGCGAGTCCAATTCTCAAGTCAAAAAAAAGGTACACACAGTGGTGAAGTCGCGAATAATGGATCTGGATCTTAAAGTCGATCTCCGGTTACCATCCTGATCAGTCGGTGAATGTCAGTGATTGGAAGATGCCGAAGAACCTACCATTAGCAGACCCATATTTCTACAAGTCACAAAAAATTGATATGTTGATAGGAGCAGAATCATTTTTCGAATTGCTAGCTGTTGGTCAAATTAGACAACCCTTCCTGGTTGGGTTGTTTCGGGCAGATACAAGTCTGCAGTCCCGAAACAAGTTGTGAATAGTTTCAGTTGTAGTGAAGAACCTTTAGTATCGATTGACAGCACACTACAGAAATTTTGGTCGCTGGAGGAAATGCCAAATCCAAAGAAAATTCTGTCGCCTGAGCACAAGTTACGTGAAGACCATTATAGGAAGACTACTCAGGTATTGCCATCAGGTCGGTTTGAAGTTAGGCTGCCGTTTAAATCTGATCCAAATGGATTAGGCAACTCCTTCGAGGTTGCAAAACGGCGGTTTTTGTCGCTTGAGCGAAGGTTGTCTCGAGATCCTAACTTGAAGACCATGTACTTGGAATTCATGGAAGAATATCTCGCCCTAGGTCATATGTCGCCTACAGACAACAAAATCCTTTCCACTCCACATTATGTCATTCCCCATCAATGCGTGTTAAGGCTCCAGAGTACGTCAACAAAGTTGCGCGTCGTGTTCGATGCGTCCTGCAAAACATCGTCTCAGGTGGCCTTAAACGACATCCTGATGGTGGGGCCGACAAGAAGAGTTGTACTGCACTCTACTCCGCTTCCGGCTGCACAGGTATGCCCTGACTGCCGATGTAAAAAAGATGTATCACCAAGTAATGGTTAATGAAGCAGATAGGAAGTTTGAACTCATAGTGTGGAGGAGAGACCCCTCTGAATCCTTGAGATTATACAAGCTCAACACCGTCACATATGGTACTGGACCAGCCCCATTTCTGGCTATTCGTTGTTTAAAGAGGTTGAGTGAATCTGCTAAATTTTCATTCCCTAGAGCTGCCGACGTAATTGGATCCGATTTTTACGTCGATGACATGTTAACTGGTGCTGCATGCGTAGAGGAGCTAAAGACAATTAAGTCTGAAGTGTCTCAGGTTCTTCAAACAGCAGGTTTTGAATTGACAAAGTGGTTTTCAAACTCACCTGAGGTCACTGCATCTGAGAGCACAATTAAGTCGATACCTATCTCGGATTCAGAGTCAACTAAGGCGTTAGGAATATCGTGGTTGCCTAGCGAAGATGCCTTCAAGTTCAAAATTTACACTTCTGTCATGGGTCTCCGAGCGACAAAACGGAACATACTATCGGTGACATCGAAGCTGTTTGACCCCCTCGGCTTGTTAAGTCCCATTGTGATTAAAGGAAAGATCCTATTGCAGGAACTCTGGCTTAATAAGTTAAATTGGGATGAGTCAATTCCGATGCATTCGGAAACAGCTTGGGATATGCTAAAAAGCTCTCTGTCTCAACTGGATGAGATATCGATTCCTCGGTTCATGCATACCGACCCATTGTCACCGGTACAGCTACATACCTTTGCCGACGACTCCATGAGAGTTAATGGAGCTTGCGTCTATATTCGTAGCAAAACTGCCGAAGGTTTTTAAATTATCGTTGTTGACTTCAAAGTCAAAAGTAGCGCCGCTCAAGACCAAAACGCTCCCAAGGCTTGAGTTATGTGCCGCTCACCTTCTCGCACATCTCTGCCATAGAAACAAACCCCTATTAAAAGTCCCTATCAAACGAATTGTAGCGGAGATTCAAGAATGGTCAGGAGAAGGACGAAGAAGAAAACTGGCCCAAAAATGCGCACTTCAAGCCGGATGAGGAAGTCTTGCGTCAGGAAGCTAGGAAGACTGTGGTCGGGCTGACCGCTGCTGTGCAAACTTCGCTTATATCGTTCCGCTTATATGTTCCGCTTTATAAGAAAATGCAAAGACAAGAGTATAGTTTTCGAAGAAACTCTGTCACCGACTGAATATAATGAAGCGTTTCATAAGATTGTCGAAATAGTACAAAAGCACGAGTATCAAGTAGAAATTGAAAAGGTTCGTAAAGGCTCCAAGGTCGGCCCAAGTCTTCAGCGATTGAACCCATTCATCCATGAAGAAACAGGCACTTGGTGCAACTTTTCGTTGTTGCGAGTTGGGGGGCGACTAGCTAACGCTCCTATATAATATGATGCCAAGTTTCCCTTGCTGTTGACGAAACGCTCGCAGATTGTGCAGAGCTACGTCTGGCATTGGCACCTTTCCAATTTTTGTGTCGGCCCTCGAGCACTTGTGAGCATCCTACGACAGCGTACTTGGACCGTAAACGGTCAGGAACTCTGCAGTCAGACAGTTCGATCATGTGTGCGCTGCTTCAAATGCAAGCCTCGACTGATGACACAAATTATGGGAAATCTACCCGCAGATAGACTCCGTGCTCTCTGCCCATTTGCGATACGTGGCGTTGATTTTTGTGGCCCTGTCTTTACGACATTAAAAATTCGAGGAAGGCCCCCGTATAAGTCCTACGTTGCCTTATTTGTTTGTTTTGCGTCCAAGGCGGTTCACTTAGAGATTGTCTCAGATCTAAGTACTGATTCTTTTCTATTGGCTTTTCAAAGATTCATTGGTCGACGAGGATGTCCGCAGACGGTGCAATGCGACAACGCGACGAACTTCGTCGGAGCGAGTCGCCACTTCCTGGCTCTTCGCGATCGGATGGAGGAGCAGACGGACGCAATTCGCGAGTTCGCATCAAAAAGCGGATGCGAATTTGCGTTTTTGTTTATCATCTGCCGTTTGGCAAACTTCCATTTAGTAGACATTAAGTCCGTTGCCAAAGGCACGATGTTTCCGTTTTAGGATAAAATTAATTGGTGATGGGATAAACCTCAGCGTACAAGAAAAAGCGACTAAAAAAATACATTCCCACAGGTGCAGAATTTTCATCCTCCTCTCACTGGCATTGGTGTCAGCGCACATCACTAACTATTCACAAACAAGGTATATCCCCATCGTAGATGGAGAGATCCTGGTATGGGAGGAGCTCGCGTATGTGACCCACTCGGCAAATCTTTCGGAATACATGCGCGTAATAGAAGAAACAAGCAGCATGAACGAGAGGTTTCCACAGTCCCATATGAGGAGATGGCTAGAAGTGGATACCTCGCACCTTCGGGACACAGAATCGCAAGGAGTTTAGATTTTCTAGGCTCAATGCTAAAGGTAGTAGCGGGGACGCCGGATGCCGGCGATCTAGAAAGAATTAGGTTCACAGAATGGCAGTTGACACAATCAAACAATAGGCAAATCAAAATTAATACTAGGATACAAAATCGAATCAACCAATTAACAACAACCGTAAATCAAATCCTGCAAACACATAAAAATACCCAAATTGACACCGGCCATTTATACGAGACACTGCTGGCTAGGAATAGGATACTAATGATGGAGTTACAGAATCGAATGTTGGCCGTAACACTGGCCAAAAACAATATTGTCAGCTCAAATATCCTAGATCATGCAAACTTAAAATCAGTTTGGCTGAAAGAACCTACAGATACCCCCATTGGGGATCTTATGTCCGCATCGTCTGTAAAAATACTACAATCCTCCAAAATGATACACTTTATTATCCAATTCCCCATAATATTATTATTTTGTAAGAAGGTCACTATTTTCCCAGTCACTTGCAAAGGAGTTATGCTGCGGATAACTGACAACTTGGTAGCAAAGTGTGGAGAAGAAGTCCATACGATCAAAAACTGCACCCCAACACCGGGGGCTACCTTTTGCCAACTATCAACGGAAAGCTCATGCGCCAGGGAACTACACGCCAAGCGACCTACATCCGCTCACCCGTGTGGATGAGGGAATCATCATCATCAATGACCGGCCAGCCAGGGTCACGGTGGACAACGGAACAGAAGTCTACCTACGTGGCACTCACCTCATTACCTTCAATGATCGCGTCGTGATAAATGACACCACCTTTATAAATCACGACAAGGCCCAAATAAGAGCTCCAGGGGTAGCGAGTTCCCCATTATTGAATATCACCGCCAACAGAGATATTCTGAGTCTCCGCTACCTTCACCAGCTGAGTGAACGTAACTTGGAGTTCACCAAAGAGCTCGGGAGAGAAATTGATACTAATCATTCACATCGCATAATATTTATCGTAGCAGCGATTTGTTGTGCATTGATTTGTATCGGCATCACCTGTCAACGGTTCATTGGAGCGCGGAGATCTGCAATCCAGTTAAACGGGATGATCGCCGAATTAGGACCAACCGAGGACGGTCATAGTCTTCAGTTTCAAGATGACTCTTTTAGAATAAAGAAGGCAACTCCGGCACTTACCCGTAATACATAATTAAACAATCTCGTTGAGCCACAAGGGCAAAGTCACGCCCTCCACCGTAATCTTTGTAAGAAGTAAACTTTCCCTGGCTTAACAGACGCGGAACATAACCACAGGAGCAGCACACATCCCAGCAGCCAACGGCACTGGGAATACCTGGACCTACGATATAATAGCGTTTGCAGGCGAAGGATTATGCCCTGCGAACCTAATTAAATAGCTTATATATCGGTTGATAAAACTGATTGGGACGTATGGCTTCAATATTTCGTTTTCTGTTTCAACACTACCCCCTCAATGGCACATAATTACTGTCCATATAAGTTAGTATTTGGTAAAACAAATAATTTACCAAAACAATTAAATAGTATAGATAATATAGAGACTTTACATAATATAGATGACTATGCTAAGGAAAGTAAATACAGATATATGCTCCTTATATATAAATAATGATAGAAGAAAATACAAAAAATTATAAAATATTATATGATCAGAAAATAAACAACATAGATATATCAGTAGGTGATAAAGTCTTATTAAGAATTGAAACAGGTAATAAGTTGGAATATAAATATACTGGTCCGTATAAAGTAACGGAAATAGGAGATAGAAATAACATTATAATAACGAATAATAAAAACAAACGGTACATAAGGATAGGTTAAAATGGTTTATTTCATAATTGTAATTAGTATGGCCATGCTAAGACAAAAATACTCCTTTACATTTGATTACTATTTGTAATTTAATATATATAGAAAAAATACATAAAAAAAAAAAGAAAAACAAAAAAAAAGGAAAAACAAAAAAAAAGGAAAATCAAAAAGTATGCGCACATATCGAATACCCACTGTATTAGCCAATAGTACAGAAACACACTGTAACGCTCTGTTGCAATGTTTATGGAAATATTCCACTTCAAGTGCATGTGATATTTGAGTCTCCGCTACCTTCACCAGCTGAGTGAACGTAACTTGGAGTTCACCAAAGAGCTCGGGAGAGAAATTGATACTAATCATTCACATCGCATAATATTTATCGTAGCAGCGATTTGTTGTGCATTGATTTGTATCGGCATCACCTGTCAACGGTTCATTGGAGCGCGGAGATCTGCAATCCAGTTAAACGGGATGATCGCCGAATTAGGACCAACCGAGGACGGTCATAGTCTTCAGTTTCAAGATGACTCTTTTAGAATAAAGAAGGCAACTCCGGCACTTACCCGTAATACATAATTAAACAATCTCGTTGAGCCACAAGGGCAAAGTCACGCCCTCCACCGTAATCTTTGTAAGAAGTAAACTTTCCCTGGCTTAACAGACGCGGAACATAACCACAGGAGCAGCACACATCCCAGCAGCCAACGGCACTGGGAATACCTGGACCTACGATATAATAGCGTTTGCAGGCGAAGGATTATGCCCTGCGAACCTAATTAAATAGCTTATATATCGGTTGATAAAACTGATTGGGACGTATGGCTTCAATATTTCGTTTTCTGTTTCAACACTACCCCCTCAATGGCACATAATTACTGTCCATATAAGTTAGTATTTGGTAAAACAAATAATTTACCAAAACAATTGAATAGTATAGATAATATAGAGACTTTACATAATATAGATGACTATGCTAAGGAAAGTAAATACAGATATATGCTCCTTATATATAAATAATGATAGAAGAAAATACAAAAAATTATAAAATATTATATGATCAGAAAATAAACAACATAGATATATCAGTAGGTGATAAAGTCTTATTAAGAATTGAAACAGGTAATAAGTTGGAATATAAATATACTGGTCCGTATAAAGTAACGGAAATAGGAGATAGAAATAACATTATAATAACGAATAATAAAAACAAACGGTACATAAGGATAGGTTAAAATGGTTTATTTCATAATTGTAATTAGTATGGCCATGCTAAGACAAAAATACTCCTTTACATTTGATTACTATTTGTAATTTAATATATATAGAAAAAATACATAAAAAAAAAAGAAAAACAAAAAAAAAGGAAAAACAAAAAATACCCACTGTATTAGCCAATAGTACAGAAACACACTGTAACGCTCTGTTGCAATGTTTATGGAAATATTCCACTTCAAGTGCATGTGATATTTGATCCCCCACTCATGCACATGCGTCATAAATGCAGGATCAGCATTTATGCTGACCACTTGTGAGCGCACATAACACTCTCTCTCTTAGCAGAGTAATACATAAGTAATATTCCCTCTCCGCTGACCAACTGTGGACTGCGCAGCAATGAGGCTTAGGCTTAATTAGAACCTAAGGAAGAATGTTAAAATCAGATTCAGCAATTGGGTAAAAGCGAAATAACATTGTTTTAAATAAAATATTTAAACATTATTTAAAACTATGAGCATGGCAGTTCTAGCCGGGTTTTGAGCGTTAAGTGGGCGAGGAACTCAACTTGAGCGTTCTCTCTTTCTTTTATATTTATTTAACCTACTAATTATTTAGATCTTATTAAGCTAAGAAAATCGAACAGAAAATACGTTATACGGACAGTATAACCCGACCCAGTACAGGCGACTGAACACAACCCTATGGAGGCAGACAATTACTACCCAGAGACACCATAAAACGACACCCGGGTGCAACTCCAGGCTAAACCCAAACCAATCGGCAAGAAGCCTGTCGCAGGTGCGGTGGATACGGCCATTTGGAAAGAGGTTGCTGAAACCAGAGGCTGCTGTTCTGCCGGACGTACGGAAGAGTTAGAATAAGAAGCAAGGAGTACTTCCAGAGACCGGGAAACGGCCAGTGATCTTAGCCGCAGAGAGGCGTACAGGGCTCGCAAGGCGCCGCCTCTCCAAGCTTACTGGCAAATTAATCGCTCGAGGAAAAGTGGTCGGTCGCAGTGGTCCAAAAAGAGGGCGAAAAATACGACGTGGAATAATTCCTGAAAACAAAGTTCGCGGAATTATGGTTGGAACACAAACTATTACCAGCACATGATAACCAGAAAAGATGATAAACCGAAAAAGCAAAGAAACAGAGAGGTCGGAGAAAGAAACTTGTAGAAAGACAGTTTGAAGAAATGCAACTTGTAGAGAAAGAAGAAGAAAGAGGCTTTGAAGGGAGATAATATGGAGACCGAAAGTGAGACGACACGAACTGGAGCAGGACAGCAGTAGAACAGTAAGCGTCGGCGTGCCAGGTTAAGGAAAGCATCGACACCAAGCTGGACTTTAAAGCAGGCTAACGGTAAAACAGTGGACTTTGGATCCGGAGACTGGAAACATCAAGGACTAAGGAGGCCTATATAAGCAGGCCCAACTCTGGAAGCTGGACAGTCAAAGAGAACGAGAATACAAGTGAACAACGCGAAACCACGAAATCAGCAAGGGAGCTGCAGCCGTGAAAGTTAGCAAAGAGCAAGACCGCTACGTCGTGACGTTCGGGACGAAGAAAGTCCCTGAATTGAGACACAGCTAGCTAGAGGTCCAATAAGACAAAGCACGGCTAGGTTGAGGCACTTTGCTACACGCGAATCGAAACCAGACCATGGCGTTAGCCCGGCGAGTCCGAAGACGTTTTGAACAGGCAGGCTCAATCCTAGCAAGGAACCGAGTGCGCGGCGGGACTGTGGTGAAGACCGGGTCGACTGTGTCGGATATTCCGTACGTAAACATGAATTTCCTGGAGCGTCCGTAAGAACCGAGCAGGCGTGGTACCGGCGCCACCAGTCAGAACAGACGTGGTATTTACGTGTTGTGGTTTTACTAGGCGATTGCCTGGAAAACGCAACCGTTAGCTACAATGAGTCCGCATACGACAGCAATCACTAGTCCAAGTGTCAAACACCCAGCAACGCAGTCCGCACGGAAAGCGGAAGCGAGGCCGACGAGCAGCCCCATCCAGGTACGTCCGCACCAGCTTGAGGAAAGGGTTAGGGTGGAACGTTCGTCTCTCACTAGGCGTCTGACAGCGGGCACGGCGTTCGCCCTGAGAGCCCAGCACATGCTCACCATACTTTGGGAACAGTGACACTTCTCTAAGCCCAACAGCCCATCTCTTCGCCACTAATAAATCATGGTGGCGGTTCTACATGGACAAGCAAACACCACCCAAGCGGATGAGAATCCCACAACAACCAATAAACACGCAGCTGAACAAAGAGAGTATTTGTATTCGCTCTGTCCAACTTTCCTTCTTGCAAATAGTACAAGAACATAGATTTCTGGAATCTGGATACATTTTAAAGTCATTCGTGTAGGTGGTAGGTTACTGCAGGGTAACCATTCCCTACGATGCCAAATTTGCTCTTTTTTTCTTTCTAAATTATTAGGCCAAGCCATGGGCAACTAGTCTACAAGCTACAGATTGCGCGGTAGACCCCCAGTAAAGGCTTATGTCGCTGTGTTTGTTTGTTTTCACCTCAAAGGCTTTTCACCTTGAACTTGTAGTTGATGTAATGTATTTAAAAGGTTCGCGGTCAGACGTGGACTGCCAGCGACAATGCGACCAATTTCGTAGGAGCAAGCAACGTAATGAAGCAGAAGAAGGATCTTCAGGACTATGCAACGAAGAGAAGAGTGGATCTTCATTCCACCCAGAGCCCCACACTTCGGAGGGCTGTGGGAGGCGGCAGTCAAGGCCTCGAAGCATCGGCTGGTGAGAGGGGCCGGCAACGCCAACCTCACACACGAGCTCAACACCCATCTAGTCGTCGTCAAGCGCAGCCGAAGTCCAGGCCACTAGCGGCCGAAAACAGCAATCCCAACGACGGCGAGCCACTAACGCCCGGCAATTTGCTGCTGGGTCAGGCTCTAGCCATACGCGCCAAGTATGCCTTGCAACATGGCAAGCAATTCGTCTTTAAAGCCAGACTATGTGCTCAGCCTCCAGCATCTCCCGAGTCATCGCGGAAGGCGACCGCTAGGTCCGGGTGGCAGAGGAGCAAGCCGCAACCGGCATCGTTAAAAGTGCAATTCACTAACTTGCTCCAATCCTATGGATCAACCAAATGCAGTTCTTTAATGATGGCGAAATGTTGGAGCGCTGCAGCTTTAAATAATAGATTATTTGCCGCGCCCACCCTAACGCCCAAAAACCGCCCAAACTGCCACGCCCACACTTGAAAAATATTTTAATTTTTTTTGCATTTTTGTATTAGTCTTGTAAATTTTTATCGATATGCCAAAAAACTTTTTGCCACGCTCACAAACCGTAAAAAAACTGCCAGTGATGAAGAATTCCCTTCGCAATTCCACTAGCTGAGTAACGGGTATCAGATAGTCGGGGAACTCGAGTATAGCATTCTCTCTTGTTTTCTATCGATTTGACAAAAAAAAATGGACGTGGTTATATAGAAAAATTTAAAAAAAGAAGCTCTATAATCTGCTTTAAGCAAAAGGATTAAGAGAAATTAAAAACAAAAAGTTGGCGCGCTTTTCAAATTAGCATTTAATTTAATAATTTAACTGAATCTTATTTGCATATTAAATACTGCAAATTAGTTATTTACATACTAAAAACATAAAACATTTTTCAAAAGTGTGTGCGTGGCAGCTTAATCTCTTTCTAGCTTTTATTGTTCCTGAGATCTAGACGTTCATACGGACAAACGGACGGACATGGCCATATCGACCTGGCTATTGATCCTGATCAAGAATATATATACTTTATACGTCTACGCCTTGGAATGAAAACTCGATTTTTGCAGTTAGAATATAAGTCGAAACGGGCCAGATCGGGCCACTATATCATATAAGCCAGCTAGTTATCATCCACAAAAACTCAGCTTGCGTCATCCACACCATGGATGGTGGACATTACAACTTTTTAAGGTTCCGTATGCCTTCAAATACACCGTCTTCAAATATACCAGATTGGTTCTCGAACTATGGAATAGTTAACGAAACTCAAACCTCGGTTACATAAGTTTTTAAGATATAATGTTTTAAGAATTTATATTAAAGTCAGTAAGTAAGTATTGTTTTTATACAAAATATAAAAGTATAATAGTTTTGCAGAAACGAATTCGTCCTGATTGAGAGCAGGAATATAAATAAGGTTGAACTTGAACATATAATACCGTCCGAAAGGATTATAAATAATGGGCATACTTAGCTTTGCTTAAAACAAAGAGGCGTACCTGTAACGACCAATCTCCAGTTTGCTTATTGTAAATGGAAGTGAAGCGCTGATCCGAAGTGTAAGTGCTTTCAGATACAGTAAGCAGATGTAAGTCTCTATGCCGTATCCATGACACCTATTAAATAGTAAGTTTTGTTTGTAAACGTTTCTTATTTATTTGCAATTGGTTACGATAAACTATATATTGTCTTTTAGACTATATTTTACTATATTATACAATCCGCTGTATAATTCCTCGCCTATCAGATTCCCGCTACTCCCAAAGAAAATAAAACAAATGAAAGGTGTGGGCGTGATAGTTTGGGCGGATGTTAGAGTGGGCGTGGCAAAAAGTTTTTTTGCAAATCGATACAAATTTACAAGTAAAATAAAAAAATATCAACACATGTTTCAAAACGCAGGTTTGGGCGTTAGAGTGGACGTGGCAACATGGGTTAACAAACCTGCGCCGCGTCTATATCTCTGGGGTCTCCATGCTGAATCTCATCTTTTATAGTTCCTGAGATCTCGACGTTCATACGGACTTTTCAACGAATCTAGCATACCCTTTTACTCTACGAGTAACTGGTATAATAAAATCTGGCTCTAAAGCGCTCTCTCTCTGGCTTTTAAGCAAAAATTCGAGAGAGCCTGGTGCCAACTCTAAGAAATCGTGCTCAACTACATCGTATGGCTTTATGCATCCTGTTATTCTAATGACTTTACCCATACCGTGTCCTCCACCTTGGGTTTCCAGGGACGCCCCCGAAAATTATAATGGCGTGCCTGATCCTAAGCCTTCTTCTCCAGAAGAATTAATTCAGACTTAAACATTTTATTTTCATTTTAGGTTTTTCGCTCGTAGTCTTCTAAACACATCTTATTTCGCGTGTGCTCCTGCAGCGTCCGATCACTATAATGTCATCCTGACAAGCGAAGGCGTGTGGCATCATCTCGGGTCCTTCACTTGGTCCAATGCCCATTGAAACGTCGCCGACGTTGATGCCACACGCCTTCGCTTGTCAGGATGACATTATAGTGATCGGACGCTGCAGGAGCACACGCGAAATACGATGTGTTTCGAAGACTACGACCGGAAAACCCAAAAGTAACTGTGGTCAAGTGTAAATTGTTCTGAAGAACAAGGCTTAGGATCAGGCACGTCATTATAATCTCTGGGGGCGTCCCTGGAAATCTAAGGTGGAAGACACGTTATGGGTAAAGTCATTAGAATAACAGGATGCGTAAAGCCAAACGAATTAGTTTTTTTTTTTTTTTGTACAGTTTGGAGCTATTATATGTTGTATCTTTTCAGTACCGAAAACTAACAACAAGTTCACAAATCTTAATTGTAAATACTAATTACCAGTACATTTCTTGAAATGTATTATAAAAGCGGCCCTAAAAAAAAATGACTGCTGGGTTGGCAAGTCGTTTCGACGTAGTCGTGATCGGCTGCTTAGCCTTGTTAGATTCCTCGAGAGCTGGTTAGGATGCGTTGATAGCTTGTTAAGGTACTTTTCCTTTTTTTCCGCAATTTCGTCTTTTACAGGTGAGTTCTTTTGGCTTCGATGTGTCGGCGCCAAGTTTGACTTCTATCGAGGTGTTCTCCCAGATACGTCACTTCGTTTGCTGTTGGAAGTGCGACGTTGTTCAGCGTGAGCGGTGGACAATCATGCCTGTTAAGGGTGAAGGTTACTTGCTTGCATTTTTGTTCGTTTACCTTTATACGCCAGTCGGATAACCACTTTTCCACGTCGACCAGGTAGATGGCTAGCTGAGATGATGCTTTGATTGAGCATCTGGAGCGGCTGAGAATAGCTGTGTCATCCGCAAATGTTGAAACTGTCAGGTTGCTGCTTGTAGGGATGTCTGTTGTGTATAGGACGTATAGTGTTGGGCCTAGTACGCTGCCTTGTGGGACACCGGCATCAATACTGTGTTCGTCGGATATCGCAGTGTTGCAGTGTTGTAGAGGTACGATTCTAGTTTAATAGTTCCGTGTTTTTCGCGAAAGCCAAATTGGTGTGCTGGTATTGTGTTGTGCGTGTTCAGGAATGGAGTAATAGTCAGAGACAGTAGGCATTTTTCAAAAAGTTGCGATAAGCAGGATAGAAGGCTTATGGGTCTGTACGACGATGGAACAGTGTGATCTTTTCCCGGCTTTGGTATCATTATTATTATTGACTTTTTTCATCTTCCTGGAAAGTAGCCAAGTTTGTTGATGGCGTTGAAGAGCTGGGTAATGCTGCATACGGCACAGTAAGGCAGCTCAATAATCATCTTAGGGGTAATTAGGTCGCACCCTGCAGATTTTTTTGGGTTCAGATGTTCTTTGATGATTTTTGAGATTGCATGATGAAGCTGGGAGTCGTCTGTTGCGGGCGGAATTTCGAACGTGTTTGTTGCAGAATTCGGTTGGAAGACTTTTTGTAGATGAGTGGCAAATGTGCTGGCTCTATTTTTGTCGCTACGGGCCCAACCACCTGTGTGGTTTCTAATAGGGACCACTGGAACTGTGGGTGAGCCAAGAGTTGGGTGAGCTTTCCACAGTGAGTTGAGTGAGATGTTGATAATTTTTCAATATAAGTACGTTGGGCAAGCTCTTCTTCTTGCTTTAACGCTTTTGTAAGTTTGCGGTTGGCGTCTTTTAACTTTTGTTTTGCCGACGGTGATCTGGAGGACTGCCATTCTCGCCATAGGCGTCGTTTTTCGAGAACAAGTAGTTCGATTTGCAGGTTGGTCTTTTTGTGATTTGTAATTTTGCTTACTGTTTGCAGCGTTGAGCAGCAAGCTGCAGCAACGATGATTGACTCCAGAGAGTTAACAAAACTATCAATGTCAGCTTCAAGAGGTGGGTTAAGCTCAATGTGTGAGCTTATGTATTTTTTGCATTTGAGCCAGTTGGTTTTTTATGAAGTCAACTTATAAGAAAGGTTTGCTGGTTCTGGGTGTCGGAGCAGAATTATTAGGAGGGGCGAGTGGTCAGATGATAGGTCTGAGAGGCACTCGGTGCTTATCAAATTACGGGGAATGTTTTTGGTGACTGCGAAATCAATTAGATCAGGTAGTTTTTTGGGGTCAGTCGGCCAGTATGTAGGTGTGCCAGGAGAAACGGGGTCAAGCTTGTTGTTTGCTTTTATAATGGCGTTGTAGAGCTGTTTTCCTTTGGGATTCACGAGTCGAGACCCCCAGTGTGTGTACTTGGCATTATAGTCCCCAGCTGCTATGAAATGTTCTCCAAGTGAGTTGAAGAATTCCATAAATTGGTCTTCAGATAAAGTGGAACGAGGTGGGCAGTAAACTGCGGCTAAAGTAAGCTGGTTACCATTATCCAAATAAATTTTTAATGATGTTGCTTGTAGATAGTTTTTGGCAGTCTCAATATGACAGTGGTGCTTGAGACGGCTTCTTATCAAAATCCCGGTACCGCCGTGGGCCTTACCATCAGGGTGATTGGTTCCGTAGAAAATATATCCTGTTTGTGAGGTGTGTTTCCGAAAGTAGCTTTACGTCGTTGTGCTTTTCGAGTAGGAATTGAGCTAGCTCCAGTTTGTGCTGTGAAACGCGATTGGCGTTCCACGTAGAGATTCTTAGCGAGGCCATGAAGATGATTATTTTGATTGTTGTGATACAAGCAATTGTATCAACATGTTTTGATTGCGTATTAGATCTTGCATGGTTGTCCGCATAAACGCCATAAACTCCGCCATGCTCTGCTGCAAGGTAAGTATCATTGCTTCGAAATTGTTTTGTTGTTGTTCCATTGGCTTTTTGTCTTGTACCGAATTGAAGTCCATATATTTGGCTTGTGAAAATGGCGCATTGGAGGCTGGGGGCTCAAGACCTGATCTTAGAGCGCTTGCATATGACGCGTTTTTGGTAACGAATCCTGTACCAAGTGAGGATCTGGCTGTGTTAGAGAAGAAAACTTCTGGGTTGTTTTTGGGGGGTATTTTTGTAATCGGTGCGTTTTGTGAGCGTACAGTGGCTACGCGCTGGTTAATGCGGCTTTTGAGATCTTTGTATACTGGGCAGCCTCTGTAGTTGGCTGTGTGATTGCCTCCACACTTGCCACACTTTTTTCTGCTTGAGTCTTCTTTGGGTGCTGCTTTGTCGTGGAGCTCGCCACAGATTACGCACACTGGACGCAGCTTACAGTAAGACTTTGTATGGCCATATTCTTGGCAGTTCATACATTGTACCAGATTGCTACGTTTGTGAGGTTCTTCTACAGTGATTCTACGATGTAGTAAAAATTGAAGTTTCGTTTCTTTTCGTATCTTTGCTTCTGGTGCAAGTTCCCCTTGGTTGCGGCTGTCTATTTTTGTTTAAGATGTTGAAGACTGATTTTGCAGTAAATCCTTTATCCTGTAGCGCCAGCTTTATTTCGTCTGGTGTTACATCAGGCTCTATGCCCTTTAGTACGACTTGCAGACCCTTGCAGCTTTTTAGCTGGTATGTGAAATAGCTTTTTTCTCCGTCGTCCAGATACTTTGTTAAGGCTCTAAAGTGTTGTTCAGACTTGGTCTGAACTTTAGTTTCATGAATGTTGCCCCTAACTAAGGGAATTATGTGGAAATTTGCGTCACTTATGAGCTTTATTACATTGTTTACAAATGTACCAGAGCTTTTCTCACGTACAAATATTGGTTTTGGCTTATTTTTGTCGCTTCCATCAGCTTCAACGGGCAGGTCTTCAATAGTGTCTGCCAGAATGTCGAACCTGTTGGCATTGTTCGGTACTTCGCCTAAAGTTGTGTTGGCATTGGCGCGTGTGATTTTTGGTTTGTTTACATTTTTTTGGGGGCTTAGCTTTCGTTTTATTTGGATGTAGCGATCCATTCCAGTCTGTATGGCCGGCTTTGCGTTTTCTTTTTCGTTTGTTGTAGTTTGTGTTGCTGTCTGCGCAGCTTTCGTTGTGTTTGTGTGTGTTGAGCGGGCAGTCGGCATCGGTGTTGTTTTAGTTATTGACGGCGACGGGGAGCAAGAGCTTTCACTGTCGCGTGTTAAGAGAGATGGATCAGCTGTCGGGTTGGGGGTGATTGACCGCTCGCGGTTCGATTCCGTAGAGACGACGGAAAAGTGCGTTGCAAAAAGAGCCGTCGCTCATCTTGCTGACGTTGACGCTGCGCGCGATCTTCGTTTTCACTCATTGTTTTTGGTTAGTTTATTTATATTTGTAATTAGTTAATTGATGATTAATAACTTATGGATTTGTTAGAAAATCTATATGTGCAGGCATTGCACTGAGCGTATTTTCGATTTTATGTTTGGTTCACTTCACTGTTTCGATTCAAAAAACAAGAGAGAACGCTATAGTCGAGTTCCCCGACTATCTGATACCCGTTACTCAGCTAGTGAAAGTGCGAAGGAGTCTTCAGCACTGACAGTTTTTGGCGGTTGGGGGCGCTAGAGTGGGCGTGGCAAAAAGTTTTTTGGCAAATCGATAGAAATTTATAAGACTAATACAAAAATGAAAAAATATCGAAACATTTTTCAAAAGTGTGGGCGTAGCAGCTTAGGGCAGTTTGTGGGCGTTAGAGTGGGCGTGGCAAAAAGTTGTTTGGCAAATCGTTAGAAATTTATAAGACTAATACAAAAATGAAAAATATCAAAACATTTTTCAAAAGTGTGGGCGTGGCAGGTTTGGGCGGTTTGTGGGCGTTAGAGTGGGCGTGGCAACATGAATCGACAAACTTGCGCTGCGTCTATGTCTCAGGAGTCAGTATGCTTAATCTCAACATTCTACCTTTTGTAGTTCCTGAGATCTCGACGTTCATACGGACAGACAGACGGACAGACGGACGGACAGACGGACATGGCCAGATCGACTCGGCTATTGATCCTGATCAAGAATATATATATTTTATATGGTCGGAAACGCTTCCTTTTGCCTGTTACATACTTTTCAACGAATCTAGTATACCCTTTTACTCTACGAGTAACGGTTATAATAAATTCAAATTAGTTATTGTTTGAATATTATTATTTAGGTACAGGTACACGATTCGGCTGTTGGAGCAGCCCTGGCAGTGCCGATGGTCTGGCAACGCCACTAAGCTCCGATCACTTGCCGACGTAAGTTGGCAGCGCTGTTGTTCTCAGCTGCACCGAATTGCAAAGTCATAAAAATTAGGCAATTTACCTATCGCTCGCGTTTTTTTCACTGTTTATCGCGCCGAAATGATGCACATTAGCACCGAGTGGCTTTGGGCAGTTATTCCGCCAAACTCGCCCAGCCGTCTTCGTGATAAAAGATTTGTTCGCGCAGCTTATCAAAAACACGTCCGATTTTAGCAAGTCTCCAAGTTCGATTTAGTTGCGCACGATTTCTTAGAGTTGGCACCAGGCTCTTTCGAATTTTCGCTCAAAAGCCAGAGAGAGAGCGCTTTAGAGCCAGAAGCTCTCTTTTATGCAAGACTCACTGTCGACCACTCTCGACAATCTTGCCCTTCACATTACAAGGTTATGGACCTTAAATCAAAAACATTAATTTGGCGTTGCCCTAACATGATAATTATACGAATACAGCACGAAAATAGTAATAGCTGAGTATATAAATTATAATAAGGGTTGGCCGGCGGTTAACGCGCGCGACCTTTACTAATCAGGTGTCAGGCGGAGCCGTGACAATGAAAGATTAGGAGTTACTTTTTATGCTTTATTACACCGAGCCAAGCGGAGCTGTAGCGTCGGAGACAAAATCAGAACTGAATATAAAATACAAGAATTCAAACTTAGGAGCTAGCATGAAAACGAAACACATTGTTGCGATCTCATATTCGTAGCGGCCACGCAAGTCTGCAGTGTCTGCCGGCTACGTATCGACATCCGGCATAATGCTTACGTTGCAGTATGCCGATGTTGTCGTATTTCATGCGCCCGTGGGAGCGACGTTTGCTTTAGTTAACTTATATACATAATAACACATAATAGACTGCATAAAATTACTATATTAGACATGGAAAAAATATTTGATGGCAGTGATTCTTACGTGCTTATTTCCACACGTCGTGCCACAAGAAATTAATTTTGCAAAAAACAGGTTACATATTTGTATTTATTTTATAAATAAACATTTTTAAATATTATATGATATATATTTATCTATATATATAAAAATTGAGAACAAGTTTGGTGAATGATTATAACTCCAGAACGCATGAGCCGATTTCAAGAGACGAAGAGGGATAAAACGGTGAATTTAACCTCAAATGCACGATCCACATCATTTACACAGTTCAACTTACCACTTTATTGAATCTAAAATTTCCTTGATTTAAGCTGCAGCGCCATTTCTGAAATATAGGATGTCATTTTTTTCTGCTCAGTTAGTTCTAGAGTGCTATTCTCTTTCATTCAATTTTGTGCTTTTGGAAATCAAATTGAATGGTGGACGAACAGCACACTCAGCATTAAAATTGCCGTTAAATGTGCAGGTTTGTTTGTATTCATTGATTGATCTATTTAAAATACATTAGTGCTAATTACTATATTATTTTTGAACGTACAGGTGATTGACAATCCCACACGCAACATATCAAGATATTCTGCAATGGCAAAAGTTTTGCAGCAAGCAGCAATTATTCTATTGGATGAATGTACAATGACCCATAAAAAATCTCTGGAAGCATTAAACAGAACAATGCAAGATCTACGTCGCAATCAACAAATTTTTGGTGGTGCACTAATATTTTTGTCAGCAGATTTCCGACAAACATTACCCGTCATGCCACGTGCAACGTTAGCGGATCAGGTCAATGCGTGCTTGAAGTATTATTCCTGTGGCGACATGTCCAAAAATTGACATTGAACATAAACATGCGTGTTGAATTGCACAATGATCAATCTGCAGAACGGTTTTCGAAGCAATTATTAGAAATCGGAAGTGGCAAAGTTCCAGATACAAATGGCTTTATCACTTTGGAAAACAATTTTTGTACAATTTAAAGGCGAATTAATAGAAAGCGTTTTTCCAAATATAATTCAAAATCACAGAAATCACGATTGGTTGACAGAACGAGCAATATTGTCACCAAAAAAATGTACATGTCAATGAAATAAATTTTCACATTCAAGAATAATTGCCAGGCGCAGTGATATCATATAAAACTTTTGATAGCGCAATGAAAGAAGATGATGCAGTGAATTATCCAGTTAAATTTTTAAATTCCCTAGAACCGTCTGGAATGCCACCGCATTTTTTTAACTTAAAAATCGGCTCATCAATTATTTTACTACGGAATTTAAATGCACCAAAATTGTGCAATAGCACAAGATTGTTTGTAAATTGATGCCGAATTTAATTGATGCCCCGATATTGACTGGAAAAGCGAAAGGAGAAATGGTGCTCATACCGCGTATTCCGTTGATACCAACAGACATGCCGTTTGAATTTAAGCGACTGCAATTCCCAGTGCGTCCATCATTTGCCATGTCCATCAATAAGGCACAAGGACAAACGCTTCAAGTATGCGAGTTGAATTTGGACGAGCCGTGTTTTTCTGATGGGCAGCTATACGTAGCCTGTTCAAGAGTTGACATTCCAAACTCTTTATTTGTATTCGCTCCAAATGGACAAACGAAAAATATAGTTTATCCAAATGTTTTGGATTGAAAATAACAATTTTTCAGTTTCAGTTTCGTCAAGTAGTCGTGTGTTAAAACGAATAGAATTTTTGAACATTTGTGTACGTCCGCTGAAAAGTTCAAACGGCGTAAGATTCATGTTTGAGTGTATTGCATTGGTAAAAGTTTTAATAATTTCTGACTTTATTTCGTTGTGGTCTTGTTGTATCTTTGGTTCATTCTTCTTGGTGAGGATGATTCTATATACTTCTGTTAATATGGAATGTAGTCGTTCGACAGTTTACAGTAACTGCTTTATTGTTAATGTGTTCAGGGTCATATTGGGCTAGGCAATCCAAAGGTATGGCCCCAGCGAATTCAATTTTCCTTGACAAGAATTATTCTTTTCGGTATTCCAAATTGGCCAAAGAATTTTTTAAATTCCTTCCTGAAACTAATTGCGTTCTTTTTATTAAAAATTTTATCGATAATTGTAATGTTATAGTTGCCGTTAATGGTGTAGATTTTCGCATGTATAATGTCCAACAGTACGTTTGGTATTTCGGTTAAAACGTAAGGAGGTTTTTGTGGGCGTCTGCCGTATTTTAAAGTTAAGAATCGAAAAACCTGCGCTGCGTCTATGTCTCTGGAGTCTGTATGCTTAATTTCAACTTTCTACCTTTTGTAGTTCCTGAGATCTCGACGTTCATACGGACAGACAGACGGACGGACAGACGGACATGGCCAGATCGGAAGTGCTTCCTTCTGCCTGTTACATACTTTTGAACGAATCTAGTATACCCTATTACTCTACGAGTAACGGGTATAAAAATATATATATAGTGGGCCCTATGCGCTTCGCCGCATGCAGTCTTAAAATTCAATGAAAAATTCCTAGAATTTTTTATATGAAAGTCATTTATTTAATTGGAAATTGTTATTTTTTTTTTTTGTATTTTACGCGCGAGTCCCACGGACACACCTCCCGCCCAACCGACCGAGGGGCGCTGCCGTGTATCGTACGGCTCGAATCGCGGGAAGATAGACGCGATATAGAAGACAGTAAAGGACGAGGAAATATATGTATACTAGTAGTAATATCTAAGAATTCGTTAAGTACGTTAGTATTGATCGCTTTTAAAACGGCAGAGAGTCAGAATTAGAGATAATAGGATAGAATCTATTATAGTCAGAACATAATACTCTGTAGGGATCATGCAACTCATAGTTAGATCTACAAGGATTTAAAATTAGAGGTACGTAATTTCTAGTAAATCTGCTTGGAACAGTGAAGCTTAGCCGACTAACCAAGTCGGGACTATCCATACTCGAGGATCGGACGGACTAGAGAAATAAATAAGGTTTTGGTCATGTAAGGATCATCAAATTCCTTTGACAACTCGTTTTATAAAACCAAGCACACCCCTGGCCTTATTGACAATAGACGAAATATGGTCTGAAAATTTAAGTTTAGGGTCCAGAAGAACATCAAGATCATCAACATGTGTTATTCTGTCCAAAGAGCACCCACTTAAAGTGTAAGTTGCGTGCATTGAGTTGGCACGACAAAAGGTCATAACTTTACACTTAGAGCCATTTAAGTTTAATACGTTATAACAGCACCAGGTTTGAAAGCAATCTAGATCGGATTGTAAGTCCAAATGGCGAGAAATGTCCTTATATTGCAAGCATAATTTTACATCATCAGCGTACATTAGTACACGCGAATGATCTATTATTAAGGGAAGGTCGTTAATAAATAAGGTAAAAAGGAGCGGACCTAGGTGGCTCCCTTGTGCGACGCCGGATGTGACTCGGAGAATACAAGAAAGAGAAGAGGTTTGCACAAGGCTTCCGCACAGAATCTAAGTACACAGCCAGGAATTCCCTCGGGACCTGGCGAATAGACAGGCTTAACTCGCTGAAGATCATAAAGCAGTGAGCTTTCGTTTAAAGTGGGACAGAATATTAAATTTGACTTTGATACCGCGTAAGAGTAAGGCCGTTCGGAATGAGGTAACGTAGAATATGTGGTTTAAAAAAACTTGGCAAATAGATCGGCTATTGCCTGATCCGATGTTACCGAAGTATTTTCAAAAAATAGTGAGGAAGGGTAACTGGTTGCTTTGCGCTTAGTGTTAACGAAATTATAAAACTGTTTGGGATCCTGTGCGAACTGGAACATGCAACGGTTTAAATAATTCTTATAACACTTTGCGTTAAGCACGGTAAAATTTAAACGAGCACTTACATATTTAGAAAATATAGATTGAGAACCGGTATTTTTAAATTTTATATAAAGTCTGGACTTAACATTTCTTAGATGTGTCTAACTCTTTATTAAACCAAGGAGGTTTGTTAGAGGTAGACGGATAGTACATCGGAACACAAGAGTTGAAAAATGATTTAATTGCAGTATACAAAATATCTATGGCATCGGCCATTATGTTGCAAGAATAGTTTGCCTTACGAAAACAATGAATTCGTTTGGTTGACTTATCTGGCCTCTCTTTTATTACGGTACCTGTGTCGATTGTCACCTCGAAAGTTGGATGGTATGGATCTTCTGGTTGACTAAGAGGTGCTACTCTAGTCAGAAACACACTTTCAGGACTTGAAACAAAACATAGATCCAATAAACGACCAAGAGAATTTCGAATATAATTAACTTGCGACAACGATATGTCAAGCAAGCCGTCAATAAAGTCATGCTGTGCTATAGGCAGGAGAATATTCGACTGTTCGTCTGTGGACCACTTAGTGCCTGGTATATTAAAGTCACCTAGGACAACTAGTTGGTCCCTATTGGACAGTCTGTTTGTAACGGATTGGATAGCGGACAAATGGTTAATATATTCAGGAAATTCAGAAGACGGCGGAATGTACGAGCACGTAATAAACATAGCTATCAGAAAATTACAGCTTTACGCATAAGAATTCTAAGTTACGGAACTCGTCAAAAAGTACCTCCTCTGACGTGAGGGTAGACCTAACAGCAATTAGGACTCCACCTCCCCGCCTGGAGGGACGATCATGCCTGTATACTGTCTACATACCTGGGAAAACTTCGGAGTTAAGTGTCTCCGGTTTTAACCAAGTCTCTGTAAACACAATAATATGGGATGCAAAGGAAAGGCTATTAGAATACAAATTAGTTAGCTTACTACACAAGCCTCTTACATTTTGATAACAGGTAGTGAGACTAGACTTTAGTTTTTTGAAGATAAAGAAGTAGAAGTAGTAGAGGAGGATGGGTCAGTGATCTGGCCACTTGTGGGAAGTTTAATTCCCACGGGCCCTTGTTTTCTATTTTTAATCTTAGCTTCAAACTCTTTCTTAAACATACTTTCCGGCCAAAAATCACCAGAACATATGGTTGAGAATAGCTCATTTGGGACAGTTATCTTGAAAGATGAGATGTGCCTAGCATAAGAAAAGTCAAATTTTTCCACTTTTATATTGTCGGCTTTTGTTTTGTCTTGTATATAAGACAGTACATCAGATGATGTTTGATCAGGGGAAAGCCGAGAAACAAAAATTTGTTTCTTTAGTGGAACCACCGAGAGGGGTTTTGGCACTGCAGGTTGTATTTCTGAAGTGCCAACTTGTGCCGGTAGTCCGGACTCAATATTCCTTTGTGGTGGTAAACAATTCGGGACGGGTGGAATCACCGGTTGAGAAACCAATGCGGACAAAACGGAATCTGTAGCAATCCCAGGCTGGACTCCCTCCACAACCGATTGATCGGATTGCACCGAATCTTTTTTAGCTGCCGATCTAAGCAACATTTGAGGGTTTGCTGCGAGCGTCAACTGATCAGCTGTGGAGTCACATTCAATCCAAAACATTTGGATAAACTATATTTTTTGTTTGTCCATTTGGAGCGAATACAAATAAAGAGTTTGGAATGCCAACTCTTGAACAGGCTACGTATAGCTGCCCATGAGAAAAACACGGCTCTTCCAAATTGACCCGCATACTTGAAGCGTTTGTCCTTGTGCCTTATTGATGGACATGGCAAATGATGGACGCACTGGGAATTGCAGTCGCTTAAATTCAAACGGCATGTCTGTTGGTATCAACGGAATACGCGGTATGAGCACCATTTCTCCTTTCGCTTTTCCAGTCAATATAGTGACTTCAATAAAATTCGGCAAAAAAAAAATTCTTCGTCTTCCTCCTCCTCCTTCTTCTGAAAACCTGCGTCATTTTTGATGCTTTAGTTATCTTGCTTTATGGCGTTCGGCTCGTGTATCTTCTAATTGATGAAGAAGAAGGAGGATGAGAAAGTCGAAGAAGGTGGAAGTGGTGCGTTTAACCTCAAATGCACGATACACATAATTAACACAGTTCAACTTACCACCTCAAAAACAAATGCCTGCTGATACAATTTATTTATGAACCAAATAAAGTTTGTCTCATGAATTCAATAAAACGAAATGAGCAGAGAAGAATGACATCCTATGTTTTAGAAATGGCGCTGCATGTAAAACGGTTTACCCGCTTTTCTTTTGACTTTTTCCAGAATTTTCTTTGCTCTTGTCCTAACGGAGCTCGAGACCTTTCCAACGAATGCAAAACCGTTGAAATCGGCTCATGCCAAACTTGTTCCCAATTTTTATATATATAGATTGATACAGGACACCGCAGAAATATGTATATTTTTAACAAGAATCAATCTTAGCTTAGACCCTTTATTTTTAAAACTTAACAATGTTGCAAAATATAAGTTAAGCTTTTACGCTTATCGCGTCTGCTATACTGAATAGAAAAAGATCAATAGAAATATATCGACAGACGGTGGAGAAGGGTCATATGCATATGGACGTGTGGGTAGGGGTAAATATTTCAGTTCGGGGGTGTGCACCTTACCACCCTCCTTTTCTGTAAAGATAACGGTAAGTCAAAAAATTTGATAAGAAATATTTTGAAAAATCAACAAACTGAATATCGGGCTTAAATATATACGTACATATCCGAAAATACAATAATCTAAACAGCGTATTTGATCCCATTAAGTAATAAATATAAATTTGGATAGGGGCCGCCATCTGAGTCGATCTGAACATGTCGATCTCAGGAAGCTAGAAAGCATACAGATTTAAGAGACAATAATGATGTTTTAACTCACACCTTTTAACTTTTTTTTCTAAACTTTGCATTTGTTTATTTAAACTTCTCATGACTCTTTTAATTTAACATTTCTTACACACTGATCTATTGTTAAACGACCCTAAAAATTTCTTCACTGGTTGGCAAGTCCATTCTGTGGAGATGGGATCGACTGCTGGGCTGCGTTAGACCTCTCGTTAGGTGGTTAGGGTGCGAAGAAAGCTTGCTGTGATATTTTTTCGGTGTTATATTTAATGCTGGTGGTTGAAGACCTTGGATGATTTCATTTCAAACGTTCCATGGTGCCCCAGTAATGGTTCTCGCTGTAGGATATTAATGTTGCTGGCAATCCCCTCTAGCTTTAAAACAAAGATCCATATTTGATTCAGTACAGAATTGTATAATAAGACCTAAGCGGAGAGCGCACGTTAATGAGCCATTGTAGATTGCTGGTATTAGGTTTAAGATGAGTTTTTTGGCTTCAATATGCTTGCGCCTTCTGAGTTTTCTGTCAGGGTGTACGCCTTGGTAAGTCACCTTTTCTGCTCTTGGGAGTGATATGTTGTTCAACGAAAGTGGTGGTCACTCTTGTCTGTTTATTTTATTCGACAGTCAAAGTGTAAATTTTTAATGTCTTTGAGGTGTAAAGCTTGTTGATCTGTAGCTTGGATAGGAGACCTTGAGCGGCTAAGAATAACTGTATCATCGAAAAATGTTGATATTGTTAGGAGTATATTTGTTGGGATGTCTGCTGTGTAAAGTAGGTAAAAAAAACTGCTGTACAGTATTCTCGATTTTAGAATGTGGTTATAATTTCTGTCGTTACTCTATTCACTTGCTCAATAATATCATGGCTTTAACGAAAGCCAAACTGATCAGCTATGTTGTGGGACCTCAGATGTGTATTTATCGGATTAGCAGGCATTTTCAAATAGTGACGAAAGACGTAAGAGTAGACTTGTTGGTCTGTACGACGAAGGAACGGTACGATCCTTACCGCGCTTTGAAATCATTATTGTAACGAACTCATTTTGTCCCACCAAATTTATACTAAACGTGATCACCCGGATACTAGTAACAGCACTTAGCAGTTCTGTTTTTTTAGATCTTTTTTTTAACTCGCTTTACACTTTATTTCGATTTCCCGTGGTGGGTCTCTCCTCCGTCGTGGTAGTGATCGCTCGTACTGCCGCGGCCACGCGTGTGGGCTTAGGGAAACGTCACCGTTCCCAGACTAGGGTGAACCGGTGCTGGGCTCTCAAGGCGAAGGCCTAGACGCAACCATCTGTCATTTGCTCTGTCCCGGCCGGTCGCACCAGACACCTGTTCTGTTCCTACAAACGCTCCGTGCAACGCCCGGAGTGGGGTTCCTCACACCCATACGAGTGATGGGGTGGTGACGGCTCAGTGGTCCTAGCCGTGGCCACCTCCTTCGAATAAATGTACCGTGGGGTGTCGCGCATATCCCCCTCCCACATGAGGTCCGATCGTTCTTCCTGCCAGGCCACCTCCCTCCAAGCCGCGTGCTTCTCTGCTTCTGCGTCCCGCCCCCCCCCCTGCCACCGCCTCTCCTTTTTCACCTGGTCCATCGACCGCTTAAGAACCACATGCATGGCCGCTCTCTGCTGAATGCAGATCCGCGTCGCTTTGGCGGCCGCGTACTCCTTCCGGGCTGCGAGGCCCATATTGCCTCCACCCTGTCGGCCTCCAGCCTGCGCAGCTTGACGTTGGCATCCGCCAAGACTCCCGACGTCTCCCCGCTTCCTTTGGGGTTTCGCCGCCTCAAAGGCTGGGGCGGGCCCCGGTGGTATCCGGTCTGCCGCCGAATCCCTGGCCCTGTCCAGTCTCCACCTTCATCTTTCCTGGGCTGGGCTCTCCTCCCATTCCAGCTCGGTTCTTTCGGACGTGACCACCGGCTCCGGGTCTTCTCCTTGATCGTCCTCGACGCCACGCCTCGGAGTTCGGGTGGGCCGGCGAATAGGCAACCGCCCTTGCTACATGACCTTGACCCAGAGCGGCCTGCTTTCGCGCTTGTTGTCGGGTGATACGAATGATCACGTGATCACGTGATTGTGCGATCTTGAGTCTCCACGATACCTCGGTTTCGAGCCTCCTTTTTGGACCTTCTCGTTATTTTCCTTGGTGTATGCATGGGTGTCTCCCTCTCTTCCCCATCGTTATGTCTTCTTACCCATTGCATTTCGGGGCCCGGACTTAAGTCAGCTTCTGTCTGTCACTGACTCCGGTCGCTTATCCTTACGGTACTGTATTTAATAGGCCCCTGTGGGCTCTGGAGATGGCTAGACGGCGAAACGGTTGGCTTGACTCCTTCTCCTTACTACCTTTTCCGGGTACTGTTGACTCCCGCTGAGGCCAGACAAATAAACAGTCCGCCTCATTTATATTCCTTGGTCTCACTGTACCGGGTACCGTGGGTTTCTTTACTTTCTTTCCGGTGGCGGCTCTTACAGATTACTAGCGATATGAAATCCACAACCTGATACGGCCCAGCTTGGCCGCAAACCCCTCGACGACTCTGGTTGCCTTTCTGTACCTAGCGTACAGTGTGATCGGCAGTCTGGGCTCACGGCCTTGTGTAAAAAACGCGGGTGACTCTAATATACTTGTTGTCTGTGATCACCACGGGACGGAAGTCCAAAACTCGTTCTCTAACTTCTTTCTGCAACGCATCTGCCGTGGCTGTTCGCGAAGGTATCAACTCAGTCCATTTAGAAAATCTGTCGATCAGCACCAACCACATATTGTTTCCATAGTTTGAACTGGGCAATGTTCTGACTGCAATTCTTCCCGATGGGCATTCAATGACGTTTAGCCATTTCAGCAACATGTGATCCATCACTACCTTGACTTCAAGGTATGGCTTTAATTTCCAAATTGTCCACACAATTGCCAAGCACTCCATTTCTGTGGTTGATTCGATTTTCACGGTGTCGTTTAGGGTCCGTTTAGGGCTAGAGTACAAAATAACTTTCTCGCCCTCTTCTGTATCCTGCGTAAGAATTGCGCCTACCCCGTACTCGCTGGCATCCGTTTTCAGGATGAACATTTTTCCGAAGTGCAACTAATCATGATGATGTCATCTTGGTACGCAAAGGCATGTGCCAAACATTTCCGGTAAAATCACCTGGTTCATGTTGAAATGTGGCCGATGCGGAGTATGATACAAGCGGCATGACTTGATTCTTCCAAAGGTATTTGCCTATGAAGCGTGTCTCCCTTAATTTAATTGGATGTAATTTATTGGTGGTATTGGGTAGGCGTTCTTTTTGAATTTTGCGTTTATCTGACGGAAGTCCACGCACAGTCTCCACTTGCTTGTTTTCTTATTCACCCTGACTATGTGCGAGCTGTACGGGCCACTCGGCTATTAAGGTTCCGGCCATAGAGCGAAATTCCGTGAGCTCTGTTTGCAGAAATTTATCCACGTCGCCTTCTTCGCCGTCCTCCTCTTCCACCTCTTCGATTAATTTGCCAGTTAGTTTGGAGAGGGCGCACCTTGCGACCCCTGCTCGCCTCTCTGCGTCTGACATTGCTGGCCATTTCCCGATCTATGGCAGGATTCCATACTTCTAATTCCTACTCTTCCGTACATCCATCAGAACAGCCTTTGGTTCCGGCAGCCTCTTACCCAATGGCCACGTCCACCGGTCCTGCGACAGGCAGGAATGGCGGATTAGCAACATGGGTTTGGTTTTGACCCGAGTTGCCTCCGGGTGTCGTTCCATTGTGTCCCTAGGCAGTGACTGGCGGCCTCTATAGCGTTGTGTTATGTCGCCTGGACTGGACCGGTGTGTGCCAAGTTCGTCTGCGCCCTCACAACTTCTACACGTGACCTGTATTGCGGCTGGGGCTTTAGTTCGGCTAAATTTATTTTCTTCCGCGAAAGCTTCCCGATCGTTGTGCAGCTCCTCGTACTGGTCTGCCTGGATCATGAGGGCTTCTAGGTTGTCCCCGTGACCGCGGATCCCAACGTTATTCTGCATCTCGACCATGTAGTCCTTGAATTGTTCCCTAAGCCCTAGCTTCCTCTGCCCCATCTTGCCTGCAAGTTTCGCAAAGCATCCCCTGGGCACAAATCTCTATTAACTCGGGCCAAGTCCTCTAGTGTGTGTTATTGAAAATAAACCATTTCAGAGCCCTCCCTCAATTTCGGCCTTGCTCGGGGAATCATGCTTAGGTTCAAGCCGTACGTGTTTGCGAACCACTTCACCTGATCCAGGAACTCGAGGGGTTTTTCTCCTCCGTCAAAGTGGAAAGACCATTCCCTGACTTGTCTCGCGATTTTTGCGATATCCGGTTGGGTGTGTCTGGTCTATCTGGATATGCTGTTTCTAATTCTTCCCAGATTGCTGGGAGTTTTGAGTAATTTACCATTTCTACGTAGTCTTGTGTTTTTCCAGGCAGCGATATGCGCAACCTCTGTGCGTTATATGCGAAATCCTCTTTTTTGAGGCGGTAGATCCAACTTTTACCGATACAGCTTTTTTTGTTGTGTTTACTGCCGGGATTATAACGTTTTGGGCGCCAGGTGAAACGAACTGATTTTATTGGGCTGCTTTCCACGAGATACGTGCGTCTAGCTCAAAAGATTTCATGTGTTCGACACACCAAATTTTAAATTAAGCGTGAACACCCGGTTACCAGTAACAACACAGCAGTTCTGGTTTCCTTTCGATTTCCCGTAGTGGGTCTCTCCTCCGTCGTAAAAAGCAACGCTCGCCGGGCACTGCCGCAGCCACGCGTGATTGAAAGCGAGGAGTTGGGCGGTGGGCTTAGGGAGGACTAGTTTGCAGTTTGCCTCTTTCAAGGAGAATTATATAAAAGCTTGTGCTCTTCATACGGATTTATATTGGGAGAGGCTTTACATTTTTCATTTTATTTACAGCGGGTACCACTTTTAAGTCCTTAGCGGTATCTGGCAGCTTTCGGGATTTACGCTAGTAAAAATGTTAGTATTTTCGCGGGTACTTTTCGACTTGTTTTCTAATTTGGAATTATGAAGGCTGAGTTTCCACTTTATTTTTATATAGTGTGAAGAGTCTTAAAACTCCCCACAAATCCGGGTGCAGGAGATCGGCGTAGCAACAGCGAAGACGGCTGGAATGCGAGAGGAGTCAAGGGCGGTCAGGTCAAACGGAAAATAATGAACCTTGGACCCCGGAAAAGCGGAGAGACCGTGAAATAACGGTACCGCGCTGGACCTTGGACTCAATCCCGCCAAGGGCGTAGAGGTCATACGGTAACGGTGCGGACTTTGGACAAGCACAAAGAGGACGCACCGTGAACTAACGGGACATGTTTGGACCTTGTACCCAAGCGAGCCGTGTGCAAAAGGGGAAATAACGGGATTCCCGCAGCCGATATAAGGGACGGCGCCGGCGCAGCTCGAGACAGTCAACAAGAAGTACGCGAAGGGCCATACAGCCACACAGTCGGTCGGAAAAGTTACGCGAAGTACACGGAAGTCAGCGAAAGTACGCCACGAACTGATTTTCTTGTTTCTGCTCGCTACGAATTGCAACGGCCAGCTCAGAGAGTTTGTTTGTTCGTCCCACCAAATTTATGATTTGTGTGATTGCCCGACTAAGAAGAAGACAGAGTCTCGGATTTAAACCACCTTTATTTAGCGTCACTTGCTGAACAGAATTCGGTGACCCTCGCCGTCGGATGCGCGTCGATGCTCCCTCGTCGTCCTTCCTTCGTATGCCTGCGTCGCTTCCGATGGCGGATCCGTACCGGCTCGCCTGGGGCTTAGGACGTTATGGCGACAGGGTGTATCGTCCGAGAGACAAGCCCTTCCACCTTTGCCGACCACTGACTCCACCGTCCCTTCCTGCGTATGCCAGGCACTTGTCGCCCTTGCCGAAGGATAACCTGCGGGCTCGACCGGGGCTTAGGATGTTATGGGGCAGGGTGTATCGTCCGTGAGATAAGCTAGCGCTCCTCTCCGAACCACCGTTGCGTCCACTGACTCCACCGTCCCTTTCTGACCACGCTAGGTCCTGGTGTTCGTTCGTCCTTCGCTGATCTTTACTTGCGGAGATCCACTCTGGATGCTCGCTTGACGCACTTGTGTTTTCGCTGCTTCACTGTCACTCGGTATTGACTGACCGTCCGTGTGGCGTACTTTCGCCTGGCGGGGTGCGCCTGGATTACAAGGCGGTCGATCGCCACTGGACGATAGGGGCGATCGACGGTATGCGGCGGTGACGCAAGGAATGAAGTGGGCGCTGTGGAATTTTGGATAGAGCTGTGAGCGTCGAGGGAATCCCAGGAGTGTTCCCTAAGGGCGGCAAAAATAAGTTTATTGTATCCCGAAAAAAGGGGGGAATGCAAGTGTCAAGTGAAGTTACTATGCTCTGATTTGTTGCGTAACTTGCAGGACCTCCTTCCGCAGTTGACAACTGCATTTGTGCGGAGTTTTAACTCCTAACAGCGTATATATATTTCGTTTAGTGACAAAGACCGCGCTCTTACATGAGTTGATTGTGGGAGTGAGTTGGTCGATTAACCGCTCTTTATCTGAATGTGCAATAGTCGCGGGTTGGGTGAAGACGTAGAAGATTGCAGAGAGCGTCTCCTTTGCTTTATTTATAAATATATATTTATTTTTTTTTTGTATTTTAAAAGATATGATAACATTTGTTCTTCTTATTATTTGTCTTGCCAGTTTCTGTTTGTATCCTAAAAATTTTTTTGCCCACAAACCGCCACGATCACGCTTTTGAAAATAAGTTTACATTTATTAATTATACCCGTTACCCGTAGAGTAAAAGGGTATACTAGATTCGTTGAAAAGTATGTAACAGGCAGAAGGAAGCGTTTCCGACGATATAAAGTATATATATTCTTGATCAGGATCAGTAGCCGAGTCGATCTGGCCATGTCCGTCTGTCCGTCCGTCTGTCCGTCCGTCTGTCCGTCCGTCCGTCTGTCCGTATGAACGTCGAGATCTCAGGAACTACAAAAGCTAGAAAGTTGAGATTAAACATACGGACTCCAGAGACATAGACGCAGCGCAAGTTTGTTGATTCATGTTGCCATGCCCACTCTAACGCCCACAAACCGCCCAAAACTGCCACGCCCACACTTTTGAAAAATGTTTTGATATATTTGTTCATTTTTGTATTAGACTTGTAAATTTCTATCGATTTGCCAAAAAACTTTTTGCCACGCCCACTCTAACGCCCTCAAACCGAAAAAAACTGTCAGTGTTGAAGACTCGCCTTCGCACTTCCACTAGCTGAGTAACGGGTATCAGATAGTCGGGGAACTCGACTATAGCGTTCTCTCTTGTTTTATTATTAGTCTTATAAATTTCTATTGATATGGTTTTGGCCACGCCCTGCTTTTTTATATTGGTTCACTTTATTTTTTTTTGCCAATTTCTATCGATATGCCAAAAAAAATGTTAAGGTTTTTTATTCGCACTCTCCATAGCTGAGTAACGGGATAATCATGGTACTCGATTATACCGTTTTCTCTTGTTTGTCTCTCTATTTTTCTTCCCACTCAACCCTCGAACGCTTTGTATCATCCTTTCATTTCCTTATTTTACCAAAACCTAATTTCGGCCATCCTTATTTTTAGTGCATTCCGAAACTACTTGATTACCAACATTTTTTACATGATTTTTCTTTTTAATTGTATTTTTTTTCGTTTGACTCATTCATAAGCTTGTTAGCATTCAGTGCGCGAACTTCATACTTCGAGGAGGTGTGATGTTTATGATTTTGTGTATCCTATCTACTTGAGTAGGTCCACAACGTTTAAAATCGAACTACTTTATCTACTTTTGGTTCTACATTTTGTATTGCATACTGTCCTTCTATAAAATCCCTTGTATTCTTACTTCTTCTCGCAAAAGGCTCAGATCACACACGGAATCAATCATTGCACTAAAATGTACGTCTCTTATTGACATAATCCTATGGATTAAGTCCTTTGATTTCGGTTTTATGTCCATGTGCCAAGTTTTGTTGAATTTAAAGCATAGAATTGGCGCTCTACATTCCTTTGCAAAATGACCCTCTTTGTCACTTTTAAAACATTTTTCTTTGTTTGTGGTTTCTTTATGGAAAAGGTTTCTTTAATGGATGGCACTAAACCCTTTCTCGTTCGTACATTTTGATCTCTGCCTTTAATTCACCGGTGACACCGGTACAGGTTATAGTTGTTTGATTTGTTATCCGCAAAGTATTAAACTTGTTGAAGCTATTTTAACTTGTTCCGTATTTAGATGGGATTGTAGGCTTGGTGCTCAACACATACAGAATACCGAGATTTTTTGCAGATCGCGTTTGTGTATGTGTGAGGCCCGAATTGCACGGCTTCGGCTCTTGAACACCGTAAAGATGCTCCCAGTTAAAGCGAGATGAACAATTATGTAGCCTCAGAAAATTACCCTGTGAAAACAATGTATTCGTTTGGATGAGTTCTCTTTAGGTTGTGTAAGAGGTGCTACTCTGGACAGAAACTAATATTCACAACTTTTTACAAGCATATTTCCAGTAATCGAATAAGAAGCTTTCGAATAGGACTAACTTGCGACAACGATATGTCGAGGAAGCCGCCAAAAAAGGAAATTTTGCGCTGTAAGGAGAAGGGTACTAAGGGACCACTTAGTACCAGGTATATTAAAATCAAATAGAACTACTAATTGGTCCCTATCTGAAATGGAGTGGGCGGATAAGGTCGACAATGTGGGTGCCCTGGTTGCTGCTGGCGGAGTTGTTTAAGTTCCAAAAAGGAGAAGACGTCAGGTAGTTGATGCTCTGAACTTCACTTTATTTCGTCGCAGCTGGGATTAACACTAAACTTAAATAAAACAAGAAAGAACGCTATAGTCGAGTTCCCCGACTATCTGATACCCGTTAGTCAGCTAGTGAAAGTACGAAGGAGTCTTCAGCACTGACAGTTTTTGGCGGTTTGTGGGCGCTAGAGTGGGCGTGGCAAAAAGTTTTTTGGCAAATCGATAGAAATTTACAAGACTAATACAAAAATGAAAAAATATCAAAACATTTTTCAAAAGTGTGGGCGTAGCAGTTTTTGGCGGTTTGTGGGCGTTAGAGTGGGCGTGGCAAAAAGTTTTTTGGCAAATCGATAGAAATTTACAAGACTAATACAAAAATGAAAAAATATCAACACATTTTTAAAAAATGTGGGCGTGACAGTTTTGGGCGGTTTGTGGGCGTTAGAGTGGGCGTGGCAACATGAATCGACCAACTTGCGCTGCTTCTATGTCTCTGGAGTCTGTATGCTTAATCTGAACTTTCTAGCTTTTGTAGTTCCTGAGATCTCGACGTTCATACGGACAGACGGACGGACAGACGGACGGACAGACGGACATGGCCAGATCGACTCGGCTATTGATCCTGATCAAGAATATATATACTTTATATGGTCGGAAACGCTTCCTTCTCCCTGTTACATACTTTTCAACGAATCTAGTATACCCTTTTACTCTACGAGTAAACTACCACGCCCACACTTTTGAAAAATGTTTTGATATTTTTTCATTTTTGTATTAGTCTTATAAATTTCTAACGATTTGCCAAACAACTTTTTGCCACGCCCACTCTAGCGCCCACAAACCGCCAAAAACTGTCAGTGCTGAAGACTCCTTCGCACTTTCACTAGCTTAGTAACGGGTATCAGATAGTCGGGGAACTCGACTATAGCGTTCTCTCTTGTTTTAAACTTGGCCGGAGGAGATTGGGCATTCCAGTCTGGAATGGCGTGCCGAGTTCATCAAGAAACATTGAAGACCTTTAAATAAAGAATCTAAAAAATTGTAATAAAGAAAAAAACCACGGATCAAGAAACATTGAAGACCTTCAAAAAAAGAATCTAAAAAATTTTAATAAAGAAAAAACTCACGGAACTGAAGCTTGATTTATTTGAGAATGGAACATCTAATTTTCATGCAATTCGCAACTAGATATAGTGTCGAGGCAAATGGATCGGCTAAGGCGTGACCAACTGGATCGCGCTAACTTATATGTAGATGCAGAACGCATAGACAATGGGAAGAAGGCGCAGAGAGAAACCAGATAATAAAAACAAAAACAAAAAAAATATGCTGTAATATGTTAGGGAAATTAAACCACAAATCATTCATATTATGCCAATCCCCTCAATTTATGCAAACAGCTCTTTATCCCTATCGTCGTAAAGGCCTTCAACGAGGATCGGAATGTGGCTAAGTGAACAAAGTGAAATGAATATATTATATGAATTGAGGAAACAAATAAAAAGAATATATATTTTTAAATATATATAAAACAATACAAAATCAATTATTAAATGAACTTAATGTGTATGAGCTGTTCGTTGTTTACTGCCAATCTAATCGCTCACGGCGGCCGTTACAGAGTTTTAAGCTCCGTCCGTGATTAGTTAGCATTTAATTAAGAAAGAATAAAATAACTCGCCGCCGTTCGCATTTCCTTTCTGAAGCTTGTTCCGCGATTGTTATATTTTTCTACCTTAATCAAAAGAATTAATGCTCATTAAAGAAGATAAGAATATGCGTAGGAACGAAAATCTTACTAATTAACCAGTCTTTGCTAAAAAAAACCATGAGACCCAAACAAATCCATACATGTAAATCCTCTTACTTATTAATATTATTAACAAATCAACATCGTAATTGATCGTTATTATTATTAATTAATTGGTAATTATTCATAATTAGTTTAAGCTTAGCACTATGCAGTCACTTTTTTGGTGACGACCAAAATTGCTCTCTTACTTATTAATATTATTAACAAATCAACATCGTAATTAATCGTTATTATTATTAATTAATTGGTAATTATTCATAATTAGTTTAAGCTTAGCACTATGCAGTCATTTTTTTGGTGACGACCAAAATTGCTCTCTTACTTATTAATATTATTAACAAATTCTTTGACATTTGCAGGCGGTATTTTTTGGTTAATTGCTTCTTTTTTTTTGTCCGCCCTGGTGCCTTTCGGGCTTATTATGTAACCAAGAAATTCGACCTGTTTTACGAGAAATTGTGTCTTTTCCAGATTGACTTGAAGTCTCGCCTTCTTTAATTCGTTGAAAACAGCGCGCAGATTCACCCAATGACTCTCGTAGTCTTTGCTAAAGACAATAATATCGTCAATATAGACATAAGATATTTTCTTTTAAGGGGGGGGTAGGGTGTTGAGGGTTCAAAAAAAGTGATTTTTTTTATTGCATATTATGAAAGTATAGTAACTCAAGATTGTTGTCTGTAAATAGGAAGTCAATCGGAGCAAAACTCACAAAGATATAGCTTTGGAAGTAGGCGGGTCTCGAACGACTACCTGAGCTGTAATCCCTCAGCGGGGAAGACAGCAACAAAAACTTTAAACACGTTTTTCTCAAATCCATGTTTTTTGAGTCGGTGCACTCTGTATCTCAAAATCTATTCAACCGATCGTTCTCAAATTTTTTACAGTATTTCCTTACATAATTTATGAGGTAACCCTGTCGAGATTTTTTCGTTTTTGATTTTAATTGTTTTATTATTAATAACAATAGTCATGAATTTTGGCCAAAAATCGGTATTTTCACTTTCAAGTCTTGTAAAAAGTTCAAAAATTAAAAAAAATGGAAAAACTCGACAGGGATACCTAGGGGGACATAAAAATTGATGGAAAACCTTGGGTTATTTCAAATCAGATCATCCAGTGCTGAGGTATGACGTGCACCGCAAAATGTATTTTTTCTGAGGCGCCTGCGAAGAATTGCTGCCATTCGGTCAATTTTCAATATTTTTCAACCAATATTTCACAGAATATAGTTCAATTACTACTCTTTAATGTAATATCAAATAATTACTTCACGTAGCAAAAATTGTAACTGTTTTTTTCTTTAAATACTTAAACATATCGATATGTTAATTTCCCTGGAGGCTATGTGTGATTCTAAGAATGCCTGCAGCGGACTGGACATTGAATGGGATAAGGAGTGTGGTAAAACCAGTGGCTATTTTGGGGCTAATGAAGTTTTTATTTGCACCGGTGTCTATAAGAAATTGTAACTTAGCACCGTTTGCTAAGTACTATATGTATGTATGGTACGCTAAAGAGGCACTAGCCATAAAATTTGGCTCTTCACCGCCGACCGCTTCGATATTCTGACTCTCGAGTTTCGGGTGGCCTCTGCCCCACCATTGTCGCAAGCTTGCTCATAAAAAGGTTCGGAAGGGTGTTGTTGGTCATTTTCATGAGAGTCTAAGGGTGCAGTTTTTGGTGTCACCTCTATCTGAAAAAGCAGTCTCCGCTCTTTTTATGAGGAATTAGGGCCATTAAATATCTTTTAGTGCCCGATCCCTGAGGAGCGCTGTACCGTGTTTGGAATGATTGTGCCGATCAATTTGTTTCTAGCTTAATTTCCGGTCTCGTTCCTTGAAATCTGTACGAATTCTGTTGACTTTGATCATTATTTTGACTCAATGGAGCTCTCATTGGAGCTCCGTTCTGGGATTTAAATGGATTTGAGAACCTGTGATCACCTGGGGTATGGTTGAATTGGGAGTTTTGGTACCTGTGTTGATATTGATTTTGGAAAAAGTTGGATTGATACATGTTTGCTTCCTTAGTAACGTTTTGTAATTTTAGGCAAGAGGCATATGCCTCTGGCAAATTATGAGGCTAACTGACCATTTATAATCTAGAATATTCGTCTCTTACGCACTGGATGAACACATGTAGTGCCTTGTCCCTGTAGATCTCGATCATGGCACTTAAGACGTCTTGGGGCGGTTGCTATTGTTTAGATTGTTCATTATTAATGAAAATAGATTGTTGACTTTCAAATAGAATGCATCCAAAGTGTTACCTTCCTGGGATATCATACCTAGCTCGTATTCGAGCGTGGTTACATCTCTTTTGTCTGCGTAGTGTAAGGCAAGCACTCGCTTAATCTCGTCCAAGTCGTCGTCTTGAACATTACAAGATACTAATTCCATGTCTGCGTTTCCCAAAATTTTGTTTGCCTTATGAACATTACGATTGCCCTGTGCAGGGGTTTGTTTCGAATGATATTGTAGTCATTCAAAATGGATTGTTCCCTAGGTTCCCTAGGTCGCCCTAGAAGACTTGTACTTCCTTTACGCAATAGGAAAGAATCAAAGTCTCTCTTAGCTCGTACTCGGTACGCGCTTGGTCCGGGAGGGGCTGGTCGAGGGGTAGCCGTCTCTAGGATTCCGTCTCTAGATTTACCATTCTTTCTGCAAACTTCCATTGCCATTTGGGCAATCATTATATTAACCGCCTTCGTCAGGATGATCAGAGTTTCTTTGATTTCCTGCATTTTTCAGTTAATTTATTACAATTGAGTGCAATGGAAGATACCAAGGAAATACAGATGTTCTTTATATTTTTGTTTTTGAGAGAAAAAAAAATAAAATAAGGAACAAATTGGAAATGCTGAATGCGAACGTGAGAAGACATCATTCTCAGTAATCGGAGGGAAATATGAGTTCTGAAGACTTCCATTTGGACTCACGAATGCTGCGAGCATCTTTCAAAGGACAATTGACATTATTCTGCGGGAGCAAATCGGCAAGTTCTGCTACGTTTATGTTGACGATGTAATCATCTTCTCAGAGGATGATGCCCATGTAAGACACGTAGATTTGGTTCTAAAGAGCCTAAACATGAGGAAAAGTCACGTTCTTTAAGAAAAAGCTGCAGCAATGCCTTATCTAAAAATAAACAACGCTTGAGCGTTAGGATATAGATATCGGCGATAAACAACGAACTCCTGCGTGGGTTTCATCCCTTAAATAAAGATGCATGCGGTCACGTAGCATTTCCTTGAAGATAAGGAATATCGTGCAGTGGAAAATTCCTGCACTTAAGACAGTTTTCCACATCTGGGGAACAGACTGCGTTGGTCTAGTTAGAGATAAGATTAGAATATGTAAATTTCATGTTAGCTACCTAAGCTAGGACTTAGAAAATTAAGATTCAGTTTGAAATTATCAACTCACAAGTAAGTCTTCTTATTTGGATCCTTTACATTTGGTCAATCGAGCCTTCGAAGAAATTTAACTTTGTAAAACTCTGCAGTTTGCCCCTATATGGTAATGGACTCAGAGAAAGGCCAGCTCCTTTAAGCATTGCTAAGTTTATCGTGCAGCTAAAGGTAGCGAAAATAATTAACTCTTGTTTCCCCCTATATGGTAAGGGACAGAGTATATAAAAAAAAAAGCAAAAAGATACAAAAGAATCTTTTATGTTTTAAATTAAAACAAACACCTTATAGTGTTTTAATAACTAAAGGTTGTTGTGTTTACCATAATAATTTGTGGTAAGGCGTGCTTGAGGCCATACATCAGCAACTGTGAAAATAAAAAGTGCATAAAAATAAAAAGAAAAAATGCCATAGAGCATTATAAATGAACAGCTCATTAATTGAGTGCAGTGTAAATGCCATTAGAGCATTAGTGGAGAAAAAGAGTGTTAAATAAATGCCTCTTCTGACTGGACTACAAAAATAAAAAGTGCCAAAAACAAAGAAAATCATCGATAAACATCGACGTCGAGATAAAAAGAGAAGGAAGACCCGGTGCCTGTGAGAAGATCATCGCCAACAACAGCAGCAGTTAAAACGATAGCGGCGACGTCAGTAGCAGCAACATCAACAGCAACAGCAGCAGCTAAGACGGCAGCAACAACAACAGCAGCAGCAACAAGATCAGAATCACCAACACCAGAGCAACGCACCAACATCAAATAGGACGCAAAAAGATAAGCTGAACATTACTTATTTTAATTTTATTACTCCTAAGAATTTTTTTCCTATTAAAAAAACAACAAACAGATTATTATTACAATTAAGAACTTGTATAATCAAGCTCATCAAAAAAAAAATTCTTATACCTACCATTAAAAAAAAAAATCTTTATAAAAATTCATAATGATGTCGGAAAAAAGCATACAATTTTTAAAGAAGCAGTCCGAAATTATTTTGGAAATTAGGAAGTTGGACGCAAAACCAACATTGTCAGATTCCGATTTAGTAAGCTTAGAGGAGCTTCAAAAATGCTTTATTGCTAATCATAGCAATTTTATAAAGATCGGCGTTGTCGATCATGAATATTTTAATTCAAAGCAGTATTACCTAATAATGATAGTCTTAGCACAAATTAAAATTAAAACTGAAAAAATTAAAAAATAGTAGTAGTTCCGTTGAGCACCCAGTCACCATTTCAAACCCGGAGAAGAAGGGTATTCAAAGAACAGAGGGTATGTCACAAGAGCCAAGTGAAAGCACTTTAAAAATAGAGCAGGCGTTTCGTACTAATGTTGGTCAATTTAGGGTATACCTAGAAGATACGTCAAAAATGATAGGCAGAAGGCCAGATTTCCTTCAGATAAGGAAAAACAAAATAGAGTTCCTTTGGAACAAAATATATAACCTGATAGAACAGGTTAATACTTATTTTGAAAGTTTGCTATTTAATGAAGAAATTAGCGAACATGAATTTGACAGGCAGAATATTTTAGCAGCCATAAAAAGTCGACTCAGTGGAGCAAACAACAAAGCTGAAATGTCGACGATTGTAAAGGCAGAGGAGTTACCGACCCTGCCTAAAATCCAGATACCCACCTTCTTTGGTGATTCCAAAGAATGGGATCTTTTTAATGAGCTCTTCACAGAGCTACGAGGGAGGATCTTTAATTATCTGAAGTCAGCATTAAAAGGAGAAGCCAGGAAGTGACTCATTTATTGCTTGGCTCTGGAGAGAATTACGAAGCCACTTGGGAGTTTTTGACCAAGCGGTTTGAAAATAAAAGGAAAATTTTCTCAGAGCACATGAATAGGCTAATCGATATGCCAAGTTTAAATTTGGAATCGAATAAGCAAATTAAGACATTTATTGACACAATTAACGAGTCAATTTACATTGTCAAATTAAAGGCACAGTGGATGTAATTTTTGCTCAAATAATTCTTCGAAAATTTAACAAAGAGTCGCTCAGTTTATTTGAAACCCATGTCAAAAAAACTAAAGAAATCCAGGCACCCTCTGATGTCATGGACTTTTTAGAGCAAAGGCTCAATTCTATTTGTACAATTCAAATGTACCAGCGATCAGCTTTGTTCGACTTGTCAAAGATCTCACCACACGTTGCTTCACTTTAATAAGAGCTTTGATAGATAGTGGTTCTCAAACCACACTTATTTTAGAAGAATCTGCACCGATTCTAAAATTGAAAAAATTTCGTTCACAGACAGAAATAAGTGGAGTATCTTCCGCAGGAACGTGCCATTCCAGGCACAAGGCAATTATTTCGATCAAAAATTCTCAAAGAAATTTAGAAATTGAAGCACTTGTTCTTCCAATGCTAATGAAAGCACTTCCAGTCAACACAATTAATGTTGATCAGAAAAAATAGAAGGGCTTTAAATTAGCCGACCCCGAATTTAATAAGCCAGGTCGTATTGATCTAATCATTGGAGCAGACGTATATACTCACATTTTGCAAAATGGAATTAAAAAAAAAAAGGCGGGTTCCTTGGACAAAAAACTGATTTCGGGTGGATAGTTTCTGGATGTAAAAAATCCAAAGGAAAAGAAACCATTGTAGCCACAACAATAGAATTATAAGATTTGGATCGCTACTGGGAAGTTGAAGAAGAGGAAAAAAATGATATCGAGTATGAAATCTGTGAAAATAAATTTATTAAAACTACAAAAAAGGATTCAGATGGGCGATAGATTGTGTCAATTCCATTCAAGAAGGATGTCACCTTAGGAGATTCAAAGAAACAAGCCATAGCTCGATACATGAATCTGGAGAAAAAACTACAAAGAAATGAAAAACTTAAAGTTGACTACACTAAATTCATGAAAGAATACATGGATTTAGGACACATGGTTGAGGTGAATAATTAAGGCAAATATTTCTTGCCGCACCAGGCTGTGATTAGAGATTCAAGCCTCACGACCGAATTAAGAGTAGTTTTTGATGCTTCAGCAAAAACCACTAATAACAAAATTTGAACGACATAATGTGGGTTGGGCCCCGAGTTCAAAAAGATATTTTTGACATTGTTGTGAAATGGAGAAAATGTGAAAATGTAGTTTCAGCGGACATTGAAAAAATGTACGGACAAATTAAAATAAATAACAATGACCAAAAATATCAATATATTTTATGGAGAAATTCTACGGAAGAAAAAAATAAGAATTATAAATTAACCACCGTCACTTATGGAACTGCATCTGCACCATATTTGGCTACCAGAGTTCTGTTGGATATTGCAGATAAATGTGAAATCAAAGTTGTAAGTGAAATAATTAGGAATGATTTCTATATGGATGACCTCATGACTGGAGCTGATTCGGTAGAAGAAGCTAATAAATGAATAACGTTAATTTCACAAGAACTGCAGAAAGTTGGATTTAACTAAAGGAAATGGATTTCCAGCAAGGTCAAAATATTAACAACTGTGGAGGACACGGGGGATAATAAGGTTCTCAATATTACAGAAAATGAATGTATTAAAACGTTAGGACTGATATGGGAACCTCAAAATGATTTATTTAAATTTAAATTTGTACTGAATCGAAACATACGAACAAACGCCTTGTGTTATCAACGCTGGAAAAAATATATTATCCGTTAGGATGGTTGGCACCAGTTACTATTTTAGGAAAACTTTTTATTCAAAAACTTTGGATAAATAAAAGTGAATGGGATCCGGAATTACCCATAGATGACAAAACTTATTGGGAAAAATATAAAGAAAACCTATTATTGTTAGAAAATATTTGAATCCCAAGATGGATTAATACAAACAGTTCTTCAGTCATACAGATTCACGGATTTGCTGACGCCTCCGAAAAAGCATTTGCTGCAGTAGTCAATGCTAAAGTAGTACATAATGTTAATATAATAGGTAGCAAAAGTAGAGTCAATCCTATAAAAAATAGAAAGACAATTCCCAAACTGGAGCTGTGTGCAGCTCATTTGCTTAGTGAGTTAATCCAAAGATTAAAAGGGTCAATTGATAATGTGATGGAGATCTATGCTTGGAGTGATTCCACTATTACGTTAGCATGAATTAACAGTGGTCAAAGTAAGATCAAATTTATAAGAAGACATTCGGAAATTAACGAATACTGAATGGAATAATGTGAAGTCAGAGGATAATCCAGCAGATTTAGCATCTAGGGGAGTGGATTCTAACCAGTTGACTAACTGTGCTCTTTGGTGGAAAGGTCCGATAAATACGGTATTAAATAACGAAAAAGATGATCCAATGTACGAATTAATAAAAAAGTATTCCAGTGTAGAAAAGCTTATACGTATAGTATCATACATAAATAGATTCGTGCAGATAAAAACAAAAAATAAAGCCTATCCATCTATTCTTTCAGTAAATTAAGACAAATAATAAAATATTGTCATTGAATCCATTTTTGGACAAGGATGGGATTCTGAGAGTAGGAGGATGACTGCAAAACTCAAATGCAGAGTTTGAAGTTTTTAAAAAAAGGTTACTTAACAAAATTATTAATACAAAATGCTCATAGTGAAACATTGCATGGTGGGATAAACCTAATGCGAAATTATTTAAGAGAATGTGTGAAGTGCGCAAGGTACAGACAAAAATTTTATTCCCCCGGCAGCACCTCACTTCGGAGGTATTTTGGAAGCTGGGGTTAAGTCAATGAAATACTATTTAAAGCGTATAATTGGCGACACTGTTTTGACATACGAGGAAATGTCAACTCTTTTATGTCAAATAAAATCATGTTTAAACTCAAGACCATTATACACTATAGTTAATAAGATTGACCAACAATAGGTTTTAACACCAGGTCATTTTTTGATTGGAAGACCCCCCTTAGAAATAGTCGAACCAATGGAAGATGATAGAATCGGAAATTTGGATAGGTGGAGACTTATCCAAAAAATGAGGAAAGATTTCTGGGTAAAATGGAAGAATGAATATTTGCATACGCTCCAGCAAAGGAATAAATGGAAAAGAGAAATTCCTAATATAGAAGAAGGGCAAATAGTTTTGTTGAAAGATGAGAATTGTCATCCAGCAAGATGGCCTTTAGGAATGGTGGAAAAAGTCCATAAAGGGAAGGATGATAAGGTCCGAGTGGCTAAAGTAAAAATGAAGGAGGGATTTATCACCAGACCCATTACAACAATTTTTCCTTTAGAAGGTATAGGTTCTGTTAAAAAAAATGAGGCTGAACCTGAGCCAAAAAGACGGACTAGAGTGACATCAGGAATGTCCAAGATTGGGATTATCATGGCAATGTTGTTGTTTATATTAAGCTGTCAATTTTCTAGCGCATTACCCAAAAATATAACACCAAAATATTCAATAGAGAATATAAATAAGAACTCAGACATATATTTAGATCCTCTAGGAGATGTTGAGATTGTCAGTCCTTCTTGGAATTTGGTGATCTATTATAAAATGGATCCATATTTTAGAATGATTACAAAAGGTAATGCGCTTATAAGAGCAATGAGAAAAGTTTGTGAAAGGCTTCATAGCTTTGAAGAACAATTGGTCAAGTTTTAGATTATATGCAAGATCAGTTATCGGAACTTGAAGAAAACAATAAATTGTTTATGATGCAGTCTAGATCCAGAAGCAAGCGTGCCCCATTCGAATTTTAGGGATCTTTGTATCATATTTTATTTGGTATATTGGACGAGGATGACAGGGAGCAATTAGAAGAAAACAAGAAGAATTTATTAGATATTCAGAACAACCTTGATAAACTAATACAAAAAACAAACATCAGTGGTTGATTCAACTACCAATTTATTAAAAAGAACCACCGAAGATGTAAACGCAAAATTTAGGAGTATGCAAATAAGAATTGAGAACATGACCGAAGTTCTTAAAGAAAATTATTATGTGTATAAGGAATCGATAAAATTCTTTATGGTTACGAAACAGCTGCACTCATTGATAGAAGATGGCAAAAAAAATGTTCAAGCAGGATTGATATTAATCACGGTAGGCTAAATACAAATATTCTTAGGCCAAATCAGCTCAAAAAGGAAATTGCCAAAATTCAGCAATTCGGAGAATTTAGTAATTCCAGGAAAACAGTCAGTTTTCCAGAGCAGTTGGCTCAGTGCATGATTTATAACGTCAAAGTGCTGACCCGGCATTGGGCCGGATGCTCGTGCGCAGCGGCAAACTCAGCATATTTGCGTGGCCGCTGCGAGTCTTTGTTAGCTGTAAGATTCATTTTTATGTTTTAGTTTCAAGCTGTTTTTTTTAGAATAAAGAAGGCAACTCCGGCACTTAGCCGTAATAACTAATTTGTTTTATTGAACAATCTCGTTGAGCCACAAGGCCTACGATCGACCACGGGGGCTAAGTCACGCACTCCACCATAATCTTCGTAAGAAGTAAACTTTCCCTGGCTTAACAGCCGCGGAACATAATCACAGGAGCAGCACACATCCCAGCAGCCAACGGCACTGGGGATACCTGGACCTACGATATAATAGCGTCTGCAGGCGAAGGATCATCCCCTGCGAACCTATTTAATTAGCTTATACGTTGTTAACAGCCAGATGTTTATTTATCGACTACAAATTAATAATGAGTGCAAAGGTGCCTCTGTTTAGTAGACATCCATCTAAATTGTTTAGACTCATTCCGGTGCCAATACGTAATGAAGATCAGATAATAATGGTGCATACAACTGCCGAATATTTAATTTATAATTTTGAAATAGATTCCTATCACATAATGACGGAAGCCACTCTAAATCAATGTCAGAAATGGCAACTAAATAAGAGAATATGCAAAGGAAGTTGGCCCTGGAATTCTGCGAATGATAATGCATGTGAGATCCAGCCTCTAAAGCCAAATAGAGCGGCGAACTGTATCTATAAAACAGCAGTCGACTCTAAAAGTTAGTGGGTAGAGTTGGAGAAGAAAAGCAGTTGGTTATTTAAGGTTCCGGTAAATTCCAAAGTCCGACTGCAATGTACAGGCTCTCCAATTGAATTGTTTGATTTGCCGCAGCAAGGAGTTCTAAGCATTGCGCCATATTGTACGGCTAGAACCGACGATAAAATCGCCGCAGACGACTGGACGGGAGTGTTAAGAAGGTACCCCAGTAGCACCAATACCAACTAATAATAGAATGAAGAAGATAGAAGAATACTAACTAACTAAAGTGAAGAAATCAAAAGATAGAAGCATACAAAAATAAATACACGCGAAATACAGCAAAAATATAAAACGCAAAATCACTGAGAAAAAAATATTTGATAAACAAAACGAGAAATATTGTGAAAATATAAAAAAAATTTATATGAGAAATAATTTGAAATTATAAAACACAAAATCACTGAGAGTAAAAAAAATATATTTGAAAAACATAACGAGAAATATCGTGAAAATATAAATTTTTTTTTGTTAGAGAAATAATTTGAAAATACAAAACATAGAATCACTGAGAAAAAAAATATATTTGAAAAACGTAACGAAAAATATTGTGAAAAAATAAAAAAAAACTTGTATAAGAGAAATAAGTTGAAAATACAGGACATAGAATTTTAACCAGAATTACAAAAAAATATATTTGAGAATCATACAAAAATAATAAATTCAAAAATATCAAATAGCAAAAAATACTGCGAAATATAAAAATCTTTTATGCAAACATCTATGCTGGAAATAAAATAAATTTTTCTTTAATGAAAATTACAAAAAAATATTTGCAAAACATACAAAAAATATAGGAAAAATACTTTAAGAAAAAAATAAAAGTTTTTATAGATAAAATCTATATGAGAAATACTTTCAAAATATAAGATATTAAACTTTGAACAAAAAATTACAGGAAAAAAATATATTGCAATAAAACATACAAAACTTATACCAACAAATTTTGGGGAAATAAAATTGTTGCCCTCAACAGAAAATACCAAGGAAAATAGTTTATAACCAATCATGTCAAACCCAAACAACCTAGTTAGGCCTGCCCTACTTAATCCGAATACAGGCCCCGCAGTAAATCAAGCCCTTAATGTAACCAATATGCAGGGACAAATTCAGGAAATAGTAGAAAGAATTTTGAGCAACAAATTAAACGCAGACACTGCACCTCTACTAGATCAGACGGTAGATATCAGCAATGGTAATATGAACGAACTAGACCGTATCCCAGATATAGTAAAGTGTCTAAGGGAATTCTCTGGACAAGCAGGAGAATTTAGATCATGGCGGAAAAGCGTAGAGAGAATATTACAAATCTATTTTTAGTGTGCGCTCTGTGACAGTTCAGCGACGACTGACTCTTCATTTATTCAGCAAGTGTGTGTGTTCTGTTTACATTCGCGACTCTTATAATTAGGTTCTTACATTCTAATATTGCAATGGGACTTATATTACTATGCTTATACACAATTACTACTACTACTACTACAGCTCGGTCATCCTGATAATTAGGATCTCCTGATCCTCGCCGCTCTACTTCTTGTAATCATTACATTTTCGTTACTTATTTACATTTACCTTAGACTTTTGTTTTTCTTTATCATTTTTCTTTTCTATATTTTTATTATTTGATACCGAACTCTTTTCTTGAAACCATGGTTTAATATTATGAGCCGCCCATATTCCATCGTATGGTTTTTGTGTCAACTGAAAACCTTCCACATCTTTGATACAATACCTATCATTGTCTAGTACTTTGGCGATTTCATAGGGGCCTTTATATTTGGTTATTAATTTCCTAGGCGCTCCAACTGTTGAATCAAAATTCTTGACCACAACGTAGTCTCCTAATTTGTATTAATTTGCTTCTAGTCGTTTAGCGTCAACATATTTCTTGTTATAGTTCTGTACTTTTTCCTGCGAAACTTCTGCATTTTGTCTAATTTTCTCTAAATTAATTTCTTTTCTTTTTAGCATTGACTCCAATACATTTTCTTTTAAACAATCTAGCATTTTTCCTTTTTGATTCACTCCAAACAGCATTATACTTGGGTGCTCATTTATGCTTCTGTGCTTTGTATTATTCATTGCATACTCTACATCTTCCAAAACTTTGTGCCACTGTGCGTTCTTTTCTACATCTACGAGCTTACTAATCATGGGTCCTAGGTCTCTATTTATTCGCTCAACTTGTCCATTTGCTTGTGGTGAGCCTGTTGCAATTTTGACGTGCTTAATGTTTCTTGATTCCAAAAATTCTTCGAACATATCTGATGTAAAACATTTCCCTCTGTCTGAAACAATGGTCGTTGGTCTGCTATACGCTCTAAAATAATCACCTAAAGCTTCCATTGCTTCCTTTGAGTTTGTTGATTTCGCTGGATACAATCTCACAAACTTTGTGCATCCATCAACAATTACTAATACATGTTTTTGTAGAATTCTTTTGATTTACCGGACCATAGTGATCTATATGTATGACTTCGAATGGTGTGCTTCCCTTTGGTACAATATTAACAGTTCCTTCTTGCTTACCATTTCTTCCTTGAAAAGCTATACATTTTAGACAGTTCTTAACATGTTCGTCCGCTTTACTTCTAACATTTGGAAACCAATAACTTTTACCGACCATTTCCGTAACTTTGTCTTTCCCTACATGGCCTAACTCATTGTGGTATTTATACAATACGTGTTCTTCCATAGCTTCCGGGACATAGAACAGTAACTTATCTTTTACTTTTTTGTAAATCACACCATTTCGCATTTCATATAATTCGCTTTCTTCTTTACTTAGCATTTCTTTAATCTTTCTCAACTTCTCGTCTCTGTTTTGGCATATAACTAAATTGTCCTCGAACGTATTTTCCTCTATTACCAAAATCGTATTACATCTACTAAGAGCATCAACGTGTTTCATTCTAGTTCCTGATCTATGCTCTAGTTTATACAGATAATTCTGTAATTCCAAGGCCCATCTTGCTATTCTTGGGTTCAAGTCTTTTTTATTCAACGTCATTGTGAGGGAATTACAGTCTGTCACTATTTTGAATTCAATTCCTTGTAGGTACACTCTAAACCTTTTTAATGCATATATTACTGCCAGTGTTTCCAGTTCAAAACTATGATACCTTGATTCTGTATCCGTTGTCCTTTTTGAGAAGTAAAAAACTGGATGTAATTTACCATCTGCTTTCCTTTGCAAGAGAAATGATCCGAAACCTATCGAACTTGCATCGCAGTGCAATTCTGTTTCATCCTCAGGACTGTACAATGCCAAAATAGGCGTTTTTAACAGCTTGCTTTTTAATTCACCAAATGCTTCTAATTGCGCTAGGCCAAACTCGAACTTTTTGTCTTTCTTTGTCAAATCATGGAGTGGCTTTGCTATTGTTGAAAAATTCTGTATAAATCTTCTAAAATACGAGCACATCCCTAAAAAACTTTGGACATCATGAACTTTTTGTGGCACGGGAAAATGTTCAATTGCTTTCACACCGTCGTCATCTGCTTTTACCCTTTTCTGATATTATATATCCTAAATATTTCACCTCACTTTGAAAAAACATATATTTATCGATTCGTAGCTCTAATTTGTTTTTAACTAATCGCTCAAATACTTCTTTTAATATAGCTTGGTGATCTTCTATATTCTTTGTTGCTATCATTATGTCATCGAGATAAACTATCACTTTCTTATTCCTAATGTCGTCAAATACTTTGTTGATGAACCTTTGAAAAACAGACGGAGCATTTGTCAGCCCAAAAGGCATTCTTGTGAACTCATACTGTCCTAGTGGCGTGGTGAACGATGTATACTTTATCGATTCTTCGTCCATATAAACATGGAAGTATCCATTTTTCAGGTCTAACTTCGAGAACACAACTTTGTTTGCTAGGGTATCTAATAAATCATCAATTAATGGCATCGGGTATCTAACTTTCGCCGTGATCTTATTTAGTTTCCTATAATCTATGCACATCCGAATGCCACCCAATTTCTTTTTTACTAGTACAATTGGCGAGCAATACTCCGACTCACTTTGTCGTATAATACCATCTTTTAAATAATCATCAAGGATTCCTTGTAATTTTTCTTTCTCTACATATGCCAGGCGTCTTGGCGAAAAACTAAACGGCTTGTCTTCCTCTAACCTTAGCTTCATTTCACATTTTATATTCGGTTCACTCGGTCTTTTTGGTTTAATATAATATTCTTCAATAACATTTATAAATTCGCATCTTTGTTTAAAATTTAATTGTGAACCTATCTCATATATCTTTTTATTATCATTGTAATCAATTAATAATAGTTGTTTTTCAAAATTATTTTGTTCGTCTGCGTTTGTCTCATAATGACTTTTAGATTCTTTATTTGTATTTAGATTTTCTTCAACTATCGAATCTTTTTGTATTTCAGATATTTTTTCGTGTTCATTATCAATTACAATTTTGGCCTTTACTCTTGCTAAAAAATCCCTTCCCAATAACATAGCATATCCCATAGATTCATCATCCACGACATATAATAACATAGGAGTATCTTTATTTGAAAATTTAACTGAACATTTTACGCTTCCATGTATTTGTAATTTACTTAAATTTAATCCAACGTAACTTAAAGAAGAAGTCTTTTCCATTTTTATTTGACTTGGTATAAAACGTTTTTTAATAATACTTATCGGGCTGCCAGAATCTATGAGACATTCTATAAAAATGGGGTTCAGCCTTTTATTCTTTGTACAAAATGTTAATTCAATATAACTTACATAATCGTTGTCCCCGCCCTTCGACTTCTTGTATTGGTTGCACTCCTTAGCCACATGTCCTTGCAAGCCACATGCGTAACAAGCCCCATCTTGTCTCTTAGGCTTGCGGCACTCTTTGGCCAGGTGGCCCCGACTGTGGCAATTGTAGCACTCTGCATTACCTCGTGGCTTCTGAAAATCTCCTGCTCTACGGTCTTCCGGTAACTTGGGCTTAGGAACGTAGCCCAACTCAACGTTTCGGAATGCCTCCAGAAGCTCCAATCCGGTCTTGAACGAACGCGACTTGCCAGATTGCGTAGATTGACATCGTGTATGCCGTCAATGACATATTCCAAAAATTCATCTTCTGCCAGTGCTAAGTTATCCGCCAGCTGCCACTTCTCGTTGTAGTACTTGGAGAACTCCTCACCTTTGATCCAGACGCAGTTCTGTAGCTTCTGCCGCATACTCAACTTTGACTCTTTGGACATTACGAACATTTTCTCCAGGTGGCATAACATTTTATCCGCTGTGTCCATAGTAGCGCTCGTGCTTGAATACAGCCATATTTCAGCATCGCCCTTAACTTTGTAGTGAATCAGCGCACGCATCATCTCGTCGCCGACTTTGAAATATTTTTGGACATTCAAAAGTTGAGATATCCAAACATTGAAATTGTTTCCGCCATCGTATACCTTAACGATCTCCTTTAAAATTTCGAAAGAAATGCTTGAGTCTGTGTCGTTACTTCGTTGTTGTTTATTTTTTAACTGGTCGATCTCATTTTGCAGCTTCAATATTTTCAACTCATTTTCCATTCTTTGAATATCGCTGTCTTGGATAGTTACATTGTTCCGCATCATTTGGTTTCCAAAACATTGTTGTGGCTCCTTGTTGCCACCCATTTGCATCTCGGGATCATTGTTGCTGGCCATCGGGATCGCTAAACATTTGTTGGACTCATTGTTGCTGGCGCTCACCATCTGCCTCTCAGAACATTGCTCGATCTCATTTTCGTTGTTAACATTTATTTCGCAAGATCCCGTTACTTTTCTCGAACCTTCTGTTTCTTGCATTCCTTTGTATGTGCATACGTTGCCGTCATCGTGTCGCCGTCGTTGTCGTTACTTCTTGCTATCTCGTTTTCGCTACTTTGTTCTTCGCCGTTGCCGTTGTTTTCATCCCTGTCTATTTTACCGGTTTGTTCTGCGGCGTTGATTTTTTTTATTGCTGTTTTATTTTTTTCATGCGCGCACCACTGAAATTTAATATTTTCAAGTCTTTTAATCAATTCGATTTTTGTGCCACTACTTTTAAGTTTGTTTTGTACGCACAGAGCTTTTAGTTCTTTTAATGTGCAATTGCCAGGATTACAATTCAGTAATGCCGATTTTTATTTTTCTTTTGAAATTATCACTTCGGTAGGTCCGACCACTTCTGAGCTTTAGTGTGCGCTCTGTGACAGTTCAGCGACGACTGACTCTTCATTTATTCAGCAAGTGTGTGTGTTCTGTTTACATTCGCGACTCTTATAATTAGGTTCTTACATTCTAATATTGCAATGGGACTTATATTACTATGCTTATACACAATTACTACTACTACTACTACAGCTCGGTCATCCTGATAATTAGGATCTCCTGATCCTCGCCGCTCTACTTCTTGTAATCATTACATTTTCGTTACTTATTTCAGTGTTCGTTACATTTGGTTTGGTTTTCTTATTTACATTTACCTTAGACTTTTGTTTTTCTTTATCATTTTTCTTTTCTATATTTTTATTATTTGATACCGAACTCTTTTCTTGAAACCATGGTTTAATATTATGAGCCGCCCATATTCCATCGTATGGTTTTTGTGTCAACTGAAAACCTTCCACATCTTTGATACAATACCTATCATTGTCTAGTACTTTGGCGATTTCATAGGGGCCTTTATATTTGGTTATTAATTTCCTAGGCGCTCCAACTGTTGAATCAAAATTCTTGACCACAACGTAGTCTCCTAATTTGTATTAATTTGCTTCTAGTCGTTTAGCGTCAACATATTTCTTGTTATAGTTCTGTACTTTTTCCTGCGAAACTTCTGCATTTTGTCTAATTTTCTCTAAATTAATTTCTTTTCTTTTTAGCATTGACTCCAATACATTTTCTTTTAAACAATCTAGCATTTTTCCTTTTTGATTCACTCCAAACAGCATTATACTTGGGTGCTCATTTATGCTTCTGTGCTTTGTATTATTCATTGCATACTCTACATCTTCCAAAACTTTGTGCCACTGTGCGTTCTTTTCTACATCTACGAGCTTACTAATCATGGGTCCTAGGTCTCTATTTATTCGCTCAACTTGTCCATTTGCTTGTGGTGAGCCTGTTGCAATTTTGACGTGCTTAATGTTTCTTGATTCCAAAAATTCTTCGAACATATCTGATGTAAAACATTTCCCTCTGTCTGAAACAATGGTCGTTGGTCTGCTATACGCTCTAAAATAATCACCTAAAGCTTCCATTGCTTCCTTTGAGTTTGTTGATTTCGCTGGATACAATCTCACAAACTTTGTGCATCCATCAACAATTACTAATACATGTTTTTGTAGAATTCTTTTGATTTACCGGACCATAGTGATCTATATGTATGACTTCGAATGGTGTGCTTCCCTTTGGTACAATATTAACAGTTCCTTCTTGCTTACCATTTCTTCCTTGAAAAGCTATACATTTTAGACAGTTCTTAACATGTTCGTCCGCTTTACTTCTAACATTTGGAAACCAATAACTTGTACCGACCATTTCCGTAACTTTGTCTTTCCCTACATGGCCTAACTCATTGTGGTATTTATACAATACGTGTTCTTCCATAGCTTCCGGGACATAGAACAGTAACTTATCTTTTACTTTTTTGTAAATCACACCATTTCGCATTTCATATAATTCGCTTTCTTCTTTACTTAGCATTTCTTTAATCTTTCTCAACTTCTCGTCTCTGTTTTGGCATATAACTAAATTGTCCTCGAACGTATTTTCCTCTATTACCAAAATCGTATTACATCTACTAAGAGCATCAACGTGTTTCATTCTAGTTCCTGATCTATGCTCTAGTTTATACAGATAATTCTGTAATTCCAAGGCCCATCTTGCTATTCTTGGGTTCAAGTCTTTTTTATTCAACGTCATTGTGAGGGAATAACAGTCTGTCACTATTTTGAATTCAATTCCTTGTAGGTACACTCTAAACCTTTTTAATGCATATATTACTGCCAGTGTTTCCAGTTCAAAACTATGATACCTTGATTCTGTATCCGTTGTCCTTTTTGAGAAGTAAAAAACTGGATGTAATTTACCATCTGCTTTCCTTTGCAAGAGAAATGATCCGAAACCTATCGAACTTGCATCGCAGTGCAATTCTGTTTCATCCTCAGGACTGTACAATGCCAAAATAGGCGTTTTTAACAGCTTGCTTTTTAATTCACCAAATGCTTCTAATTGCGCTAGGCCAAACTCGAACTTTTTGTCTTTCTTTGTCAAATCATGGAGTGGCTTTGCTATTGTTGAAAAATTCTGTATAAATCTTCTAAAATACGAGCACATCCCTAAAAAACTTTGGACATCATGAACTTTTTGTGGCACGGGAAAATGTTCAATTGCTTTCACACCGTCGTCATCTGCTTTTACCCTTTTCTGATATTATATATCCTAAATATTTCACCTCACTTTGAAAAAACATACATTTATCGATTCGTAGCTCTAATTTGTTTTTAACTAATCGCTCAAATACTTCTTTTAATATAGCTTGGTGATCTTCTATATTCTAATCTGGCTTTCTAGCTTTTGTAGTTCCTGAGATCTCGACGTTCATACGGACGTACAGACGGACGGACAGACGGACATGTCCAGATCGATTCGGCTATTGGTCCTGATCAAGAATATATATACTTTATATGTTCGGAAACGCTTCCTTCTGCCTGTTACACACTTTTCAACGAATCTAGTATACCCTTTTACTCTACGAGTAACGGGTATAAAAAGAATTAAAATAAAGCAGAAAATCTCACGCGAAGTCAACAAACTAGATGTCCAAATAGAACACGCTACAGAAACTCAAGAGAAACAAATAAGAACTATTTGCTCTAAATTTAAAAATCTTTTTGGAGACCCGGACGAAAAACTGACATACACGACAAGAGTAGAAGCTACTATAAGAAGTACAAATATACTCAAGACTCTTAGACCAGAAGTAGAAAAACAAATACAAGAGCTTTTGGATAATGGAGTAATTAGACCTTCACGGTCTCCATACAATTCTCCATTATGGATTGTACCGAAAAAAATGGACGCTTCAGGAGAAAAAAAGCTCAGAATGGTAAATGATTTTAGAAAATTAACCGCAGTTACCGTAGCGGACAGATACCCCATACCAGACATTAATAACGTACTTGCACAGCTAGGACAGAACAAACTTTTTTCAGTAATAGACCTTAAAAGCGGGTTCCACCAAACTCCACTAAGAGAATCTGATATCGAAAAAACGGCATTCTCAGTAAATCAGGGAAAATACGAATACACCAGACTACCATTTGGACTTAAAAATACTCCTGCTATTTTTAAAAAAGGCACTAGATGACATCCTTAGAGAGCATATAGGAATTAGGTGTTTCGAATACATTGACGATATTCTAATTTTCAGTAAAAATGAAGAAAACCACCTGAGAGACATTGAGTTAATATTTAATGTTCTTGAAGAGGCAAACATGGGAATTCAGCTAGATAAATTTTTCAAAACAGAAGTTGAATTCTCAGGATTTTTAGTAGCCGACCCTGGAATAAAAAAGAATCCCGAAAAAGTTAGAGCCATCGTCGAATTTCCCGAGCCGCAAACTCTTAAAGATCTTCGTTCCTTTTTAGGACTGTCAGGGTTTTACCGTCGCTTCATTAAAAATTATGCGAAACTTGCAAAGCCCCTAACAGCCCTTTTAAGAGGGGAAGAGGGCCGAGGCCGTATTTCAAAAAACGCCTCCAGCAGAACGCAAATCCAACTCGACAAAAACGCTAGGGAAGCATTCCATAAATTAAAACAAACTCTTGCCTCCGAAGAAGTCATGCTGGCTTATCCAGACTATAGTAAGGAATTTCATTTTTCTCCCGAAAAATTAATACCTATGGCAGAAGAACCAATAAATGTGTTCAAAAATCAAATACTGCTATTCTTGGGAGAAAAATCCTACAAATTCGAAATTGTTTTCCCTACATACCACAGACACACTAATAAGAACCAACATTCAATTCTGAAAATTTGCTAAAAATTCTAAAAGAAGGACTAAACTCTTCCGTTATTCAAGACCAGATACTCTAATAAAATAGTTACAGACCTGACAGATGAAAATGACCAAGAAAATGCGAATGCTGCAAGACCAGTTCAATATAAAGGTCTATAAAGCACCACCCTATCACAGTTCAGCCAACGGTCAGATCGAACGCTTTCATTCAACTCTTTCAGAAATTATCAGATGCCAAAAAGCTGAAAAATTACACAATTCATTAAACGACCTCATAGAAAGATCTGTTGTCAAATATAACTTTTCAATACATTCGACTACAAATAGGAGACCGGTTGATTTATTCTTTGGCAGAAAAGTATCACTTGACACTCCAAAAAAGGCAAAAAATTACGGACAAAATTAAGCTCACGCAGAAAAAAAAATTTAGCTCATCATAACAAAAGTAGAGATGAGGTAAAAACAATATTACCCTGGACAAGAGATATTCGTACAAAATAACCGAGGATTAGGTACCAAGTTGTCAGCCAGATACAAAAAAGAAATTGTCAAAGAAACACAACAGTACTAGCAGAAAGTGGAAGAATTATTTACAAAAAACTCATAAGAAATGAAATACCCCATTTACAGAGCCCTTCTGACAGTGTGCGCTGCTGAAGTGCAAATAACGGACTACACCAACTCGGACATTGTGACAATGACTACAGGACTCGCCAAGATACAAACAGGGACATTTAGATTGATCCATATTATTGACATAGAAGAATATGAAATGACCATTGATAAAATCAACCACACGGCATTAATGAAATTAAAAACTTACGATCCAATTCTACCATTCATAACAGAAGAAATCAGGATTGCAAAAAATTTAACTAATAGCTTAAAAGTTAGGAATATAAGGAAAAGACATATAGATTTAATAGGCAATGCTTGGAAATGGCTGGCTGGATCACCGGATAGCAGAGATTTTGAAATAATTCAGGAAAAAATAAATTCAGCTTTAACTAATAACAATAACCAGGTTATCCTTAATAGGCTTATCATTGATAAAATAAATAAAATTACCCTGGCCAATAGAAATCTAATAAACAGCTTAAAATATGAAGGAGACGCCCAAAGAGATACTAGCACCACTTTAATTTTTCAAATTCAGATGCTAAAAGAGGAAATTCTTAATCTTAATCAGGCCATACAGTGGGCAAAAGCAGACATTAGCAATCCCCAAATACTAGGAGATCAAGAGATCAATGAAGTCAAAAGAATTTTAGAACAGAACCAATTACCCTACACAAATTTTGAGGAAGCCATGCACATAGCAGAAGAAAAAAAAAGTAACGGACCAATGTTAATCTATATTGTAAAAATCCCTGTAACCGATACCAAGTTATGTGAAACAATTTTAATTAAACCAATTAAAATTGGTCAATTTGTCAACCAAAATAGAAACCGAAAATGTAATTAGGTGTAAGGAAAAATTATTCGCTAAAATTGCAAAATGTAATAACTACAATGAAATAACGATTTGTAAACATAACATGAGAGAATGCTATAGTCGAGTTCCCCGACTATCTGATACCCGTTACTCAGCTATTCGAAGTGCGAAGGAGAGTCTTCAGCACTGACAGTTTTTGGCGGTTTGTGGGCGCAAGAGTGGGCGTGGCAAAAAGTTTTTTGGCAAATCGATAGAAATTTACAAGACTAATACAAAAATGAAAAAATATCAAAACATTTTTCATAAGTGTGGGCGTGGCAGTTTTGGGCGGTTTGTGGGCGTCAGAGTGGGCGTGGCAAAAAGTTGTTTGGCAAATCGATAGAAAAGTACAAGACTAATACAAAAATGAAAAAATATTAAAACCTTTTTCAAAAGTGTGGGCGTGGCAGTTTTTGGCGGTCTGTGGGCGTTAGAGTGGGCGTGGCAAAAAGTTTTTTGGCAAATCGATAGAAATTTACAAGACTAATACAAAAATGAAAAAATATCAAAACCTTTTTCAAAAGTGTGGGCGTGGCAGTTTTTGGCGGTTTGTGGGCGTTAGAGTGGGCGTGGCAACATGACTCGACAAACTTGCGCTGCGTCTATGTCCCTGGAGTCTGTATTCTTAATCTCCTTTTGTAGTTCCTGAGATCTCGACGTTCATACGGACAGACGGACAGACAGACGGACAGACAGACGGACGGACAGACGCACATGGCCAGATCGACTCGGCTACTGATCCTGATCAAGAATATATATACTTTATAAGGTCGGAAACGCTTCCTTCTGCCTGTTACATACTTTTCAACGAATCTAGTGTACCCTTTTACTCTACGAGTAACGGGTATAAAAACTATCAATGCTTGGAAGTTGGGTATCATTAAACTTTTCAAAACTATCTAAGTAGTCATAGGGAAACACCCCCTTCCTCCTCATTTGCTTAAATTTTTCTCCCTGAAATATCGTACTTAGAATTTTAAAATCTTTATCCTCCATATAGTTTTATAGTTTATCTAAACTTAAATTTAAAAATCGGACTGAATCTATGTATCTTATTTTGTATCTGCTTGTAGCATTGATTTTTATAGTTTGCGTAAGTGCTATATAGAGCTCTTTATTGCAAGGTATGGGACTTAAGTCCCCCTCTAATTCAGTAATAAACAAGAGAGAACGCTATAGTCGTGTTCCCCGACTATCTGATACCCGTTACTCAGCTAGTGGAAGTGCGAAGGCGAGTCTTCAACACTGACATTTTTTTGTTCGGTTTGAGGGCGTTAGAGTGGGCGTGGCAATAATTTTTTGGCAAATCGATAGAAATTTACAAATCAAATACAAAAATGAAAAAATATCAAAACATTTTTCAAAATTGTGGGCGTGGCAGTTTTGGGCGGTTTGTGGGCGTTAGAGTGGGTGTGGCAAAAAGTTTTTTGGCAAATCGATAGAAATTTACAAGACTAATACAAAAATTAAAAAATATCAAAACATTTTTCAAAAGTGTGGGCGTGACAGTTTTATGCGGTTTGTGGGCGTTAGAGTGGGCGTGGCAACATGAATCGACAAACTTGCGCTGCGTCTATGTCTCTGGAGTCTGTATGTTTAATCTCAACTTTCTAGCTTTTGTAGTTCCTGAGATCTCGACGTTCATACGGACAGACGGACGGACAGACGGACGGACAGACGGACGGACAGACGGACATGGCCAGATCGACTCGGCTACTGATCCTGATCAAGAATATATATACTTTATAAGGTCGGAAACGCTTCCTTCTGCCTGTTACATACTTTTCAACGAATCTAGTATACCCTTTTACTCTACGAGTAACGGGTATAAAAATATGATAGACATTAGTAACTCTTCATGCCTTCCAAACCTCCTAAAAAGTCGCCCTGCCACCTGCATTAGAATCAACAATCAACACATCCCTACCATCGATGAAATTGCACCCGCAGTTATACTACTAAATAAATTCAGCGGCGAGATCTCAGTCAATGGAACAACGTCAACGCTTAATGGGTCATTTGTCATTAATTTCAGCAATACAACAATAGAAATTGATGACCAAGTCTTCACGAATAGGTACTCCGTACACCACCAACCTATGCCGGCAATTCTCCAAACTAAAATGACCATTAAAAATCTGAAAGAGAAACTATCTCTAGAATTGGCCAAGGAACTTAATGTCAACAATACCAAAACCTTGGAGCTGCTAAAAACAACCTCCCACACAGCCGATACTCGTATATTGATGGGCTGCGCCATAATCACCGGAGTCACCGGAGTCGTTCTAATAACGATCCGCATCTTGATTAGGAGGGTCGCAAAATTCCGTGTCAACCCAAACACCGAAGACGAACAGATCAACGAGTGGGGACACTCGATTTTAAAGGTGGAGGAGTTAACACCAGAGGAATTTAAAACAACAAATAGCCAAAGCTTGCACGCGCATCCGGCCATGCAGCTGCAATAACAGAAAATTGCAAGATCAGCGTCTGGAGCGCTTCCCGCTGGAGCGCTGACGGCAACCAAAAGCACCGACGGCAGAGGCAGCGACGGAGTTGACAGCATAAATATCACCAAAAATTGTAAACCCACTTCAGTTATAATTTTTATTCAAATAAAACCGGACCTCGACAATAAAACAATAAATTAATGTTTTACTTAACTTATATAAAAGGACTTACATAAGAAATGTATGTACAGCTAGTGAAACGCTGCAGCAATGCCTTATCTAACAATAAACAACGCCTGAGCGTTAGGATATATGTAGATATCTGAGATAAACAACGAACTCCTGCGTGGGTTTCATCCCTTAAATAAAGATGCAAGCGGTCACGTAGCATTTCCTTGAAGATAAGGAATATCGTGCAGTGGAAAATTCCTGCACTTAAGACAGTTTTCCACATCTGGGGAACAGATGGCCACTGCGTTGGTCTAGTTAGAGATAAGATTAGAATATGTAAATTTCATGTTAGCTACCTAAGCTAGGACTTAGAAAATAAAGATTCAGTTTGAAATTATCAACTCACAAGTAAATTCTTCTTATTTGGATCCTTTACACTACTTGTATAGTCACACCACATAAGTTTCTTCACACTTGTGCTAAAATTATAATGAATTTAAAAAATAAATAAGATATCACAATCGTTTTATTATTATTTTTTTTAATTTTATCTTTAACTTTGTAAATTTTGTGGGGTTTCACAACCTAACTTGAAAATGTATTCCATAGGACTATAGGCTGAATGATACCGCTTTGTGGCCAAGAACTCATTTTTTAAAATTCCTTAATACTAAGTTTTGATGAAGTCGCACGCACGGTTAAGAAATCAGCTGGTACAAAACAACTGTTCGTAAAGTCATGCTCACGAGCAACACAATCTGTTTAAAATTAATAAAAAACAAGAGAGAACGCTATAGTCGAGTTCCCCGACTATCTGATACCCGATACTCAGCTAGTGAAAGTGCGAAGGAGTCTTCAGAACTGACAGTTTTTGGCGGTTTGTGGGCGCTAGAGTGGGCGTGGCAAAAAGTTTTTTGGCAAATCGATAGAAATTTAGAAGACTAATACAAAAATGAAAAATATCAAAACATTTTTCAAAAGTGTGGGCGTAGCAGCTTTGGGCGGTTGTGGGCGTTAGAGTGGGCGTGGAAAAATGTTGTTTGGCAAATCGTTAGAAATTTATAAGACTAATACAAAAATGAAAAAATATTAAAACATTTTTCAAAAGTGTGGACGTGGCAGTTTTAGGCGGTTTGTGGGCGTTAGAGTGGGCGTGGCAACATGAATCGACAAACTTGCGCTGCGTCTATGTCTCTGGAGTCTGTATGCTTAATGTCAACTTTCTACCTTTTGTAGTTCCTGAGATCTCGACGTTCATACGGACAGACAGACGGACGGACAGATGGACGGACAGACGGACGGACAGACGGACGGACAGACGGACGGACAGACGGACGGACAGACGGACGGACAGACGCACATGGCCAGATCGACTCGGCTATTGATCCTGATCAAGAATATATATACTTTATATGGTCGGAAACGCTTCCTTCTGCCTGTTACATACTTTTCAACGAATCTAGTATACCCTTTTACTCTACGAGTAACGGGTATAACAAGAGAGAACGCTATAGTCGAGTTCCCCGACTATCTGATACCCGTTACTCAGCTTGTGAAAGTGCGAAGGAGAAATTTCAACACTGACAGTTTTTCGCTGCGTCTATGTCTCTGGAGTCTGCATGCTTAATCTTTTTTGCTTTTATAGTTCCTGAGATCTCGACGTTTATACGGACGGACAGATAGACAGACGTGGCCAGATCGACTCGGCTATTGATCCTGATCAAGAATATATATACTTTATATGGCCTGTTACACACATTTCAACGAATCTAGTATACCCTTTTACTCTACGAGTAAGTGGTATAAAAAGGCACAGAGCCAATGTAATTTTTAAGGACCTAACCCCACTTTTCCAAATTCAGAGGAATATTGTTCTGAAAGGGAGCTATAAACTGAATTTTTATTAGGGTTATTGTTGTTAACAATTAATAATTTAAAATGGAAACACATTCTCTTAATCACTTTTTTCACGTTTTTTCTTAGATTAGTAACTATCAATGTATACGAAAATTAGTTTATTAAGTATTATTAAATATACGTTTTTTGGATTCGCAAAGATATGTTCTCCGTTTTGAAGTTATAAACTATAAAAATTTTTGGTATTTTAGAAGAATTGTATATTGTAACCCCATACTGAAAACTCAAACTAAATATCTCTCTCCGGTTTAGAGTTATTAATCTTAGATACAAAAAGGATTTTTGTTTATACCCGTTACTCGTAGAGTAAAAAAGGGTATACTAGATTCGTTGAAAAGTATATAATAGGCAGAAGGAAGCGTTTCCGACCATATAAAATATATATATTCTTGATCAGGATCATTAGCCGAGTCGATTTGGCCATGTCCGTCTGTCCGTCCGTCTGTCCGTCTCTCCGTCTGTCCGTCTGTATGTCCGTCTGTCCGTCCGTATGAACGTCGAGATCTCATGTTGCCACGCCCACTCTAACGCCCACAAACCGCCCAAAACTGCCACGCCCACACTTTTAAAAAATGTTTTGATATTTTTTCATTTTTGTATTAGTCTTGTAAATTTCTATCGATTTGCCAAAAAACTTTTTGCCACGCCCACTCTAACGCCCACAAACCGCCAAAAACTGTCAGTGCTGAAGACTCTCCTTCGCTATTCCACTAGCTGAATAACGGGTATCAGATAGTCGGGGAACTCGACTATAGCGTTCTCTCTTGTTTGTTTTATTAATATGGTTGCAGTTTGTTTTTGGCCACGCCCAATCTTACGCCCAAAAATTGTGAAATTTTTGGCTTGCACTAATTCTAGCTTCGCAAGTAGCGAACGGGAATTTCATTTCAAACCGCCTAGATCCATAAATCTAGAGAGAGTATAGAAGGCAATTGTCAAAACTGCCAGTCAGTTCTTTGAGTATGTCTTGACCCTACGAATTTAGAGGAAGAAGCGCCTAGCATGAAGTTGGGCTGACAAGAAACTTTAACTGTGGCCGTTTTTGTTGGGGCATTCTATCTCTAGACTAACCTGATACCGTATTTTTATTTAATAATAATTCTGTCAGCTTACCTTTACCAATTAAGGGCAGGGATTAATTCCTTTTTATTTTTACTTTAAAGAATCTGTTTATGTCTGCTATTATGGGCTGTGGGTTAAATATTCCACCTAAATTGCCCCTTAAACATTATAATTGTAATTTTAAACGTGCTGTGACAAACAAAACGTCTTACGAATACAGACATGAATCGAAACGTTGTTGCAACCAGATGAAAAAAAAACGAAACAAACTAAAAATTCATATATTGGACATAAAAGGCGTCTCAGAAGAATTTGGTTCTCCTCGCGCAACAAAGCAGCATTCAATCGAGCCACCAAGGAACTTTAGGACAGGCTGTCTACCCTACGGCAGGACTCCTTCAACAGATTTCTTGAGGATCTGGAGCCTGGAGATCCGCTCCACAACCTGTGGCATGTCACGCGTCACATCAGAAGACCAGCAAAGAAGGCGGTTCCTGGTGCCGTTCTGAAGTCGAAAAAGCAGACGGTTTTGCAGACCACCTTCAGAATGCATTTACCCCTTTCGACAGATGCACTGGTGAAGAGCGTGCGGCCACCACCAGGTTCCTAGGCAGTCCAAGTCTTTCTAGCCTGCCAATAGAGCCTGTCACCCCAGAAGAGGTTGCGCAGGAGATCGCCTCCCTAAAAACGAGTAAGTCCCCAGGCCTGGATCGCATCGATGCCTCATCCCTGAAAATGCTGCCCCTTCGCTGTTCCCAATTGATGGCTGACATCTTCAACAGTTGCTTCAGAATAGGGTATTTCCCAAAGTCTTAGAAACGTGCAGAAGTGATACTCATCCTCAAACCTGAAAAGCCCGAAGCCAATCTTGCCTCATGTAGACCGATTAGTGTGCTGGTAACCTTTCCAAAATACTCGAAAGAGTATTTCTGCGCAGAATGTTGCCAGGCTAGACTGATCCCTGATCACCAGTTTGGCTTCAACACCCGAGCAATGCCACCGGCTCGTAGCACGTATTCTGGACGCTTTCAAAAATAAGCAATACTGTTGAGCCGTCTTCCTGGATGTCAAACAGGCGTTTGACAGAGTGTGGCACCCTGGACTCCTATCCAAACTTAAGTCCCATGTTCCTAGTTCCCACTTCGCCCTCCTCAAATTCTACACGGAAGAAAGAGAGTTCCAAGTGCGATGCGGCTCCTCAACCAGCATAATAGCCACCTATACAGATAACACCCAATATCCAAAGACAACTGTATGCTCTGGATCCCTAGCTGAAACGATGGAGCATTATGGTGAACGCGGAGAAATCATCCCGCGCATCATTCTCACTACTCAGACGAGAATGTCCCCTTGTCACGCTCGTCGGCGACACCATCTCAATCACCAGCACCCCCATATACCTAGGGCTAAACCTGGACCGAAAGCTCACACGAGGCCCTCACCTCAACAAAAAGCGTATCCAGGCCAACACACGCCTCAAACAACTGCACTTGCTCATTGGGAAGAAATCTAAACTGCTCGTCTACAAGACCATTCTTAAGCCGATCTGGACTTACGGAATCCAGCTGTGGGGTACTTTAAGCGCTTCACACCGAATAAAAATCCAACGCTTCCAAAACATATGCTTGAGAATGGTTTCCAACGCCCATCCCTACCATGAGAACACCATCATCCACGAGGAGCTTGGGATCCCATGGGTGGTAGACGAGATCTATAGTCACAGCGAGAGATACGCAAGAAGACTGGACAACCAACCCAACCACCTGGCCAACAACCATCTGGACAACAGCCAATCCCGTAGACGCCTGCGGAGACCTCACCCAACATTAAAATAAACATTTAACCTCTACACAAGTACATCTTAGGTACTTCCCTTACGTTAATGTCCCCCACCAAAACATTTAATTATGGTCCACTTGGACAGATTTTATCATAATCATAATTTATGATGAATACTAACATAAAACCAATATAAAATGTAGCTATACAAAAATAAACCATACACAACCATACATCTACTCGATAACAATTTTACAACGAACAGTCTGCGAATCGTAAAATGGAACCGCAGTTAATCCAAGAAATTTACACAAAAAATTTTAAAATATCAAAATATTTTTCAAAAGTGTGGAAGAAATTTACAAGACTAATAAAAAAATTAAAAAATATCAATGCATTGTCGGGGCCATGTACCATTCGTCTCCCACAAATTTTGTATCCACACTGTTACGAACCACAGTTTACGAAGCATTAAAAAGGAACTACTCTGCACTGCCCTTAGCCTCAGAATCTCAGTAATGTGTGCCTTATCTGCCATATCTCCTTCGTAATAAATGCAAGCGTAGATGCTGCAGTTTTCTATTTCTGTGACTCTGGATGGCCATCTATAATCATAGTAAACATTAAAAAGAAAATCTAACCAATTAGAATAGCCCCCAATTTCAAGAGATTAAGAGGCGGCAGCAATGGTGCCCTATATCGGAGTTAACTTTGCTGATGGACATAAAAACCGTCGGCAAGGGTAAAATCTCACCCCGAATTGAGGATTTAAGAGTTTGGGAAATGACATCAAATTTCGCACTCAAATTACATCAAATTAAAAATTTCTTAAAATCCTGTTCTTCGAGCACGTTGAGATTTTTTAAAAATGTTTGCTGAAGCTCCCTGATCAGCTTCAACCTCACATGAAGAAGAAACTATTCAAAAGATATTGTTGCCAAGCTTGATAAGGAGAACTCCTAGGCGTTCCACTTTTTTGTATATTGCAGACTATTTTTAATAGCGCTTAAAAATGTCACCCTGTTTGCAACATCGGTAACGTTTGCAGAATTTTCAGCCATGAAAACTGCAACAACAACAAACAGAACATCGTCACGAAATTCGGTTTTACCAGAAAGAGCAAAGAAGCGAAGGAAAATTAGCTACAGCAGTCCGTTACTTGTCTAAGTACGCGTCCAAATGAAACTTCTTATTGAATACAGAATTCAGCAGCAACAGCGGTTAAATGAAATTATAAGTTTTATACATATTAAATTGCAACTGCAATCACAACAACTTGAACGGTATCGACAGCTCAATAAATATCGTCGTCAACAGCACCCCCCTCACCGAGTCAGCGGCCAAAACAAAAACTACAACTGCCAAAACAGGCAGCCGCAACCGCTCCTTAAGAAAGAAGAACCGCCCAGAAAACAAGCCTGGTAATAAAAACCACGTACCACTCCAGTTCCTTTTGCATCGTATAATTACAGTAAAAGAGCCGCATAAGCTTTAGTCTCCTGTACAATATACATACTCTTTACGGTGTGTTTAGTTTGTGGAGATCTTCATAACTTCGCACACTGCCAAGCAAATAAGAAAAATGCTAACGAGAAAAATTGCGTTGTCTGTGGTGGTAATTACACAGCAGACACAGCTGTCCAACTTACAAAGAGCAGAAGAGACGTATTCACAAAAGAATAAACACTATAAGGCCAAAGAAAGGTATACCTACACGAAATTACCGGCCTACTTATAAGAAACCGTATGAAGCACCACTTACAAAAAGTGTTTGCTGAAAATAATCTTCAGGCTACATTTATCAACGTACATCTGGACGGCAGCAATCACCTAGTACTACCGACCGTATACAGTATTTATCAGGCGGCTGGGCCCGTACTGATGGAGACAGAGTCATCACTTTTGCCTACAAAATTAGTTTTGGCCAAACGAGGCTACTAGTTTAATCGCTCTACCGACTTCGACAACTGCAACCAGCGAGGTACCCAAACTGTGTTTCGTCCAAATGAAATAATAAAATTTATTAAAGACAATGCCACAGATCAGTTTGTAAACACTGGTAACGTAAAATACAAATAATAAGTGTATCCGCAAAATGTACCTAAATAAAATAAAAACATTAGTTAAATTACGAGTGAGGATTTAAACTTTCTAACTGATGAAAATTATATAGTTATAGTCATGTAACGATTACGCGCTTATGTAAATACTAGCTCATAAACTTAAAAGATTACAGAAGGCATTATCATTTGGATCATCACACGGTGCGGACGCATCGCAACTACTACATTCTACTTGAAAATCACGCGGCGTCTAACCAGCGGTGAATTTTACACGGCCTTATCTCAGTGGATTATGTTTTCAACGAAATTCACAACGGAATTTTCAATCAACAGTACATTTTGGATGCCCTTATCTTAGTAGATTGAGCCGAAAACCAAAATCGAAGACGTGGAATTGAAGAGCGCAAAGAGGAATTGCAAAACCCGTATCAGCACATTTCGTTTAAACTATACTTGACACTGAAAGAATTACTGTGTGAGCTAAAGAACAAATTTAAAATTAAACAAAACGCAGATCAATTATTTAATCTTGTTCTGAGTTTTATTAAATCTATTAAACCTTTTAATGGTTCTGATCCAAACCAGCTACCCGATTTCAATTTGCATGTCGAAAATGTAATGCCTATTATTTTAAGATTCGACAATAGAACTCAAGGCATTAATTTCGAAAGTATAAAAAACAAAAGACCGGTACTACTAGATCTACAATTCATAGGCATGGTAATGTTACAAGTTGAGAAACGAAGACAACATTTTGGTGAAATTGTAGAAATTGTGGTTTAGTAACGCCGTTGAAATAGGGAAACATTCACTGGGTATCCTGGTTCTTAATTCAATTCCAGTGTGTAGTCCGTTTGCAGGCTTGTCGACCATTAACCAACAGCTGAGCGGGACCCATTGATTCTTTCGTGAGATGTGGGGGGTTTTTTGCTGTGGATAATGGTGGCTACTACAAAGGTTTTATTATAGAGTCCCTCCTGAGTCTATACAAAGAGACGATCGTCATACGAAAACAACCGTGGCCAAAACAAAACAAAACACGGTTAAATGGGTTTCTTCTAGAAACGTAAAAAAATTAACAGTAAAGCGACAATTAATTAAGCTTTAATATGAGAGAAGGAAGTACGAATTTGTATGTAAGCCAGGCGGGGTGGTGTTAGATGTTAATTTCCACGCCCACCATCTAATGATGGTGTCTTCCGTATAGTACATTTTTTGAAAGACCCTAAATGTAATTAAATATGCATCACCCTATTATGCTCCCCTGCCATAAAGAAGTTAGACTTGTTAGAAGTTAGAATTTCATCCTAAAAGAAAAATAATTTTTAATTATCAATATACAACTTTGTTTCTCTCATTTCTCATTTCTCATTTCATTTCCTGCATCGTTTTAAATAATTATAATAAGCATAAGCTGTTATCTACTAATTTCATTTTTTTGTCGGTTACTTTCCTAGGTCCGCTTTACTTATTAATATTTTAATACCCGTTACTCGTAGGGTTTACTAGATTCGTTGAAAAGTATGTAACAGGCAGAAGGAAGCGATTCCGACCATATAAAGTATATATATTCTTGATCAGGATCAATAGCCGAGTCGATCTGACCATGTCCGTCCTTCTGTCCGACCGTATGAACGTCGAGATCTCAGGAACTATAAAAGCTAGAAAGTTGAGAATAAGCATATAGACTCCAGAGACATAGACGCAGCGCAAGGTAGTCGATTCATGTTGCCACGCCCCCTCTAACGCCCACAAACCGCCCAAAACTGCCACGCCCACACTTTTGAAAAATAATTTGATATATATGTATACCCGTTACTCGTAGAGTAAAAGGGTATACTAGATTCGTTGAAAAGTATGTAACAGGCAGAAGGAAGCGTTTCCGACCATATAAAGTATATATATTCTTGATCAGGATCAGTAGCCAAGTCGATCTGGTCATGTCCGTCTGTCTGTCCGTCTGTCCGTCCGTCTGTCCGTATGAACGTCGAGATCTCAGGAACCACAAAAGCTAGAAAGTTGAGATTAAACATACAGACTCCAGAGACATAGACGCAGCGCAAGTTTGTCGATTCATGTTGCCACGCCCACTCTAACGCCCACAAACCGCGCAAAGCTACCACGCCCACACTTTTGAGAAATGTTTTGATATTTTTTCATTTTTGTTAAAGTGTTGTAAATTTCTATCGATTTGCCAAAAAACTTTTTGCCACGCCGACTCTAACGCCCACAAACCGCCAAAAACTGTCAGTGTTGAAGACTCTCCTTCGCACTTCCACTAGCTGAGTAACGGGTATCAGATAGTCGGGGAACTCGACTATAGCGTTCTCTCTTGTTATATCCGTTACTCGTAGAGTAAAAGGGTATACTAGATTCGTTGAAAAGTATGTAACAGGCAGAAGGAAGTGTTTCCGACCATATAAAGTATATATATTCTTGATCAGGATCAGTAGCCGAGTCGATCTGGCCATGTCCGTCTGTCCGTCCGTTTGTCCGTCCGTCTGTCCGTCCGTCTGTCCGTCCGTCTGTCCGTATGAACGTCGAGATCTCAGGAACTACAAAAGCTAGAAAGTTGAGATTGAGCATACAGACTCCAGGGACATAGACGCAGCGCAAGTTTGTTGATTCATGTTGCCACGCCCACTCTAACGCCCACAAACCGCATAAAACTGCCACGCCCACACTTTTGAAAAATGTTTTAATATTTTTTAATTTTCGTATTAGTCTTGTAAATTTCTATCGATTTGCCACAAAACTTTTTGCCACGCCTACTCTAACGCCCACAAACCACCCAAAACTGCCACGCCCACACTTTTGAAAAATGTTTTGATATTTCTATAAAATTTCTATCTATAATTTCTATCTATCTCTATAAATTTCTATCGATTTGCCAAAAAACTTTTTGCCACACCCACTCTAACGCCCTCAAACCGACAAAAACTGTCAGTGTTGAAGATTCTCCTTCGCACTTCCACTAGCTGAGTAACGGGTATCAGATAGTCGGGGAACTCGACTATAGCGTTGTACCGATGTACTATCCGTCTACCTCTAACAAACCTCCTTGCTTTAATAAAGAGTTGACACATCTAAGAAATGTTAAGTCCAGACTTTATATAAAATTTAAAAATACCGGTTCTCAATCTATATTTTCTAAATATGTAAGTGCTCGGTTAAATTTTACCGTGCTTAACGCTCAGTGCTATAAGAATTATTTAAACCGTTGTATGTTCCAGTTCGCACAGGATCCCAAAAAGTTTTATAATTTCTTTAACACTAAGCGCAAAACAACCAGTTACCCTTCCTCACTATTTTTTGAAAATACTTCGGTAACATCGGATCAGGCAATAGCCGATATATTTGCCAAGTTTTTTTAAACCACATATTCTACGTTACCTCATTCCGAACGGCCTTACTCTTACGCGGTATCAAAGTCAAATTTAATATTCTGTCCCACTTTAAACAAAAGCTCACTGCTTTATGATCTTCAGCGAGTTAAGCCTGTCTATTCTCCAGGTCCCGACGGAATTCCTGGCTGTGTGCTTAGATTCTGTGCGGAAGCCTTGTGCAAACCTCTACTAAAACTGTTTAACTTATCTCCATAAAAAAGGTAGCAAATCGGATGCAAGCAATTACAGAGGAATCTCCAAATTGTCTGCTATCCCTAAACTCTTTGAAAACGTTATCACTCCTCATTTGCAGCACCTTTGTAGGTCAATTATATCACCATGTCAGCATGGGTTCATGAAACGCAGATCAACAACTACTAACCTTCTGGAGCTAACCTCTTTCGTAGTACAGGGCTTCAAAAATAATCTTCAAACAGATGTCATTTATACGGATTTTAGTAAAGCATTCGACTCTGTTAATCATTCACTTTTAATAAAAAAACTTGATTTATTAGGTTTCCCTGTTGATCTCCTAAATTGGATTCTAAGTTATCTGAATGGCAGGACGCAACGGGTCCTCTTTAAAAATTCTCTTTCTTGTATTCTCCGAATCACATCCGGCGTCGCACAAGGGAGCCACCTAGATCCGCTCCTTTTTACCTTATTTATTAACGACCTTCCCTTAATAATAAATCATTCGCGTGTACTAATGTACGCTGATGATGTAAAATTATGCTAGCAATATAAGGACATTTCTCGCCATTTGGAGTTACAATCCGATCTAGATTGCTTTCAAACCTGGTGCCGTGATAACGTATTGAACTTAAATGGATCTAAGTGTAAAGTTATGACCTTTTGACGTGCCAACTCAATGCACGCAACTTACACTTTAAGTGGGTGCTCTTTGGACAGAATAACACATGTTGATGATCTTGGTGTTCTTCTGGACCCTAAACTTAAATTTTCAGACCGTATTTCGTCTATTGTCAATAAGGCCAGGGGTGTGCTTGGTTTTATAAAACGGTGGTCAAAGGAATTTGATGATCCTTACATGACCAAAACCTTATTTATTTCTCTAGTCCGTCCGATCCTCGAGTATGGATCACCCGTTTGGAGTCCACAATATGAAGTTTACTTGGACCGCATTGAATCGGTTCAAAAGAACTTCTTACTTTTTGCCTTACGGCACCTTAATTGGGATGCAAGCCTTAGACTACCTCCTTATTCGAGTAGATTAATGCTAATTAACTTACCCTCCTTAGCTAACCGTAGAACGATGCTTGGAACAGTCTTTATTTTTAACCTTATTCGTGGTGAAGTGGATAGTCCCGACTTGGTTAGTCGGCTAAACTTCACTGTTCCAAGCAGATTTACTAGAAATGACGTTCCTTTAATTTTAAATCATTGTAGATCTAACTATGAGTTGCATGATCCCTACAGAGTATTATGTTCAGACTATAATAGATTCTATCCTATTATCTCTATTTCTGACTCTGCTGTTTTTAAAGCGATCAATACTAACGTACTTAACGAATTCTTAGATCTTACTACTATATACATATATTTCCTCGTCCTTTACAGTCTTCTATATCGCGTCTGTCTTCCCGCGATTCGAGCCGTACGATACACGGCAGCGCCCCTCGGTCGGTTGGGCGGGAGGTGTGGCCGTAAGATTCGCGCGTTAGAAAAAAAAAAAAAAAAAAAAAATAGAGAAGAGGCAAAAAAATTAATTATTAGTGTTTATTTGCTTATACTCATACTCATATATATATTATAATTCAATAAATTCTGTGAGGAGACTTGAGACTCCTTACATATTCGGGTGCAGGGGAGCGGCCTAGCAACAGCAAAGACGGCTGGAATGCGAGAGGAGTCAAGGGCGGGAAAGAATGAACCTTGGACCCCGTCATAACGGAAAGTCCTTCAACTAACGGTACCGCGCAGGACCTTGGACTCATGCCGGCCAAGGGCACAGAGGTCGAACAGTAACGGTGTGGACTTTAGACGAGCAGAAAGAGGACGCACCGTGAGCTAAGCCCCATTCGAGCGGCTTGACGGCTGCGCTGTCAAGGACGACGCGGTACAACGAAAGAAGGACGACGATAGAGCGACGCCGCGCAGCCGACGGCGAGGACTTAGGAGTCCATTGTTTATTAAAGCTAATCTAATCTAAAACTCTGTCTTTTCTTTGGTCGGCACTCACACAAATCATAAATTTGGTGGGACGAACAAACAAACTCTCTAAGCTAGCCGTTGTAATTCGTAGCGAGCAGAAACAAAAAAAACAGTTCGTTACAATTTATAATGTAAAAATTAAACTCGACAGACTGATTAAAATGTGTGCTGCCGCAAAAAAAAGGAGTGTGTCACAAACGTTGTCCGTTTACGGATTGTGAAGGGAATTAATATAGTAAGGACTGATTTCTGACGAACGGTAAACAATTTTTTTTCAGCCACTTTTAATATTTATTCTCGTTATGTTGGCGAAGCATACCAAGGTCCCACGACTAAATACGACTAGTATACGCTGGCAATCTGGTACGTGAACATCGAATGCCTCTTTCTGAGTCCGACTCTTTTTCACACGGGTACTTAGATACCAATGTCACAAATTGTTTCAAACCAATAAATATTTTGCTTTACACAAGAAAGTTTTATTAAAGATATGCCTATATATATGTATATTTTATTTATTGTTTTATTTATGTGGTATTATCGTTAAATACTTTTAAATATGTATTTCATTATTCTCTATAACAAATTATTCCTTGTACATTCTTACGTTGGCTGTCGGTCTTTGTGAAGGCAACCCGCATGTCCATATTCTAGACTCTGAAAAACATTAAAGAGCATTAATTTAGTGTAATACATTTTTTCTGTACCTAAATGTCTAGTTAGAACGTAAATAAAAGTTTTTTATGTATTTGTCATAAGATTTTTCATAGTGGAAACGTAACATTAGATGGCCAAGTAGAACTGTAAAGTTATGTATTTTGTAAAATAATTAAAACCGTTTTTAAAAACTAATTATCTGTTTTATTTATTATCATGAAACCAATGAACAGAATTGATGACAGCGCAATGAGTTAATTCCTTACCTTGTGCTTTGCATCAGCTGCAAGAGATCGACGGCCTTGGTCAGCGAGCCTACCGGGTTACCTCTGACTTAGGGCCTTGTGTCCGGTGCATTCCCCTATCCTTTAGCGACTCTGGGTATACATTTTCATTCCTTCAAACTGCTAATTTGAAGAAGATCATTTAATCCTGATATATTTTTTAGTTCCATGCTAACTCCTCTCCCTTTAATATGAAGGCTTTCGTCGCGGCTACAAACGCAACGTCGATAATGCTTATAGGTGACGAAGAAGCACACTGACACAATTACTAAAGTAAGATCGGTACTGTAAAGATGCATCACTTAAACTTTCTACCCAAGACGCTCGATGTTCTGGAGATGAAATGAGCAATGATTCTGTAAAGCATTTCTTGAGCGCATGTTAAGGACCCCAATGCCTAAAATCCAATATTGATGGGTAAATATTCATTTTCCTATATATTAAGATACACTCACAAAAATGTAGTTCACAATTATTTTGAAATTTGAGAAACTTTTAAATGACAACAATATCTTAGAAAATCACGGAGTTTATTAAGAATACTTTTGCTTATGTTAAGAACTTTTTCAGATCATTTATTATAATTAACCTTCGGGTAGGGGCCATATACCCCAGATTAGGTAAGCCTGTCGTACGAGGCGACTTAAATCCAAATGGACTGGTTTAAGGTGTTATGCGGCCCGTGCTGAAAATCAGCAAGGTTGAGGACACAGTATAAAAAACCAAATCCCTAACAGAGCATCCGGACAACCGGCGACGTCTGGATCAACAAGCATTATCTCTCTAACTTCTGTCCATTCCTTCTCCGATACTCGTGGAAACCACTAAGCAAAATAATAACAATAACAACAAGAAAAATGATTATAAACAATTAGACCCTTTCAGAAAAAGTTCAAGGATAATACCATTCCCGCCATCAGCCAGCTATTCCCTAAAGCTTCCCACACGCCAAACTGACTACAAGCTTTAAATTTTGGAGCGAGGGGATTAAAAAGGAATTAGACACTCTTAATACACAAATAAAAACCGAGTTGCGTCGTAACCGCCCGGATAATACAAGCTATCACACGGGCTAAGTATTGAGTGAAGAAACTGATTGGATTCTGAAAAAACGACCGAGTAATAAGCGAAAATCTGTCTTATCGGCCGAACCTATAGAAAAAGATACAACCACCAACCACCGGATCTAGGAATCGAAACAGTACAACATGAACAAAAACCTTTACGCGCAAACATAAATTGCAATTAAAAGATCATATTATTAACACAGCTCTCCAGATACTGGAGGAAGACATTTATGCGCCGCGTAAAAGGATTACACCTTTAGACCTAGCGCGATAATAAGCCGCATATAATTTTCGGAGAAGGCAGGAACTTTCGATGGAAAGTCACCCGTAAAACATATATATATTGTTTATAAAGATAAACTAACCAAAAAAAAAAACAACAAATTTAATATACTTATAATTGAGTAAGATGGTTTCAAAAAGGTTACTTTTGTCTTCATCACTTCATCAATTTGTCAATTCGTTTAAATGACTTTGAACTTTAGAGTTCATTTCTATCTGATTAGTACTGACTCTATAATTAGTTTCTACTTTAATTTTATTTTCTTACAGTTATTAAAGTCTGGGTTACCTGAAATTGCCTTTTATACTTAGGCATGCCCCGGTAATGGTAATTTTTTGTCGAATTCGATTTGGGCCAAATCTTTCGATTTCGTTTTAGGTGCTCAATGGGGAAGTGGGGTCAGAAATAAATTTTTCATAAAATAAGAGGCAGAATGATCTTGTGGTGATGTGGAATTAACATCAATTGTCCACTGAGTAAACTATTTTTTCCCCTTAGTAAATAAGATCTGATTTGATATAAAAAAAATGCATTTACTTTTCATTTCGGCTAGACAAATCCAAAATTCTTACGATTTTGGAAACCGGAGCACCAATTTTTCGATTTCAAATCGACTATCTGATACACGTTACTCAGCTAGTGGAAGTGCGAAGGAGAGACTTCAACAGTTTTTGGGCGTCAGAGTAGGCCTGGCAAAAAGGTTTTTGTCAAATCGAGAAAAAACTTACAAGACTAACAAAAATGTAAAAAAATATCAAAACATTTTTCAAAAGTTTGAGCGTGGCAGCTTTGGACGGCTTGTGGGCGTTAGAAAGGGCGTGGCAAAATTTTTTTTTGCAAAATCGATAGAAATTTACCAGACAAATAAGAAATATCAAAACATTTTTCAAAAGTGTTGGCGTGGCAGTTTTGGGCGGTGTGTTGGCGTTAGAGTGGGCGTGACAACATAGGTCAACACACGTGCACTGCATCTATGTCTCTGGAGTCTGCATGCTTAATCTCAACTTTCTAGCTCTTATAGTTCCTAAGATCTCGACGCTCATACGGACAGACGGACGGACTCACGGACATGGCCAGATTGACTCGGCTATTCTGCCTGTTACATACTTTTTAAAGAATCTAGAATACCCTTTTACTCAACGAGAAATGGTATAATAAATCTGTAAACGGAATTGCTATACCCGTTACTAGTAGTATCAGATAGTCGGGAAACTCGACTATAGCGTTCTCTCTTGTTTTTATTTGTACTTATGGGCCACTATCGGTTTAATGAGAACCATCGTTCCTCAATAACTTATTAAAAGCAGAATAGTGAGAGTTTCTTTCCCTGGATATATATTTTATAAACCCTGTTCTTGTTTTTTGGATTAAGTTTGTTCTTTTTATAAAATTTTGTACTAATTTATATATACTTCTATGGGAGTTTTATGAGATACCGAGTATAGGGTTTTATTGCTTTGCTTTAGTAGTATAGCCTCCATGGTATCTTTCATTTTTTAATTCGCGCTAAGAGTTTCTAGGTAACCAATGTTAATATAGAACTTATTTAGTAAAATTTAGTAAAAATGGCAATAACTTATTTGTGTGTTAGGATTTACACTTAACAATATTAAAAAATTAAGGTTTTACGTCAACAATAGCTCTTGATGCGATCGGCTGTACAATAGCGAGCATAGAAAATGTGGGGAAGAGTTTTCCATTTGTTGAAAATAAGTCTATGTCTTCTAACGCTAGAATCTTTTTTCTTTTCGGGCGATTACTCGATTTTTTTGTGTATTTTTATACCCGTTACTCGTAGAGTAAAAGGCCCACCCATAGCCCACAAACCGCCCAAAACTGCCACACCCACACTTTTGTAAAATGTTTTGATAATTTTTCCATTTTCTTATTAGTATTGTAAATTTCTATCGATTTGCAGAAAAACATTTTGCCACGCCCACAAACCAACAAAAACTGTCTCGTCCACACTTTCAAAAATATTTCGATATTTTTTCACATCTTTGTTAGACTTATAAATTTTTCTCGATTTGCCAAAAAAGTTGTTGCCACGCCCACTCTAACGCCCAGAAACCGGCAAAAACGGTCAGTGTTGAAATTTCTCTTCGCACTTTCACTAGCTGAGTAACGGGTTTCAGACAGCCGTGGAACTCGACCATAGCGTTCTCTCTTGTTTTTTATTTTAAAGCTTATAAAATGTCAATTAGGGTTTTTTTTGAAGTGAAGTCTTTCATTAAACACCTATACAAGCTTTAAGACCCAGACTTGTTTTAATCTTGTTTTTTATCTGGCCTCTTTTTTAGTCTCACACATAACACAATAAATTAGGTAATCGACACTTTTTTGAAGAACTTAAACTTTTTTCTAAGATAGATATACGTTTGCTTAAAAAAAACCTATTAGAACCTAGTTCATATCATTGATATGATCTTCTTTAGTAGAGATGATATTATCTACATACACAAGTAAGTTTTTAATATATGTTCCTTCTAAATATATTGTACGAGAGGTCTGCACTAACCCATTTGCTGATCCTAATAATAAATTAATTTCTTACCCAGATGGCACACAATCGACATTTGAAGTGATCTTTGATCATTGTTTTAAGCAAATTGTAAGGTCTCTGTGTTGATTTCATGTTCCATTATATTTGCATTTAGCCTGCATTCTAGTACCACTATTTCACCAAATTTCTTTAAAATAATTAACAAGGGTACAAGAACGCACTTTTATTATATGAATGGCATTTACATTGAAGATTATTTCAACGTAATAATATTTTTTAATACTTTTACTATCTGAGTGAAATTCTTAGAAGCGCCGGTGTCTTGTAAATGCCTTTTAATACATCCTGCAAGATTACGAGATATGTAGGGAAGCAGTGATTTCTCCCCTTAAAATGCCAATGCTTTTAATAAAATATGTTGTCCACATCCCAATTTCTGGCTGCCGGTTTATTAAGGCTTTTCTATTTCACTGTACATAATAAATTATATACACAATTAAATATATAAAATTATATATTTCACACAGGCTTGGGCGGGAATTATCATCAGGATTACCCAACTGACGCCAGGCACAGGCACACTCAACGTATCATAAATACAGGCAGCAGAGGCAACCGTGTCAGCGTCAGGCCGAAGCCGGAGCCAACGGACGCATGCAACAAGTAAGCGGGGCTCAGAGGAGTAATGCACTCACCTAACCCAAGGAAAACGCATATTCCCGATGAAAGGAAGGTGCGGTACAGCGGTACCGCAATGCACGCCAAATGAGGCTGCAGGGAAGAAAAAGGATAAACAAGGATGAAACGTTTTCTTTTATAATCCAACTTACCGGCAAAAATGTTTGCTTATAGTCATTAAAGCTATGGGAAGGGGGCGTCTCGATCACAAGGCAGTCGATCGGCACTCGATAGTGTCAATCGATGGGCAAAAGTATCGGAACTATCGGCACATAACGGGTCACAGTGCAAGAATACCAGTGGCAACGCCGCACCAACGGGAGCTATCGGCAACCGACAGGAAGTGGTGTGACCAGATGACGACAAGAGTATGGTATCGTTCCTCAATAACTTATTAAAAGCAGAATAGTGAGAGTTTCTTTCCCTGGATATATATTTTATAAACCCTGTTCTTGTTTTTTGGATTAAGTTTGTTCTTTTTATAAAATTTCGTAATAATTTATATATACTTCTATGGGAGTTTTATGAGATACTGAGTATAGGCTTTTATTGCTTTGCTTTGTGACGCGGCCGCGCACAATAATAAATAATAAATAATTCATAATAAATAATACATAATAAATAATAAATAATACCTAATACATGATACATAATAAATAAGACATAATACATAATAATAGATAAAACCAAAACATAATAAATAATCATCATAAACAAGTTCAAATTCAAACAAGGCGCGCACGCGCGCCCAAATAACTAGAGAGGCACACTAACCCCGAAACCCGGCCACACGAAGTCGGGCAATTCCGACATACGGGCACACTAAGCCAAGGGCTATATAAAGCGGGCGGCTGGCCTCAGAATGATCAGTCGGTGGTCGAAGTCGACCGAGGTGGAAGTCACCAGCGAGCGGGAAAGCAGCAAGATCAGGACCGGGATCAACAAGTGGTAACTATTGGAGAGTAAGCTCAACCCCTACGTATATACCCCGCCCTAGCTGACTTAAGGGTCCCGCTTACGTCTATACGTTGACTTCAGGGTCCTATTTACGTATCTACGCTGACTTCAGGGTCCTGCTTACGTCTATACGTTAACTTCAGGGTCCTACTTACGTATCTACGCTGACTTCAGGGTCCTGCTTACGTCTATACGTTGACTTCAGGGTCCTACTTACGTATCTACGCTGACTTCAGGGTCCTGCTTACGTCTCGACGCTGACTTCAGGGTCCTACATATAATTCTCTACGCTGACTTCAGGGTCCCGTATAATTCTCTACGCTGACTTCAGGGTCCCGTATAATTCTCTACGCTGACTTCAGGGTCCCACATAATTCTCTACGCTGACTTCAGGGTCCCGTATAATTCTCTACGCTGACTTCAGGGTCCGACATAATTCTCTACGCTGACTTCAGGGTCCCACATACTTCTCTAAGCTGACTTCAGGATCCCGTATAATTCTCTACGCTGACTTCAGGGTCCCACATAATTCTCTACGTTGACTTCAGGGTCCCACATAATTCTCTACGCTGACTTCAGGGTCCCGTATAATTCTCTACGCTGACTTCAGGGTCCCGTATAATTCTCTACGCTGACTTCAGGGTCCCACATAATTCTCTACGCTGACTTCAGGGTCCCACATACTTCTCTACGCTGACTTCAGGGTCCCGTATAATTCTCTACGTTGACTTCAGGGTCCCACATAATTCTCTACGCCGACTTCAGGGTCCAACAACATCGGCTTACGCTGATTCCAGGGTACTCGACGAAATTCGGAGCGGCCGCATACGGAAGACCGCGTCCCCGGACGAAGACGCGAGGTAAGAGCCCCGCTGTGGAAGCCGGAAACTAGGCCGATGGAGTCCCGGACAGTTCTACGTAATTGTTGTAACCAAGAAAAGGAATGAATAAACTCTGCGTCTATATTTAAGCCTAGTTAAGGGTAACTCTGCGCGTTATCACTGGGACTCGGGTCGGGGATTCCTCTCTAGCACCACTGTCCTGAAACAAAGAGATTTCCTGGACGACCCTGGCCATCCCTGACTACCCGAGGCACGGCTGAACGTCACATGTGGCGCCCGAACAGGCTAAGGTGGTGACTAGAGGAAACCGACGCCGGAAGAGTGATATGGCAACAAAACCCGAACTAGCAGAATACACAAGTGAATTCGGATTGGATCCGTCGGGGAAAAGCAAGGACTTACGGAGAACATTGGCTGCTTTTTCGACAAGGATGGACGATGGGAAGGAGACAAAGATGGAAGGAAAAATGGAAACGGGAACAATCGATAGAGTGCGGAATTGGGGGATCAGATACCAGGGGACGACAAACCCGCTGGAATTCCTCGAGAAAATGGAGCAGTGGGCCACCGGATACGGACTACGGCACGATCAGCTGGTCCAAACAATGCCGTTTATACTGGAGGGAAGCGCCATAGATTGGTGGAACACGACACCAACAAAGATCGACTCTTGGGTTCAATTGAGAACGGAACTACTGGAGTACTTCTTACCACCGAGGTACGAGGAGCAGTTGCAAACCCAAATAGCACAGTTGAGACAGAGAGAGAACGAACCAGCAAGGGAATACGCGATGAGCCTGAGGAAGCTCATGAGGTTCACGAAACTGTCGGAAGCTGAAAAGCTGGATTGGGTATACAAGAACTGCAAGAGCAAGCTAAAACTGTACACAAGGAGGAACGGATTTACAACGCTAACGGAGTTCCTTAAGCTAGCCGAGGAAGTGGAGAAAATTGAGCAAACGGAAGCACAATCCGGACAAGCAGGACCACAGGCACTAAGGCCAGAGATATGCATGAGATGCGGAGGAACCGGTCATACGGCCCGCACATGCGGCAACCCACCAAGGCTGTTCTGCTGGGTGTGCGGAAGGAACGGAGTCAGGACAACGGAGTGTTGCCGAGCTAAGGCGGGAAACGGAGGAGGCCTGGGCCAGTAAAGCTGGCAGCTCAGGCAAGAAGAATAGGTCCAGCAACAGGCGATATGAGATGGGACGGCTACCAAATAGTAGCATAATTCGGAATAGGGTGTAGGAGTACCAAGGGCATAATAGACACCGGAGCGACGAGAAGCGCGATAAGTAGGAACATGTTCCAGGATCTAAGAGGAGAGGGACAGTGGATCAGGATAAACGCGGAAATATCGCTGGCGGACGGATCACGGCGGAAGGCGATCGGAGGATTTGGAGCGAAAGTGGAGTTCGGGGGTCGGAGATTTGAAATAACATTCATGATCCTGCCGAACGTCGATGGCGGAATCCTACTAGGGATGGACTTTCTGGCGGGAGCAGAAAGTACACTGAGATGTGGCGGATTAGAATTGGAGATACGAGGGGTCAAAGACGAGAGGAGGAACGAGGGGCGAAACAAAGGAGAGGCGACGACGCTACGAGAGCCATCCGAAGAGGAAATCGACACATTCCTGGAGGAGAACAAGCGCGAAATCCGAAACAACAGGCCATAATTGATGGGCAGGTAGACGAATTACTCAGCCTGGGCCTGATAGAACGATCACGAAGTCCATACAGCGCACCGGTGGTGTTAGTAAGGAAAAATAATAACGAATGGAGAATGTGCATCGACTACAGGCTGTTGAACGATAGGACAGAGAAGGATGCATACCCTGTGCCACGTATGAACTTTATTCTTGACCAACTGAGGGAGGCCAAATTTATAAGCACCATCGACTTAAAGTCGGGCTATTGGCAAATCCCAGTGGAAGAGAAAAGTAGACAATATACGGCGTTTACGGTACCAGGGCGAGGATTGTTCCAATGGACAGTAATGCCATTTGGACTAACCACAGCGCCAGCAACGTTTCAGAGAGCACTGGATAACATCATCGGGCCAGAGATGGAGCCATTCGCCTTCGCGTACTTGGATGATATAATCGTGATAGGACGAACCAAGGAAGAGCACCTATCAAAACTGAAAGAAGTGTTCAGAAGATTGCAACGAGCGAACCTACGGATCAACCCAGACAAGTGCAAGTTTTTCCAAAAGGAATTAAAATATCTGGGACACGTAGTAAGCGACCAGGGCATACGAACGGACCCCGAAAAGGTGGAAGCAATCAGGGATCTACCAGCCCCTAAGACCACCAAAGAGGTACACAGCTTTCTCGGGATGGCGTCATGGTATAGGAGATTTATACCAAAGTTTACGGAGCAAGCAGGACCGCTACTGGAATTAATCTGAAAAGGGAAAAAGTTCGAGTGGAACGAACGCCACCAGGAATCCTTCGACAGCTTAAAGGAGAGCCTGACAAAAGCACCGGTATTGGTATGCCCGGACTTCAGCAGGCAGTTCAAGTTGCAGACAGACGCCAGCGACGTGGGGATCGGAGCCGTACTGACCCAGGAAACAGAGGACGGTGAACACGTCATATAATTTGCCAGCCGGAAACTGAGTAAGGCAGAGCAAAACTACAGCGCAACGGAAAAGGAATCCTTGGCAATCCATTGGGGCATCGGAAAGTTTAAGATGTACCTGGAAGGATACCACTTCATAGTAGTTACGGACCATATGGCGCTTAGATGGCTAAACTCGATCAAGAGTCCGGCAGGAAGGATAGCACAATGGGCACTGGGACTCCAGCCATACCAGTTTGACAATATCGGAAAGTAGTAGCAGACACACTATCTAGAGCCCCACCGGCGGAACTAAAGGCGATCAGAAACACGGAAAGCTGGATAGACCGGAAGAATAGGGAGCTACAGGAGGATCCAGGAAACAAGGGAAACGAAGGGTCCTACTTACGTATCTACGCTGACTTCAGGGTCCTGCTTACGTCTATACGTTGACTTCAGGGTCCTACTTACGTATCTCCGCTGACTTCAGGGTCCTGCTTACGTCTCGACGCTGACTTCAGGGTCCTACATATAATTCTCTACGCTGACTTCAGGGTCCCACATACTACTCTAAGCTGATTTCAGGGTCCCGTATAATTCTCTACGCTGACTTCAGGGTCCCACATAATTCTCTACGTTGACTACAGGGTCCCACATAATTCTCTACGCTGACTTCAGGGTCCCGTATAATTCTCTACGCTGACTTCAGGGTCCCGTATAATTCTCTACGCTGACTTCAGGGTCCCACATAATTCTCTACGCTGACTTCAGGGTCCCACATACTTCTCTACGCTGACTTCAGGGTCCCGTATAATTCTCTACGTTGACTTCAGGGTCCCACATAATTCTCTACGCCGACTTCAGGGTCCAACAACATCGGCTTACGCTGATTCCAGGGTACTCGACGAAATTCGGAGCGGCCGCATACGGAAGACCGCGTCCCCGGACGAAGACGCGAGGTACGAAGAGCCCCGCTGTGGAAGCCGGAAACTAGGCCGATGGAGTCCCGGACAGTTCTACGTAATTGTTGTAACCAAGAAAAGGAATGAATAAACTCTGCGTCTATATTTAAGCCTAGTTAAGGGTAACTCTGCGCGTTATCACTGGGACTCGGGTCGGGGATTCCTCTCTAGCACCACTGTCCTGAAACAAAGAGATTTCCTGGACGACCCTGGCCATCCCTGACTACCCGAGGCACGGCTGAACGTCACAGGTGGCGCCCGAACAGGCTAAGGTGGTGACTAGAGGAAACCGACGCCGGAAGAGTGATATGGCAACAAAACCCGAACTAGCAGAATACACAAGTGAATTCGGATTGGATCCGTCGGGGAAAAGCAAGGACTTACGGAGAACATTGGCCGCTTTTTCGACAAGGATGGACGATGGGAAGGAGACAAAGATGGAAGGAAAAATGGAAACGGGAACAATCGATAGAGTGCGGAATTGGGGGATCAGATACCAGGGGACGACAAACCCGCTGGAATTCCTCGAGAAAATGGAGCAGTGGGCCACCGGTTACGGACTACGGCACGATCAGCTGGTCCAAACAATGCCGTTTATACTGGAGGGAAGCGCCATAGATTGGTGGAACACGACACCAACAAAGATCGACTCTTGGGTTCAATTGAGAACGGAACTACTGGAGTACTTCTTACCACCGAGGTACGAGGAGCAGTTGCAAACCCAAATAGCACAGTTGAGACAGAGAGAGAACGAACCAGCAAGGGAATACGCGATGAGCCTGAGGAAGCTCATGAGGTTCACGAAACTGTCGGAAGCTGAAAAGCTGGATTGGGTGTACAAGAACTGCAGGAGCAAGCTAAAACTGTACACAAGGAGGAACGGATTTACAACGCTAACGGAGTTCCTTAAGCTAGCCGAGGAAGTGGAGGAAATTGAGCAAACGGAAGCACAATCCGGACAAGCAGGACCACAGGCACTAAGGCCAGAGATATGCATGAGATGCGGAGGAACCGGTCATACGGCCCGCACATGCGGCAACCCACCAAGGCTGTTCTGCTGGGTGTGCGGAAGGAACGGAGTCAGGACAACGGAGTGTTGCCGAGCTAAGGCGGGAAACGGAGGAGGCCTGGGCCAGTAAAGCTGGCAGCTCAGGCAAGAAGAATAGGTCCAGCAACAGGCGATATGAGATGGGACGGCTACCAAATAGTAGCATAATTCGGAATAGGGTGTAGGAGTACCAAGGGCATAATAGACACCGGAGCGACGAGAAGCGCGATAAGTAGGAACATGTTCCAGGATCTAAGAGGAGAGGGACAGTGGATCAGGATAAACGCGGAAATATCGCTGGCGGACGGATCACGGCGGAAGGCGATCGGAGGATTTGGAGCGAAAGTGGAGTTCGGGGGTCGGAGATTTGAAATAACATTCATGATCCTGCCGAACGTCGATGGCGGAATCCTACTAGGGATGGACTTTCTGGCGGGAGCAGAAAGTACACTGAGATGTGGCGGATTAGAATTGGAGATACGAGGGGGCAAAGACGAGAGGAGGAACGAGGGGCGAAACAAAGGAGAGGCGACGACGCTACGAGAGCCATCCGAAGAGGAAATCGACACATTCCTGGAGGAGAACAAGCGCATATTTGAAAACATGGAGGGAGTCAGCAACGCAGCAGTGCACAGGATATACCTCAAGGACGACAAACCTATTAAACAGAGGTATTATCCGCGAAATCCGAAACAACAGGCCATAATTGATGGGCAGGTAGACGAATTACTCAGCCTGGGCCTGATAGAACGATCACGAAGTCCATACAGCGCACCGGTGGTGTTAGTAAGGAAAAATAATAACGAATGGAGAATGTGCATCGACTACAGGCTGTTGAACGATAGGACAGAGAAGGATGCATACCCTGTGCCACGTATGAACTTTATTCTCGACCAACTGAGGGAGGCCAAATTTATAAGCACCATCGACTTAAAGTCGGGCTATTGGCAAATCCCAGTGGAAGAGAAAAGTAGACAATATACGGCGTTTACGGTACCAGGGCGAGGATTGTTCCAATGGACAGTAATGCCATTTGGACTAACCACAGCGCCAGCAACGTTTCAGAGAGCACTGGATAACATCATCGGGCCAGAGATGGAGCCATTCGCCTTCGCGTACTTGGATGATATAATCGTGATAGGACGAACCAAGGAAGAGCACCTATCGAGCACGAGCGAACCTACGGATCAAGCCAGACAAGTGCAAGTTTTTCCAAAAGGAATTAAAATATCTGGGACACGTAGTAAGCGACCAGGGCATACGAACGGACCCCGAAAAGGTGGAAGCAATCAGGGATCTACCAGCCCCTAAGACCACCAAAGAGGTACACAGCTTTCTCGGGATGGCGTCATGGTATAGGAGATTTATACCAAAGTTTACGGAGCAAGCAGGACCGCTACTGGAATTAATCCGAAAAGGGAAAAAGTTCGAGTGGAACGAACGCCACCAGGAATCCTTCGACAGCTTAAAGGAGAGCCTGACAAAAGCACCGGTATTGGTATGCCCGGACTTCAGCAGGCAGTTCAAGTTGCAGACAGACGCCAGCGACGTGGGGATCGGAGCCGTACTGACCCAGGAAACAGAGGACGGTGAACACGTCATATAATTTGCCAGCCGGAAACTGAGTAAGGCAGAGCAAAACTACAGCGCAACGGAAAAGGAATCCTTGGCAATCCATTGGGGCATCGGAAAGTTTAAGATGTACCTGGAAGGATACCACTTCATAGTAGTTACGGACCATATGGCGCTTAGATGGCTAAACTCGATCAAGAGTCCGGCAGGAAGGATAGCACGATGGGCACTGGGACTCCAGCCATACCAGTTTGACAATATCGGAAAGGGAAACTGAATGTAGTAGCAGACACACTATCTAGAGCCCCACCGGCGGAACTAAAGGCGATCAGAAACACGGAAAGCTGGATAGACCGGAAGAATAGGGAGCTACAGGAGGATCCAGGAAACACAGAATTCCGGAGAGATGGGAAACGTCTGTATAAACTGAGCAAAGATAGAAGGGACCAACACCCATGGAAACTATGCGTGCCTGAAGAGGAGGTACAACAGATCCTCGCAGAGAACCACTGCCAGGCGGAAGCAGGGCACATGGGAATGTTCAAAACGGCGAGAAGAATAAGAAACAAGTACTTCTGGCCACAGTTAACATAAGACGTGCGGAAGTTCGTGCGGAGCTGCGAGAGTTGCCAGCAGTACAAAGTGGAGCAACAAAAGGCAGCAGGGAAAATGCTGACCAGGGTCGCAGAAGCCCCCTGGGAAACAGTATGTGTCGACTTTGTAGAACCGTTACCACGGTCAAAACATGGGAACACGACACTACTCGTCATGGTGGATAAGTTCTCAAAATGGGTGGAGCTGGCAGCCATCAGACAGGCGACAGCGGACTCATTCCTACGGGTCTTTCGAGAAAGAATAGTGACACGGTATGGAGCTCCAAAAATACTGATATCAGACAATGGAGTCCAATTCACCGGACGCAAAACAAAGAAAGAGATGGAGAGATGGGGAATAAGACAGCAATTCACCCTTACACTCCGCAGGAAAACCCCACGGAAAGAACCAATAGGACCATAAAAACAATGATCGCCCAAATAACAGGCGAGGACCAGACAAACTGGGATGATAAAATACCAGAACTAATGCTGGCTTTCAATAGCAGCACGTCGGAGTCCACAAAGTACAGCCCGGCACAGATAGTGCTGGGAAAGGAACTACGAATACCCAACACAGTGTTCGACAAAGAAACGGAGGTCCGGTTGAAAGAGGAAAGCATGGAGAAAGTGAAACGATAGGAAACATGAGAAGAACGGCAGCACATGGAAAAGCAGCAGAACAACAGAGACGGCACTACGACTTAAGAAAATGGGAATGAAACAGCGAGAGGAGAACTAGTGTGGTGCAGAGCACACCACTTATCCAACGCAGCGGAAAAATTCAACGCCAAGCTAGCCCCAAAATACGACGGACCATGGAAAGTGGTAGGGTTTGTGTCCCCGGTAATACTGTCAGTCAAGGACCCGAAAACGCGAAAGACAAAACGAGTATATATCGGAGACACCAAACCACACATAAGCACGGACAACCATCATAGAGGGTTCGAACAGGAGAACGATATATCGGTGCAAAGGGACAAAACTCGATAGGCGATAAGAATACATATATCAGATCAGGAAGGCGCGAAAAAGGAACTCAAAGTGGCCCCACCGACGGGCACACTAAAAAGAGGGAGAAATGAGAAGCGAAGGCAGGCACACTAAGGCCACCGGAAGGCCTATATAAGCACAGGCCCGTACGACACCGACAACAGGCACGATCAGGGTAGCAGCGGGCACTCCGCCAACCCGGAAGGACAACGAGACGAGAGCCGTGGAATCTGCCTCGCCGGACAGGGATATACTAGAGCTCCACACCGAGACCACCAACGAGTTGGGGTGGACGGTGCCAATCGGAGCCAGGATATTGGTCGAAGTGATGGCAAAGATAAGGGCAAACCTGGCGCACAAACAGAAAAGGACCCAACGGCGATGGCTAGAAAAAGACGGAGAAAGGTGGTGGCGCATCATATCAAACCGTGGCAATTATGTGACGGTGAAGCGTCACTTCCCAAAAGAGGGGGGAGTGTGACGCGGCCGCGCACAATAATAAATAATAAATAATTCATAATAAATAATACATAATAAATAATAAATAATACCTAATACATGATACATAATAAATAAGACATAATACTTAATAATAGATAAAACCAAAACATAATAAATAATCATCATAAACAAGTTCAAATTCAAACAAGGCGCGCACGCGCGCCCAAATAACTAGAGGGGCACACTAACCCCGAAACCCGGCCACACTAAGTCGGGTAATTCGGACATACGGACATACGGGCACACTAAGCCAAGGGCTATATAAAGCGGGCGGCTGGCCTCAGAATGATCAGTCGGTGGTCGGAGTTGACCGAGGTGGAAGTCACCAGCGAGCGGGAAAGCAGCAAGATCAGAACCGGGATCAACAAGTGGTAACTATTGGAGAGTAAGCTCAACCCCTACGTATATACCCCACCCTAGCTGACTTCAGGGTCCTACTTTCGTATCTACGCTGACTTCAGGGTCCTGCTTACGTCTATACGTTGACTTCAGGGTCCTACTTACGTATCTACGCTGACTTCAGGGTCCTGCTTACGTCTCGACGCTGACTTCAGGGTCCTACATATAATTCTCTACGCTGACTTCAGGGTCCCGTATAATTCTCTACGCTGACTTCAGGGTCCCGTATAATTCTCTACGCTGACTTCAGGGTCCCACATAATTCTCTACGCTGACTTCAGGGTCCCACATACTTCTCTACGCTGACTTCAGGGTCCCGTATAATTCTCTACGCCGACTTCAGGGCCCAACAACTTCGGCATACGCTGATTCCAGGGTACTCGACGAAATTCGGAGCGGCCGCATACGGAAGACCGCGTCCCCGGACGAAGACGCGAGATACGAAGAGCCCCGCTGTGGAAGCCGGAAACTAGGCCGAGGGAGTCCCGGACAGTTCTACGTAATTGTTGTAACCAAGAAAAGGAATGAATAAACTCTGCGTCTATATTTAAGCCTAGTTAAGGTTAACTCTGCGCGTTATCACTGGGACTTGGGTCGGGGATTCCTCTCTAGCACCACTGTCCTGAAACAAAGAAATTTCCTGGACGACCCTGGCCATCCCTGACTACCCGAGGCACGGCTGAACGTCACAGCTTTAGTAGTATAGCCTCCATGGTATCTTTCATTTTTTAATTCGCGCTAAGAGTTGCTAGTTAACCAATATTAATATAGAACTTATTTAGTAAAATTTAGTAAAAATGGTAATAACTTATTTGTGTGTTAGGATTTACATTTAACAATATTAAAAATTAAGGTTTTACGTCAACAATAGCTCTTGATGCGATCGGCTGTACAATAGCGAGCATAGAAAATGTGGGGAAGAGTTTTCCATTTGTTGAAAATAAGTCTATGTCTTCTAACGCTAGAATCTTTTTTCTTTTCGGGCGATTACTCGATTTTTTTGTGTATTTTTATACCCGTTACTCGTAGAGTAAAAGGGTATACTGTCTGTCTGTCTGTCCGTCCGTATGAACGTCGAGATCTCAGGAACTATAAAAGCGGGAGAAATGAGAAGCGAAGGCAGGCACACTAAGGCCACCGGAAGGCCTATATAAGCACAGGCCCGTACGACACCGACAACAGGCACGATCAGGGTAGCAGCGGGCACTCCGCCAACCCGGAAGGACAACGAGACGAGAGCCGTGGAATCTGCGTCGCCGGACAGGGATATACTAGAGCTCCACACCGAGACCACCAACGAGTTGGGGTGGACGGTGCCAATCGGAGCCAGGATATTGGTCGAAGTGATGGCAAAGATAAGGGCAAACCTGGCGCACAAACAGAAAAGGACCCAACGGCGATGGCTAGAAAAAGACGGAGAAAGGTGGTGGCGCATCATATCAAACCGTGGCAATTATGTGACGGTGAAGCGTCACTTCCCAAAGGAGGGGGGAGTGTGACGCGGCCGCGCACAATAATAAATAATTCATAATAAATAATACATAATAAATAATAAATAATACCTAATACATGATACATAATAAATAAGACATAATACATAATAATAGATAAAACCAAAACATAATAAATAATCATCATAAACAAGTTCAAATTCAAACAAGGCGCGCACGCGCGCCCAAATAACTAGAGGGGCACACTAACCCCGAAACCCGGCCACACTAAGTCGGGCAATTCGGACATACGGACATACGGGCACACTAAGCCAAGGGCTATATAAAGCGGGCGGCTGGCCTCAGAATGATCAGTCGGTGGTCGGAGTTGACCGAGGTGGAAGTCACCAGCGAGCGGGAAAGCAGCAAGATCAGAACCGGGATCAACAAGTGGTAACTATTGGAGAGTAAGCTCAACCCCTACGTATATACCCCACCCTAGCTGACTTCAGGGTCCTACTTACGTATCTACGCTGACTTCAGGGTCCTGCTTACGTCTATACGTTGACTTCAGGGTCCTACTTACGTATCTACGCTGACTTCAGGGTCCTGCTTACGTCTCGACGCTGACTTCAGGGTCCTACATATAATTCTCTACGCTGACTTCAGGGTCCCGTATAATTCTCTACGCTGACTTCAGGGTCCCGTATAATTCTCTACGCTGACTTCAGGGTCCCACATAATTCTCTACGCTGACTTCAGGGTCCCACATACTTCTCTACGCTGACTTCAGGGTCCCGTATAATTCTCTACGCCGACTTCAGGGCCCAACAACATCGGCTTACGCTGATTCCAGGGTACTCGACGAAATTCGGAGCGGCCGCATACGGAAGACCGCGTCCCCGGACGAAGACGCGAGATACGAAGAGCCCCGCTGTGGAAGCCGGAAACTAGGCCGAGGGAGTCCCGGACAGTTCTACGTAATTGTTGTAACCAAGAAAAGGAATGAATAAACTCTGCGTCTATATTTAAGCCTAGTTAAGGTTAACTCTGCGCGTTATCACTGGGACTTGGGTCGGGGATTCCTCTCTAGCACCACTGTCCTGAAACAAAGAAATTTCCTGGACGACCCTGGCCATCCCTGACTACCCGAGGCACGGCTGAACGTCACAGCTTTAGTAGTATAGCCTCCATGGTATCTTTCATTTTTTAATTCGCGCTAAGAGTTGCTAGTTAACCAATATTAATATAGAACTTATTTAGTAAAATTTAGTAAAAATGGCAATAACTTATTTGTGTGTTAGGATTTACATTTAACAATATTAAAAATTAAGGTTTTACGTCAACAATAGCTCTTGATGCGATCGGCTGTACAATAGCGAGCATAGAAAATGTGGGGAAGAGTTTTCCATTTGTTGAAAATAAGTCTATGTCTTCTAACGCTAGAATCTTTTTTCTTTTCGGGCGATTACTCGATTTTTTTGTGTATTTTTATACCCGTTACTCGTAGAGTAAAAGGGTATACTGTCTGTCTGTCCGTCCGTATGAACGTCGAGATCTCAGGAACTATAAAAGCTAGAAAGTGGAGATTAAGCATACAGACTCCAGAGACGCAGCGCAAGTTTGTCGATTTATGTTACCACGCCCACCCAAAGCCCACAAACAAAATGTTTTGATAATTTTTCCATTTTCTTATTAGTATTGTAAATTTCTATCGATTTGCAGAAAAACATTTTGCCACGCCCACAAACCAACAAAAACTGCCTCGCCCACACTTTCAAAAATATTTCGATATTTTTTCACATCTTTGTTAGACTTATAAATTTTTCTCGATTTGCCAAAAAAGTTTTTGCCACGCCCACTCTAACGCCCAGAAACCGGCAAAAACGGTGGAATTCTCTTCGCAATTCCACTAGCTGAGTAACGGGTTTCAGATAGCCGTGGAACTCGACCATAGCGTTCTCTCTTGTTTTTTATTGTAAATCTTATAAAATTTCAATTAGGGTTCTTTTGAAGTGAAGTCTTTCATTAAACACCTATACAAGCTTTAAGACCCAGACTTGTTTTAATCTTGTTTTTATCTGGCCTCTTTTTAGTCTCACACATAACACAATGAATTAGGTAATCGACACTTTTTTGAAGAACTTAAACTTTTTTCTAAGATAGATATACGTTTGCTTAAAAAAAAACCTATTAGAACATAGTTCATATCATTGATATGATCTTCTTTAGTAGAGATGATATTATCTACATACACAAGTAAGTTTTTAATATCTGTTCCTGCTAAATATATTGTACGAGAGGTCTGCACTAACCCATTTGCTGATCCTAATAATAAATTAATTTCTTACCCAGATGGCACACAATCGACATTTGAAGTGATCTTTGATCATTGTTTTTAGCAAATTGTAAGGTCTCTGTGTTGATTTTATGTTCCATTATATTTGCATTTAGCCTGCATTCTAGTACCACTATTTCACCAAATTTCTTTAAAATAATGAACAAGGGTACAAAAACGCACTTTTATTATATGAATGGCATTTACATTGAAGATTATTTCAAAGTAATAATATTTTTTAATACCTTTACTATCTGAGTGAAATTCTCAGAAGCGCCGGTGTCTTGTAAAAGCCTTTTAATACATCCTGCAAGATTACGAGATATGTAGGGAAGCAGTGATTTCTCCCTTTAAAATGCCAATGCTTTTAATAAAATATGTTGTCCACATCCCAATTTCTGGCTGGCCGGTTTATTAAGGCTTTTCTATTTCACTGTACATAATAAATTATATACACAATGTTATATATACACAATATATATAAATCTCGTGTCACAATGTTTGTCCTCAATGGACTCCTATACCACTCAACCGATTACAATAAAATTCGCACACCATGTGCAGTTGGCGATTCGATTCCAAAATGTTCACCCTTTTCAGGCTTGTCGACCATTAACCATCAGCTGAGCGGGACCCATTGATTCCTAGCTCTAGCGGGAGATGTGGGGGGGTTTTTTGCTGTGGATAATGATTGCTACACCAAAAGGTTTTATTATAGAGTCCCTCCTGAATTTAAACAATGAGACGGTCCTCATATGAACGAACAGCGGAAAAAAAAAACAAACAACTCCACTGTCTCAGTTTCTTCTTTTAGAAAATTAACAGCAAGCGAAACTTAAACTACCATGTGAGAGAAGGAAGCACGAATTTGGATGTAAGCCTGGCGGGGTGGTTTTAGATGTTAATTTCCACTCCCACTATCATTGCCCTCCCAACCATAGTCTTCAGTGTAACCTTTTTTTAGAAGACCCCAAATGTAATTAAATATGCATCATTTAATTAAGCTCCCCTGCCATGAATAAGAACTTAGAGTTTCATCTTTACAACAATTTTAATTTTCAATAAACAATTTCTTCTTTCTTTTTGAGTGCATTTCTTGCAGTGTACATATTTCGAACTAATTAGCCTTACTAGTTTTAATCTTATAATTCCATACTCTTAATTCCTTAAGTCTGATTCCGTATTTTTCTAAGTTTTGCTCCTTATTTTACATTATTTATCTTTATTTATTTTTCGCAAAAATCTCTATTCATTTTTATTTTTTTATTGATTTATTTATTTTTTTTTTGTTTTATTTTTATAGTGCCAAGCTTTTCTTTTTCTTGTTTGTTACCAACAAAAGAACATTGAAGTGGTGTGGGTTTTTTTTTTATGTTGTAATTGTTAAGTATTTATTAATCCTAAACAACTATTAAGTGTTTTTCTTTTTTCTATGGAGTTTATTTATTTAATCGCATCATTGAAAGAAAAAGCTTTCTATTGCTAAAAGGGAGAAAATATGTAGGTGCCAATCATGTCAATATTTATTTCTTTCAGTGTAGTCGTCAATGTTTACGTTACATTATAGTGCTTTAAATTACCATGTTAGAATTTCGATAAGAATCAAAAGAGTAATTGACAAAATAGACAAATCAATCGGCGCGAGCGGTTGATAAGCCTTAACACAGGTAGCCAATTTAGTAACTTGAAGTTTTAGTTTTGTTTTGGTTATATATATAATATTTTATTTTTTAATTTTACTCACCCACTGTTGGTTCTCGAAGAAGGCCTTCTTGTCGATGCGGTGTTGGGGGTTATTAGTAAGAAAACTTCAAACTATAAATGCACTATTTTTTCATAAGTGATAATTAAAATATAGGATTATTTATTTCATGTTATTTTTTATGCATTTTTTTTTCATTTCATTTTTTGTTTATATTGTCATGATTAATTATTTTTATTTTTGATTTGAAGTATTTTATTTTTGGCATTGGCAACGAAACTTCCTTTTTCTTTCAGTGTACGATTTTACATTGGGTTGGCCAGCTTGTATTTCTTTTTTTTTCTCCTATTTTACTTATCACCTGCACACACTCACATCACTATCAAATGCTTTTGTTTTATGTAATATGTACTATGTAATATGTTTAACTTCAATTAATTTTTGGGTTTTTTGGCACTGAAGGTATTTTAATCTGTTTTTGTTTTACACTAGTTTTGTAAGGGTTTTTATTTCTATGTAGGTTTTCTGTAGATTTTTTCCTGCGACCTCCGAACAAATTGTCTCCCAGCAGAGGTAGCTGACTCCAGCCGAACTTTTGGGTCGGCGTGGAAGAGTTTAAAATTCAGCTTCGTTTCCTCGGGTAACTGCGGGAATATAACTCATTCATTTCGGGCAATTTTTTCCCAGAATTACTTGGATATTTACCCAGTGATTTTCTTCTTTAGTAGAATCAATCGACCTGGCGATTTCTCGCTGTGTAATCGACGATAAAAATAACACGCGTGACCTAAACGTGCACAACTGTTATTATAATTTGGTAATTTTTTTGAAATTTTCATTGAAATATTTACCTTGCCGACACGGCAATCCACGGGCATTTATTAATTGCCTTTTCTTTGTGGCCTTTTAATCTTGATGCCGAAATAAACGCTGGATTAAAGTTGGGAGCACATGTGATTGTACTCTCCAGTTCTTTTTTCTTGATTTGCCTTTTTGCTAGGTCTTATCTCTGCTGGGACTGAACTTATCAGCTTGACGATCGTCGTAAGAAAAGATCGAAGCTAGTTGCTGGGGATCCGAAGAACCCTTATCCGAATCAATATTCACCAGCTGGTCAATTGCCATTTAGATGACGTTGCCAGATAAGGTTCCGATAATTATTATCGCTTCTAACTAAGGCGCGAATTTCGGTGATTTAAAAAAAATCTTGATATATGGGGACATTACACCACCAGATAATCTAACGAGAGGGTCGAACGAGGCACGATTAGCTGGAATTAGCTTCGTAAGTCCTTAGCGTGGTATGTACCGATTTCTTTGCCTTGTAAATTTTCTAATACATAGTAGGCTGTTCCTATTTTTTTCTTCACTCGACACTTTGAAAACTGAGGCCCTAATTTCTTATTAAAATTCTTCGAGAAATTACTTAGGTAAAAGTTTCTCTTAAACACTTCTTGGCCTTCTTTGTACGAGACCGGCTTGGATCGCAAATTGTATTGTGTCGCATTACGTTCATAAGCCGTACGGCTATTTTGTTGTATATTTTCTCTTAACCAATATAGTTTATCCTGGCAATTTAACAGCGGAGATTCTTCTAAGAGGGATAGCTTTCTTAACAATTTATAATCGCTGGCATGATTAATCATATTGAATCCGAACAATGCCTTATAAGGTGAGCATCCAAGAGCTTGATGCAGAGAGGATCGTAATGACGACGAAATGCTAGTTAAATTGATATCCCATTCAGTCTGATCCGCTCTCAGGTAGGATCTTATCGCAGCCAATAAAGAGCGATTAACCCGTTCCGCAGCGTTGCTCTGAGGGGAGTATAACGCTGTGAAAGTGTGCTTGATTCCAAACTTGGTTAGAAAGGCTTCAAACTCATGTGACTTGAACTGAGATCCATTGTCGCTTACGATGGTCTCGGGTGTTCCAAATTCAGCAAAAATTCTATTCCCAAGGAAATCGATAACCGCGGAGGTAGTAAACTTTTTTAGTGGACATAACCAATGGTAACGACTGAAATGATCAAGGACAATAAGTAATCCTATGTGACCTTTCTTGCTTCTTGGGTAGGGACCTAAGATGTCAATGTAAAGTTTCTGAAAGGGTCTGTCCGAAACACTTTGTTGACCCATGGGTGGCCGTAATGTTGTGTTCGGGGCTTTAGTCTCTTTACAAACATCGCAGGCTCGAACGTATTCTCTAACTTGTTTGGGCAACCCTGGCCAAAACAAGTGTCTTCGCAGCCGTTCGATTGTTTTCTGCATTCCACCATGCGCAGATACAATACAGTCATGTGCTTGGCGGATCGCTGCTATTCGTAACGCCTCCGGCACCCACAGTTTCCAACAATCCGAGTCCTGGATGGTATTTCCCGAAGGGTGTTCGGTGCGTATGTACACAAATTGGTCTGCCGTTCGCAGATCAGGAAATTTTTCGCTATTTTCTTCTATTGTTTTCTTGAGCTGAAGATAATCAGAATCTTTGAAAGATGACGATCCTAAGTCAATTTCTGGACCTATCCATTCAACACTATCAATTTCAGGGTCACAAATTCGGGACAACGCATCTGGAACAATGTGATCTTTCCCTTTTCGGTGCAAAATGGTGAACTTGAAAGCTTGCAATCTAAAAATCCATCGGGCCAGTCTTCCAGATACATTTTGCTGTCGCATAAGCCAGAGAAGGCTTGAATGATCTGTCACTACTTCAAAAGGCTGTAATTCCAAATAACACCGGAATTTTTCGATCGCTAATATCACCGCCAGACATTCGCGTTCGGTTACGCTATAGTTCCTTTGCGACTTGGACAGTTTTTTGGACATAAATGCCAATGGTCTTTCCTCTCCGGTATCAGAGACTTGTACCAGCACAGCACCAATTCCATAATCACTAGCATCACTGTGTACAAAAAATTTACGGGAAAAATCCGCATTTTGTAACACCGGCGCAGACGTTAGTAACTGTTTTAATTTCTGCATGGCGTCCTGGGCTTCAGGAGACCATTTAAAACATTTTTTTGTTTTTAAGACTTCCGTAATGGGATAGGTTATATCTGCAAAGTCTTTTATAAATCGCCTGTACCAACCACATACACCTAGGAAACCTCGGACTTGTTTCATATTTTTGGGTGTGGGCCAGTTCATTACACATGATATTTTTTCTGGATCAGTGGCTATTCCACCACTTCCTATCACATAACCTAGATAGTTCACCTTAGTAACGCAGAAGTGACTTTTTTTTATGTTCAGGGTAAGGTTTGCTTTCTTGAATTGATCAGCAATGCGAACTAAGACAGTTAAATGTGACGCAAAATCTTCTGAGACAATACATAGATCGTCGAGATATCCGAAAACGCAATGACGTAAATCCGGCGGAATTAAGTCATCCATTAGACGAGACATCGTCGAGGGAGCATTACATAAGCCAAAAGGCATGACAGTAAACTGATATAATGCTCGACCTGGGACTGTAAAAGCGGTCAATGGTTTCGCTTCCTCTGTCAACTCCATTTGCCAGTAAGCATCTTTGAGATCTAATTTCGAAATTATATTTGCCTTTGGCAGACGAGCAAAAATGCCTTCGATGCTTTGCAGAGGATAGGCATCTTTTTTTGTAGCTTCTTTTAGTTTGCGTGCGTCAAGACATAACCGAACTTTGTTTGGCTTTACCACCAGGCGCATTGGAGAACTCCAGGCACTTTGCGAAGGTTCGATGACTCCGAGGCTAAGCATTCGGTCAATTTCCGCGTACATTAGTTTTTCCACTGCAGGACTCGCCGGATAATAACGCTGTTTGACCGGCTTGCTTTCACCTATGTCAATACTATGCTTGATTATGGCTGTGCGACCTAATCCTTGTTTTTCAAAATTTGGAAATAATTCCTTAACAATCTCAAGTTGCCGTCTTTCATTTTCTGTTAATGGGTATTTTTCCTCACCTTCCTCTACTTCTATGTCCTCATTCAGAATAGAGCTAATGATCCCTGGAGCTAATTCAAAAGCGCGCCAGAAATCTATACCTAATATCAACCTCTGTGCTATAGAAGGAATAATAAATAATTCTAAATCTTTCTCCTTATCTTGATATTTCATTTTTACGCTTAGACTTCCAAGAACATTGTGAGACTTGGCGTCCGCGGTTCGAACTTTCGACAATATGGGCTTAAAATTTGTATATTTCGAAAAGTCCACAAGCGCTAGTGATGATCCGATACAACTTATGTTTGCACCAGTGTCGAGTAAACCTAGTTCAGAAAACTCCATAAACTTTACACTAGCATAACTACGACGATCAATGTTGTCTTGAAAAACAGTTGACACAATCCTAGTTCTCTTCTTTTTTAACGAACGATAGTAATTTCGCATTCTGCGGGTATTTCGATTACTTTCTTTCCCGAGCCCGACAATTCGTTCTCTCACTAAATAAAATATTATAGTTTCTTAACCTCTCATGATACGGCTTAAAAGGTATGTTAATTTCATTATTCGACTCTTGAGCTAACTTACTTTGTAGAATTGTAACTCTTTCAAAATCTATTCTAGCGCTATCTTCTACTTTTGGGACACCCTTCCTGGATTGGATGTCCCCCCTTGCCGGTTTTCCGTCTTTCGCTTGCAGTTCTGGCAATTGGGTTTATATATTTGCGGGGCTCCGCAACCATAACAAAAAATACGTCTCTCGGCCAAGCAATTTTCCCATATGTGGCCAGGAGCCTCACAATTCCAGCACAACAAAGGAGTTGTACGTTGAATTGCTGCAATTTCATTTTCCTCATCACATTCTTGAGTCTCTTGTAGTTGGCCGTCATCCATCGCGTATACGCGATATGGACCGGACTTAGTTTGGGGGGGCCGCACTCGGCCTGTTTCCTTAAGGAAATTTTTTCGCTTATGAACCAACCTACGCAACTCTGAGATAGATGAAATATTTTCAAATAACTGTCTCTCTTTCACGTCGATTAGTAAATTTCCTTGGATCATCTCTACTAACTCATCTTCTGCAAAACTCACTGATAGTTTATCCATGAGCTTACAAACACTCTCATAAAACGTATCGAACGACTCTCCTGGCTTTTGCTTCCGCGAGCGAATTTGTTCACGTAACTCAGTTGCCGTTCTACTCTCACGATATTGTTCTCGAAAAGCTACGCAAAACTCTCTCCAAGTAAATGTTTAAACTCTTTTATGGTATCTCCAGAACCAACTGCTGGCTTTGCCAATTAAAAGATTATGAATATTTCTGCTGATAATTTCAAGATCACCGTCAAATCAAAAACTCGAATTCCAAAGATGTATATCAATATCAAACAGCTTTCTTGACTACTTTCATAATGATAACAAAAATCTCAATCGAAGACAAAGAGCTTCCAGATTAATGTCTGTTGTAACAACCCGGTACTTTTCCCACCAATTACAAGGACTAAAGCGAAGCAAATCTTCATTTCACTCCATAACTCGAAGGATAATACGTCGATGTCATTTGGTCGTAAGCTTTTTCAAGTCCAAAGAATTATATTTTTATGGAATTAATTTTTCTACGGTCGAAACCTATCAGCACTCACTAATAATGGCTCGCTTTCCAATAGTCAAATTAGATTCTTTTCTAGCTTCACATACAACTTTCAAAAATCAGGGGTTAGTACTATATACCAGCCAAATACTTTAGCACCTGCCTTTCAGCATCGGCGGCTGCACCAAAAATCTGTGTGACTGCCTGCTGGACTAAAATATATGTAAGGAATAAGCACTTGCCCCATGTTTGGGCGCCAAAAATCTATGTGGTGAAAGAGCGCCGTTGAAGAAGAGAAACATTTACTGGGTATCCTTGTTGGCGATTCGATTCCAAAATGTTCACCCTTTTCAGGCTTGTCGACCATTAACCATCAGCTGAGCGGGACCCATTGATTCCTAGTTCTACCGGGAGATGTGGGGGGGTTTTTTGCTGTGGATAATGATTGCTACACCAAAAGGTTTTATTATAGAGTCCCTCCTGAATTTAAACAATGAGACGATCCTCATATGAACGAACAGCGGAAAAAAAAAACAAACAACTCCACTGTCTCAGTTTCTTCTTTTAGAAAATTAACAGCAAGCGAAACTTAATTAAACTACCATGTGAGAGAAGGAAGCACGAATTTGGATGTAAGCCTGGCGGGGTGGTTTTAGATGTTAATTTCCACTCCCACTATCATTGCCCTCCCAACCATAGTCTTCAGTGTAACCTTTTTTTAGAAGACCCCAAATGTAATTAAATATGCATCATTTAATTAAGCTCCCCTGCCATGAATAAGAACTTAGAGTTTCATCTTTACAACAATTTTAATTTTCAATAAACAATTTCTTCTTTCTTTTTGAGTGCATTTCTTGCAGTGTACATATTTCGAACTAATTAGCCTTACTAGTTTTAATCTTATAATTCCATACTCTTAATTCCTTAAGTCTGGTTCCGTATTTTTCTAAGTTTTGCTCCTTATTTTACATTATTTATCTTTATTTATTTTTCGCAAAAATCTCTATTCATTTTTATTTTTTTATTGATTTATTTATTTTTTTTTTGTTTTATTTTTATAGTGCCAAGCTTTTCTTTTTCTTGTTTGTTACCAACAAAAGAACATTGAAGTGGTGTGGGTTTTTTTTTATGTTGTAATTGTTAAGTATTTATTAATCCTAAACAACTATTAAGTGTTTTTCTTTTTTCTATGGAGTTTATTTATTTAATCGCATCATTGAAAGAAAAAGCTTTCTATTGCTAAAAGGGAGAAAATATGTAGGTGCCAATCATGTCAATATTTATTTCTTTCAGTGTAGTCGTCAATGTTTACGTTACATTATAGTGCTTTAAATTACCATGTTAGAATTTCGATAAGAATCAAAAGAGTAATTGACAAAATAGACAAATCAATCGGCGCGAGCGGTTGATAAGCCTTAACACAGGTAGCCAGGCTCTACACTGAACTACATAATTGCAATTTAGTAACTTGAAGTTTTAGTTTTGTTTTGGTTATATATATAATATTTTATTTTTTAATTTTACTCACCCACTGTTGGTTCTCGAAGAAGGCCTTCTTGTCGATGCGGTGTTGGGGGTTATTAGTAAGAAAACTTCAAACTATAAATGCACTATTTTTTCATAAGTGATAATTAAAATATAGGATTATTTATTTCATGTTATTTTTTATGCATTTTTTTTCATTTCATTTTTTGTTTATATTGTCATGATTAATTCTTTTTATTTTTGATTTGAAGTATTTTATTTTTGGCATTGGCAACGAAACTTCCTTTTTCTTTCAGTGTACGATTTTACATTGGGTTGGCCAGCTTGTATTTCTTTTTTTTTCTCCTATTTTACTTATCACCTGCACACACTCACATCACTATCAAATGCTTTTGTTTTATGTAATATGTACTATGTAATATGTTTAACTTCAATTAATTTTTGGGTTTTTTGGCACTGAAGGTATTTTAATCTGTTTTTGTTTTACACTAGTTTTGTAAGGGTTTTTATTTCTATGTAGGTTTTCTGTAGATTTTTTCCTGCGACCTCCGAACAAATTGTCTCCCAGCAGAGGTAGCTGACTCCAGCCGAACTTTTGGGTCGGCGTGGAAGAGTTTAAAATTCAGCTTCGTTTCCTCGGGTAACTGCGGGAATATAACTCATTCATTTCGGGCAATTTTTTCCCAGAATTACTTGGATATTTACCCAGTGATTTTCTTCTTTAGTAGAATCAATCGACCTGGCGATTTCTCGCTGTGTAGTCGACGATAAAAATAACACGCGTGACCTAAACGTGCACAACTGTTATTATAATTTGGTAATTTTTTTGAAATTTTCATTGAAATATTTACCTTGCCGACACGGCAATCCACGGGCATTTACTAATTGCCTTTCTTTCTTGATGCCGAAATAAACGCTGGATTAAAGTTGGGAGCACATGTGATTGTACTCTCCAGTTCTTTTTACTTGATTTGCCTTTTTGCTAGGTCTTATCTCTGCTGGGACTGAACTTATCAGCTTGACGATCGTCGTAAGAAAAGATCCAAGCTAGATGCTGGGGATCCGAAGAACCCTTATCCGAATCAATATTCACCAGCTGGTCAATTGCCATTTAGATGACGTTGCCAGATAAGGTTCCGATAATTATTATCGCTTCTAACTAAGGCGCGAATTTCGGTGATTTAAAAAAAATCTTGATATATGGGGACATTACACTTCTCTGCTCATTTTGTTTTATTTAATTCATGAGACAAACTTTATTTGGTTCATAAATAAATTGTAACAGCAGGCATTTGTTTTTGAGGTGGTAAGTTGAACTGTGTTAATTATGTGTATCGTGCATTTGAGGTTAAACTCACCACTTCCACCTTCTTCGACTTCCTCATCCTCCTTCTTCTTCATCAATTAGAAGATACACGAGCCGAACGCAATAAAGCAAGAACACTAAAGCATCAACAATCACGCAGGTTTTCAGAAGAAGGGGGAGGAAGAAGACGAAGAAGGAAGAAGAAAGAGGAAGAAGAAGGAGGAGGATTAAGAAGATGGAGGAGGAAGAAGGAGGAGAAGGATTAAGAAGATGGAGCAGGAAGAAGGAGGATGAAGAAGAAGAAGGAATAAGGAGCATGAAGAAGTCAAAAGAAGAAGGAGGAGGAAGAAGAAGAAGAATGACCCATAAAAAATCTCTGGAAGCATTAAACAGAACAATGCAAGATCTACGTCGCAATCAACAAATTTTGGGTGGTGCAATAATATTTTTGTCAGGAGATTTCCGACAAACATTGCCCGTCATTCCACGTGCAACGTTAGCGGATCAGGTCAATGCTTGCTTGAAGTATTATTTCCTGTGGCGATATGTCCAAAAATTCAATTGACATTGAAAATAAACATGCGTGTTCAATAGCACTATGATCAATCTGCAGAAAGCAATTATTAGAAATCGGAAGTGGCAAAGTTCCAAATACAAATGGCTTGATCACTTTGCCAAACAATTTTTGTACAATTCTACAATCTAAAGGGGAATTAATAGAAAGCGTTCTTCCAAATATAATTCAAAATCACAGAAATCACGATTGGTTGACAGAACAAGCAATATTGTCACCAAAAAATGTACATGTCAATGAAATCAATTTTCACATTCAAGAAAAATTGCCAGGCGCACTGATATCATATAAATCTTTTGATAGCGCAATGAAAGAAGATGATGCAGTGAATTATCCAGTTGAATTTTTAAATTCCCTAGAACCGCCTGGTATGCCACCGCATTTTTTGAACTTAAAAATCGGCTCATCAATTATTTTACTACGGAATTTAAATGCACCAAAATTGTGCAATGGCACAAGACTGGTTGTAAAAAAATTGATGCCGAATTTAATTGAAGCCACGATATTGACTGGAAAAGCGAAAGGAGAAATGGTGCTCATATCGCGTATTCCGTTGATACCAACAGACATGCCGTTTGAATTTAAGCGACTGCAATTCCCAGTGCGTCTATCATTTGTCATGTCCATCAATAAGGCACAAGGACAAACGGTTCAAGTATGCGGGTTGATTTTGGAAGAGCCGTGTTTTTCTCATGGGCAGCTATACGTAGCCTGTTCAAGAGTTGGCATTCCAAACTCTTTATTTGTATTCGCTCCAAATGGACAAACGAAAAATATAGTTTATCCAAATGTTTTGGATTGAAAATAACAATTTTCAAATAAAATAAATGACTTTTATATAACAAATTCTAGGAATTTTTCACTGAATTTTAAGACTGCATGCGGCGAAGCGCACAGGGCCAACTAGTTAAATATATAAAATTATATATTTCATACAGGCTTGGGCGGGAATTATCATCAGGATTACCCAACTGACGTCAGGCACAGGCACACTCAACGTCAGGCCAAAGCCAGAGCCAACGGACGCATGCAACAAGTAAGCGGGGTTCAGAGGAGTAATGCACTCACCGAACCCAAGGAAAACTCTGAAAGGAAGGTGCGGTACAGCGGTACCGCAATGCCAAATGAGGCTGCAGGGAAGAAAAAGGATAAACAAGGATGAAACGTTTTCTTTTATAATCCAACTTACCGGCAAAAATTTTTGCCTATAGTCATTAAAGCTATGGGAAGGGGGCGTCTCGATCACAAGGCAGTCGATCGGCACTCGATAGTGTCAATCAATGGGCAAAAGTATCGGAACTATCGGCACATAACGGGTCCCAGTGCAAGAATACCAATGGCAACGCCGCACCAACGGGAGTTGTCGGGAGCTATCGGCAACCGACAGGAAGTGGTGTGACCAGATGACGACAAGAGTATGGAATGCGGAAAGAAGAGCGAAGCAAGGAGTGGCTTCACGAAAGTAAGAATCGGCGGCAAAATTTGAAAGAAGGAACGGAACAGTGCGCTGGGAGGAGGTCGGCGCTGTGGAACTCAAAACAGAGCTATGGGCGTCGAAGGAATCTCAAGAGTGTTCAGCAAGGACTGCTAAACTGAATTTATTTTACCCGAAGAAAGAGGGGATGTGAGGAGTTAAAAGCTCCGCACAAATGGAAATGAGAATTGCTGGAGGAGGGCCTGCCGGTTGCCTGTTACGCAACAAGTCAACGCGTAGGCCCATTAAAAGGCCGTTTAATAAACAGCCCGAAAGCTGGAAGCTGGACAGTCAAAAAGAACGAGTATACGAGTCAACAACGTAAAGCAACGAAGTCAGCAAGGGAGCTACAACCGTGATAGTCAGTAAGGAACAAGATCGCTATGTCGAGACGTTCGGGACAAGGAAGGTCTCCGAATTGAGACACAGGTAGCTGAGGTCCAATACGACAAAGCCCGGTTAGTTCGGAAGCATTCAACAGGCGGGGCCAAACCGAAAAAGGACCCGAAGAGGCGGCAGGAATTGTGATGAAGACCCGGTCGACTGTGTCGGAGACTACGTATGTGAACCAGGCGATTGTGTCCATGCGAACCGTCCTATTATAATGATATAAATAGAATTATTGGTCATAGTTTGAGCGTTGGCCACAGGGCACCCATATCTGTAAGCAGATTAATTTTATGTGAGAACAGGATGCAAAATCGTGTATAGCGATTTCTTTTCCCTTACTACGGGGATTGTCTTTGGAGTCGAAAAAAGGAGTGAAGTCATACCAGCGGGACACGGAACACTACTTCCCAAAAATGGGCAAGCTGGCCAATGAAATTGTCCAAAAATACAAGACGGGCGAGAAGGCGTTTTTGCCTTAGGCATTCGAAGAAACAAAAGATTCTCGAATCACCGTTTCCTTATTTTGTAGGAGAACTGCTACATATGTATAGACATTTTCTTAATGGATAAATAATATTTTTTTTATTTTCTTTAATAACTTTTCGAAATTGCCGTCGTATAGCACGTGACCTCATTAAGGATTTGAAAGCGAGTTTGTTACAAGTCAGAAATCTATTCCCAAAAGCCAAAATGATTTACTGCGACAACGTGCCGTATTAAATATCCCACACGATCACGACTATGCTAGACAATAAATGCGCAAAAAATCGATAAGGGTGTGAGTGATGCTGTGGAGCGTATCTTGCTAGACACCACAAGATATAAGAAAACAATCAACTCGTTCATCGACAAGAGACCAGTCGATGCGATACAAGGATGCACCAGCGTCTTGCAAGTACTGAATGCTGAACAACGCAAAAGTGACCAAGACGGGCCAAGGACTAGACAGAAACATAGTCATCATTGTGGGCGAAAAAGGTTTAGTGAAATCCAATGAAAAATAATTTATATAACATGTGTCAACAAACTTGCGCTGCGTCGAAACAAAGATTTTGTAAGCTTAATCTCAACTTTTTAGCTTTTTTAGTTCCTGAGAACTCGGCGTTCATACGGACGGAGAGAGACAGGCAGACGGACAGGGCCAGAACGACTCGGCTATTGATCCTGATCATGAATACATATACATTATATGTATGGAAACGCTTCCTTCTGTATGTTACATACTTTTCAACAAATGTAGTATACCCTTTTATTCTACGAGTAATGGGTATAATTATCCTGTAAGATCACGATTTTTCCAGTCCCTCGTAAAGGATTTATGCTGCCAAAACCCGACATAGTGATGTGGAGGAGGCTCTAATGCTATAAAAGACTGCGCTTCTACGCCGGGAGTCACCTTTTGCCAACAGGAAACTAGTACATTGCGAAATTCAGCCAAGTGACCTGCACCAGCTTACCTATATGGCTGAGGGGATTATCACAATCAATGACCGGTCTACTTACGCAGTACCAAAGGTGATAACTTAAGGTAATGGATTTTCGACGACCGCGTCATGATTAACGAAATCACTTCCGTAAGTAAAATATTTACCGCTGTAGCGATTTTTTGCGCATTGGAATTTTTCTGACCCGAGCGCTTTAAGTCAACATTGTTAATAAATTGTTTTGTTTCGATTTCGGTCAAAAATTAAATTGTTTTCCTAATTGAACTAAAACTGAAAGTGGATGTTGAATCGGATCCAGTGGCTGTAAATGCCGTAGATGAGGACTGGTGAACTTTCAGTTTGGCAAGTAAACGCTGTCATGACACCAGATCGCCGAGATTAGTCAGCGAAATTCTGAAAAATTCCAGTAGCCCAAATTGTTCCTCCAACAATCAGCCAAAACGATGCCTACGAAGCTAGCAGCTGGAACAGCAACTTAATCAACAATGATGACGTCATTGCCAACAACCATTACAATAACAACGTTGTCAATACCAAAGGTGGCAACAATACCGCCAGCAATGAACAATTACCCTCCTTCAACCAAATAACCCAATTGCGGATATTCACTGCGAGAATCTGTACGGATTCAGACAAGGTTGTTAACCCGTCTAGATACTCCCTGAACTGTCATCCTGGCAGCAAAAAGAAGAAAGATCTTATAGCGTTGTCATCCGTTGCTTCCATCATTTCATTCCGGTCGAAAATATAAGGGAAAGTCTTATCTTGACTGGCCACACGGTCCATCCTTCCACACTAGGAAGTCCTTGATATTAAAACACTTTGTCGACTATGGGTTCAAGTTAAACTTCCTTACATCAAGTAATAATTCATACAATGCTACCGACGCCAAGCAATTAGACACAGCAAAAATCATTGCCATAAGCTTCCTGCTTTAAACGATGTTCATCCACTAAAATGTGTTAGCTGGCTGTGTTGCTTATCAGCAGATTGCATGTCGACGCAAAAGTATAACATTTCATTGCAGAAGCGTTCCCCACCAGTCAGGTAGACCAAATATTCCACCAAGCTTGATTGACCAGAGCTAATACGCTAACGCTGTCCGTGTTTCCAAATATAGTCGTCCTCTGTTTTTTTTTTTTTTTTTACGCGCGACTCCCACGGTTACACCTCCCGCCCAACCGGACCGGGAAGACAAACGCGGTATAGAAGACTGTAAAGGACGAGGAAATATATGTATATAGTAGTAAGATCTAAGAATTCGTTAAGTACGTTAGTATTGATCGCTTTAAAAACAGCAGAGAGTCAGAATTAGAGATAATAGGATAGAATCTATTATAGTCAGAACATAATACTCTGTAGCGATCATGCAACTCATAGTTAGATCTACAATGATTTAAATTTAGAGGTACGTAATTTTTAGTAAATCTGCTTGAAACAGTGAAGTTTAGCCGACTAACCAAGTCGGGACTATCCACTTCACAACGAATAAGGTTAAAAATAAATTCTGTTCCAAGCATCGTTCTACGGTTAGCTAAGGAGGGTAAGTTAATTAACATTAATCTACTTGAATAAGGAGGTAATCTAAGGTTTGCATCCCAATTAAGGCGCCGTAAGGCTAAAAGTAAGAAGTTCTTTTGAACCGATTCAATGCGGTCCGAGTAAACTTCATATTGTGGACTCCAAACAGGTGATCCATACTCGAGGATCGGACGGACTAGAGAAATAAATAAGGTTTTGGTCATGTAAGGATCATCAAATTCCTTTGACAACCCGTTTTATAAAACCAAGCACACCCCTGGCCTTATTGACAATAGACGAAATATGGTCTGAAAATTTAAGTTTAGGGTCCAGAAGAACACCAAGATCATCAACATGTGTTATTCTGTCCAAAGAGCACCCACTTAAAGTGTAAGTTGCGTGCATTGAGTTGGCACGTCAAAAGGTCATAACTTTACACTTAGAGCCATTTAAGTTTAATACGTTATCACGGCACCAGGTTTGAAAGCAATCTAGATCGGATTGTAAGTCCAAATGGCGAGATATGTCCTTATATTGCAAGCATCATTTTACATCATCAGCGTACATTAGTACACGCGAATGATTTATTATTAAGGGAAGGTCGTTAATAAATAAGGTAAAAAGGAGCGGATCTAGGTGGCTCCCTTGTGGGACGCCGGATGTGATTCGGAGAATACAAGAAAGACAATTTTTAAAGAGGACCCGTTGCGTCCTGCCATTCAGATAACTTAGAATCCAATTTAGGAGATCAACAGGGAAACCTAATAAATCAAGTTTTTTAATCTTAGCTATTTTTAATCTTAGCTTCAAACTCTTTCACAATCATACTTTCCGGCCAAAAATCACCAGAACATATGGTTGAGAATAGCTCATTTGGGACAGTTATCTTGAAAGATGAGATGTCCCTAGCATAAGAAAAGTTAAATTTTTTCACTTTTATGTGGTCGGCTTTTGTTTTGTCTTGTATATAAGACAGTACATCAGATGATGTTTGATCAGGGGAAAGCCGAGAAACAAAAATTTGTTTCCTTAGTGGAACCACCGAGAGGGGTTTTGGCACTGCAGGTTGTATTTCTGAAGTGCCAACTTGTCCGGTAGTCCGGACTCAACATTCCTTTGTGGTGGTAAACAATTCGGGACGGGTGGAATCACCGGTTGAGAAACCAGTGCGGACAAAACGGAATCTGTAGCAACCCCAGGCTGGACTCCCTCCACAACCGATTGATCGGATTGCACCGAATCTTTTTTAGCTGCCGATCTAAGCAACATTTGAGGGTTTGCTGCGATCGTCAACTGATCAGCTGTGGAGTCCTGTTGATCACTTGCCGAAGGTTGCGGGGCATTCCCCTTAGGCAGCCTACCACCAGCGGCTTTCTTGCGCTTTCGAGATTCTTCTAATAGTTTGAGGCTATTAAATTGAGAATCAAGCGCAGAAAGAAGATCATCAGCTCGACGAAAACTATCTCTAGCCACGTTAAAACTGCTGATCAGTCCTTTCAAGCCACCTTTAGCTTGGCGCATAAAGAGTTGCATTTCATTCGCAACTCCTAGGCAAATATCACAACAGTATTTTAGATTAGGGCCTTTAGCTAGGTCATCACTTGTTCGGCCGTTAAAACCAGCGCACTTAGTGTGCACCATTCCATCACATAGCCAACAGGTCATTTTTGATTGCACAGGCTTTATTACCTGACGGCATTTGTTATGGAAGCAGACAACATTGGTTTCCATGTTTAATTGGGTTTTGACAACCGCAAGAGCGCAGTCTGCACTTTAGGATTTTGTGTGGGAGAGCGAGAGAGCGGGTGCACCGTGCAGTTAAGTACAAAAACAACACCAAACAGCACTACGGACAACGCACGAAAGAGAGAGTAAACAAAACGCAAAGACAGAAAGAGAACAGATTGAATTAATTTATTAAAATAATGCGCATATCACAAAAGATTCACTCGCGAAGCGAACGAAACTTTAACTAGTACGGATTACGAAATTGAATTTTTTGTACCAACAACTTACAATGACTTTCCCGCAGACAGCATTTTCCTCCGCTGGGCAACAACAATATGAAGCAAAGTCAGACGCTTCAACAAATAGTACCGCCTCGCCAGCAGCCATTACAAAAACCAAAAAGATCTCAACGACAATAGCAGCCAGATCGCCAGCAGCAGTCATCCCAAAAGCGACACAATTGTTAAATGACCAGGAAGAGCAAATGTTTTTGCAATCCAACGATAGACTGTTGGTCCTAGTCATAACCATAATATTGATTTCATGTGGGTTAGCGAAATACACTTGCTTTAGATCGTACTACTAACTACATGAATATGATATCCATCTAGTAACTCATCCTGCCGATCGAAAATGCGAGGCTTGTGCAATTTTAATTAAGTCCTGTCTTCAATGTTACCATTTGTCGCAGTTAAAGTCAAAACTGACCTTGGTGAACTAGCAATTGCGTCTATCTATAGTCCACCAAATTGTCAATGTCCTGCTAACGCCCTCTTCGACGGGGGGATTGGAATGCTAGCTATAGTCTCTGTGGATCTCGAAACTGAACCACCCGCAGACTCCGTTCACAGTTCAAATGACTTACTACAGGAGGGCCAAGCATTATCCAAGACCTCATGATCCAGTCGACAAACGCGCTTATCGTCGTGCTGAAGATGATCTAAAGAAGTTTTGCTTAATAGCAAACGCGAATACTTTGATGGGATGCTCCGCATCGCTGATCCCACCAAACCGTAAGACTTTAACCTCTAGAAATCTATACGGACAATAAAGCGACCGCCTTTCATACAGAAAACCGACAATACATGGTGCAGGTCCGTCTCAATAATCTCGCATGCAGTAAATACGTTAGCGATCCAGCATGTAAGTAAGCCCAAAATAAGATTCGCATCATATTCAAGAGCTACATCATAAAAATGCTACGTATCCACCACTTCCTCTTCTCAATCGGGCGCTGCTCATTATACCCGTTATTCGTAGAGTAAAAGGGTATACTAAATTCGTTGAAAAGTATGTAACAGGGAGAAGGAAGCGTTTCCGACCATATAAAGTATATATATTCTTGATCAGGATCAATAGCCGAGTCGATCTGGCCATGTCCGTCCGTCCGTCTGTCCGTCCGTATGAACGTCGAGATCTCAGGAACTATAAAAGCTAGAAAGTTGAGATTCAGCATGCAAACTCCAGAGACATAGAAGCAGCGGAAGTTTGTCGATTCATGTTGTCAAGCCCACTCTAACGCCCAAAACTGCCACGCCCACAATTTTGAAAAAAGTTTTGATATTTTTTCATTTTTGTATTAGCCTTGTAAATTTCTATCGATTTGCCAAAAACCTTTTTGCCACGCTCTCCTTCTCCCTTCCACCAGCTGAGTAACGGGTATGAGATAGTCGGGGAACTCGACTATAGCGTTCTCTCTTGTTATTGTTAACGCAGATTGTTACATCAGAAACGATTGGTTATAAACAAATAAAAGGTCTTTTTATCGAGTTGTTAAAAAAAGAGAATTGCCACGCCACCAAATTCCCACGCTTTCACTTTTGAATTAGCAAAAACTTTGCTACAGCTGAGTCTCATAGCCGCGATCGGATCTACTTTGCATTATCATAATTGTTGTTTATGATATACCGCGATCGGCAATAATAGGCTCCCTTTCAGTTCGTCCTTCACCAATTCAATTTCAAATTTGTCATTGTTTTATGATTGGATACTTTTTAATCCGGCAAAGGATAATATTATGATCGGAAACGCTTATATATAAATATAGTTATACCCGTTACTCGTAGAGTAAAAGGGTATACTAGATTCGTTGAAAAGTATGTAACAGGGAGAAGGAAACGTTTCGGACGATATAAAGTATATATATTCTTGATCAGGATCAATAGCCGAGTGCGTCTGTCCGTCCGTATGAACGCTGAGATCTCAGGAACTACAAGAGCTAGAATGTTGAGATTAAGCCTACAGACTCCAGAGACATAGACGCAGCCCAAGTGTGTCAATTTATGCTGCCACGCCCACTCTAACGCCCACTAACCGCACAACACTGCCACGTCCACACTTTTGATAAATGTTTTGATATTTGTTAATTTTTTTATTTATATTGTAAATTTCTATTGATTTACCAAAAACTTTTTGCCACGCCCACTCTAACGCCGACAAACCGCCAAAAACTGTCAGTGTTGAAGACTCTCCTGCGCACTTCCCATAGCTGAGTAATGGGTATCAGTAGTCGGGGAACTCGACTATAGCGGTCTTTCTTGTTTTAACTGCATTTTTAGGCATCTGCGAATTTATCTTTAAATAAATTAATTCTAGGACGATTTTGGTAATTACATTATGTTCGTAATATTTTTTTTTGGGTCAGCTGTTTTGTGTGATGATGTTTGTAATGGCTTATCTCAAAGAGTGTTGAACAGTAGTACGGAAGTAGTACAGTAGTAATGGTTGGCTAAGTCAGAAATATACATATTTCTCTGTTCAAAAATACTGCCGCACCAACATTGTCTGAGTAGAAAACTGAACTCCGCGAAAGCTTTTCAAGAGTGAGTCGTCAATCAGGTCTGTGAAATTTAAATCCGTCTAAATCTTCCGAAAATAAAAATTTAAACTTGATACGTTGTGTTGAGTTTTTATTTCCCTGCATTACAAAATTTGATCTTTAATTTATTAACATGACGGTGACAAAAGAATTATAGATTACAATATATGCAATTCAGAAACTCATTCGCTCATAGTCTGAAACTATTTCTACAAAATAAATATCAATCATACATTAGCAGGGAGCGCCACTATGTAGATATCGTCCAGTAGTAGTAACTAGTAGACTTGTAAGACTTGAAAAGTCTGGGCCACTGAGTTTTAGAAGCCAAGGCAACTCAAGACATCGTCCAATATTGAAATAAACAACTAATTAAAATATATATTTATTATTATAATATACTAATCAGTTACTGGATTGACAAAACGTTTTTAAGGCAAGGTTCTTTCAAAACCGTGTTCATTTCAAATAAATTGTATTCCTATTACATAAATATGTATATATAAAAATATTGTGTCAATCCTAAAACTTGTAGTTTTGGTAAAGAAGGAACACTCAAACTAAGGGGAAAAATAATTTGGTTCCTTAAAATCTTTTAACAAGACAAAACGACATCATCAAATGGCATCAAACTAATGACAAGTCGTTCCATACATAAGAAATGTTAAAAAAATAAATATAAAATTTATGTTTAATTTATTTTAAAACTCCTAAAATAGAAAAAGCCTGTTTTGGGCTTAATACTTTCATAGCTTTTAAGCTGGTATAATCTAAAATATATAAGCGTAGATACGTAAACATAGGAATAATATAGTACATGAGCTTACCGTTTTATTTCCAAGATTTTTAATGCGACAATTTAAATGTCCCGTTTTTCCAACTAAGGATGTGACGTTTTTAGTAGCAGAAGTATCAAAGTAAGGGCCCCTATCCAGAACCCTTCTCATTTGAACAATATTTTCTTCACTTATTAAATACAGGTCTGTCACAGTCACATTCTCTCTTAAATTTTGTGGGCAAGTTTCCCTTAGAATTACTAAGGAACTTATTATTTGTATGTTTTTTTTTTATACACATTTTAATATACTTACATATACAAAGAAATATTCGAAAAGTTAAAAAAACTTTCATTTTTAATGATTTAAGTTGTCAAAGATATTAACCAATACATTAGTAGTGTGGAAGTTTTTTTTCTTGAACTTCCTGTCACATGCGCAAACGCATGCGCAATATTTATAATACATTACAAAAATGTTGATAAATATGTAAAAAGCTTTTCTCGATTTCCCTTTGATTTTAAGTAAATTATATATTATATCTATCTTTTTCTATATATATAAATATTGAGAACAAGTTTCACCAATGATTATAACTCCAGAACGCATGAGCCGATTTCAACGGTTTTGCATTCGTTGAAAAGGTCTCGGGCTCCGTTAGGACAAGAGCAAAGAAAATTCTTGATAAAGTCAAAAGAAAAGCGGGAAACCCGTTTTTTACATGCAGCGCCATTTCTAAAACATAGGATGTCATTCTTCTCTGCTCATTTCGTTTTATTTAATTCATGAGAAAAACTTTATTTGGTTCATAAATAAATTGTAACAGCAGGCATTTGTTTTTGTGGTGGTAAGTTGAAGTGTGTTAATTATGTGTATCGTGCATTTGAGGTTAAACTCACCACTTCCACCTTCTTCGACTTCCTCATCCTCCTTCTTCTTCATCAATTAGAAGATACACGAGCCGAACGCAATAAGGCAAGAAGACTAAAGCATCAACAATCACGCAGGTTTTCAGAAGAAGGAGGAGGAGGAAGACGAAGAAGGAAGAACAAAAACGTAGAGGAAGAAGAAAGAGGATGAAGAAGAAAAAAAAGGGTGAAGAAGAAGACGAAGGAGGAGGAGGAAGAAGGAGAAGGATTAAGAAAATGGAGAAGGAAGGAGGATGAATAAGAAGGAAGAAGGAATAAGGAGCATGAAGAAGTCAGAAGAAGGAGGAAGAAGAAGGAAGAGGTGGAAGACGAAGGAGGAGAAGGAATTCATTCAATTTTGTGCTTTTGGAAATCAAATTGGATATTTTATTTGGAAATCGTATTCCATGTTAGTATTTATTATCATATTTTAATAGTGTTTTTAAATTCAATTTTTTTTAGATTCGTAATAAACCGGATTTGCTAAACACGTGCTTTATTGAATTCTACGGTATGTATTGTTGTTAGTGCGGTGTTTTTTATTTTTTTTTTTTGCGGCGAAGCGCATAGGGCCCACTAGTTTTGTATATTATAAGATGGTACGTCGTACCTACAAACGTAATTTCTTGTTCTTGTTACACGGTCTGATGGGGTATATATTTGGGATGGTCACACGTGCTGCTTTCGTTAGTTTAAAAAAATGTAAACAAAACAATTTATCTCAAACTATGTATTAAATCTTTAAGAAAAACAATACGAATTGATACATTTTATATTCTCAATGGCACTACATTTCACCACTCCGTAGTACGTGTATCAAACAAAAAAGAAAATATGAAGTGGAGTTTGGTGACTTTTAAAAATCACGCAAAGAAACACTATATATGAATGGTTACAAATACCGCTTACTCAGCACAGGAGAAATTTCGACACTAACAGCTTTCGGCGGTTTGTGGGCGTTAGAATAAGCGTGGTGTTGGGTCAAAACCCAATTAGAACAATCTTGTTTTTACACGTGGCAAAAAGATTTTTGGCAGATCGAGACAAATTTACAAAACTAACAAAAATTATTTCTGCAAATCGATACAAATTAACAAAATTAATAAAAAAATATTTCAAAAGTGTGGGCGTGGCAGTTTTGTACGCAGAGTGGGCGTAGCAACATGAATCAACAAACTTTCACTGCGTCTATGTCTCTCGGAAATGAATACTTAATCTTAACTTTTATAGTTCCTGAGATCTCGACGTTCATACGGACAGGCAGACGGACATGGCCAGATCGACTGGGCTATAGACGTACTTTTCAACGAATCTAGTATATCCTTTTACTCTACGAGTAACGGGTATAATAATTCAAAATTTGGCATACAAACCAACATTTACAGTTATGTCTATAATTCCTTACCCAAATAATTCATTTCCAACTTTTATTATTACGATTTGCTCCTATATAAATGTAAGGCATTAAAGCCAGTTTATTAATAGAATTATGCTGGATGTGTAACAAAAGCTTGCGGGATGACAATTAACTGAGATGGCGCCTCCTCGGCTCTGCTGGCTATGGCTGCAACTTGAAGACTCAACGACTCGACGACTTGACCCTCCGACACACCAACTTATATGCTCGGACTTGATCCCTCGACGACTACTTTCAACTTGACAACTGGACTCTAACTTTTTACGATCTTATGGTAATTTTCCGCTCTTCGTATGCCTTGCACTCGCTATATTTTCTCGACGCTAGTAATGTTACTTCCTTAAAAACTATCGTAATGCTATCCCTTAGTGGGCACGTTGATAGCTATCGATAGCCAACTCTACTTTACATTCGGCCATCCTGATAATCTGAGTCTGACCCAGACGACGCAGCATCTTCGTTATCCACTACATATTTCCAAAGCTTCATGTTATCAACACTGGTAGAAGTAAGAGCTGGTCCTTCACCGAATGCTGCCTTCTTAACATCGTAACGCCCATTTCGCTTCACCTTGGTTACTGTGTATGGACCGATGAACGAACTGGCCAATTTTTTACCAGCCACAAATTGAGTTCGCTTAATAGCAACCAGGTCACCTTCTTTGTAGAGCCTTTCCATGACTCGGTTCTTGTCGTAGTTCCTCTTGTACGTTTTTTGGGCTTCTTGAATTTGTCTTCGGGCCTCCATTCTCATCTGGTTTCTTTCTTGATCGAAATCATTGGCTATTTCTTCCTCCAGCAACGACAACACATTATCGCTCACTTTGTTGTGCATTTGTACCCCAAATAGTAACTGGAACGGGGTCTTCTTTGTGGAGCAGTGGACATGCGAATTTATAGCTCCTTGAACTTGCGCTACAAACTTATACCACTTGGATGGATCTTCAGCAGACAATTTAGCTATCATTGAGATAATGCATCTGTTTACACGTTCAATTTGTCCGTTTCCTCTGGCAACTCCTGTTGTAGTCCACACATGCTCAATTCCATTTGTGGTCATATGCTCTTGGAATTGATTTGACGTAAACGCGACTCCTCTATCGCTTATGAGACGAAGTGGGTGGCCAAAGACAGCTGACCATTCCTGCAACTTCTTCACGACCTCGTCGCTTCCAGTGCTTTTGGTTGGGAATAACCACACAAACTTGGTGAATGCATCCACGGCTGCAAAGATAAACCTATACTGCTTAGAAGTCGCATCCATCGGTCCGAGATGATCAACATGAAGAGTATGTAGTGGCTTATCTCCCTTGTCAATACAGAACAGCTGACCTTCTTTCTTTCCAACCTTCTTGTTTATCAGAATACATTTCACGCAGTTGTTGATGATTTGGCCTACTTTTTTCTCCATATGCGGGATCCAAAAATGTTGCTGCAAGGAATGCATAGTTTTCTGCAGGGCAAAATGCCCAATATCATGTGCTTCCTTTATTATTTCGTTCTCCATTGATTTAGGGACGACTATGACCTCATTACCATCCACTACTTTGAAAAGTAATCCTCCCTTTAATTGGAAGTCCTTGTAGGGCTGCGACTTGAGAACTTCGAGAACTGCTGAGATATAGTTATCTTTCTGCTGAGCTGCCTTTATTTGAACTGAGATCTCCGACGCTACTACAAAAACATCCATCGGATAGCGACTCAGACTGTCGACGTGTTTCATTTTATCTCCAGCACGATGCTCAACTTGGAATGTGAAATCTTCAAGATACAGAATCCATTCAGCTACTTCCCTGGGTACATCCTTCTTCTTCACCGTCTGAGAAAACGCTGAGCAATCGGTGAGCAACTTGAACTCGACTCCCAGTAAGTAATGGCGAAACTTCTTGACCGACAGATACGCAGCTTTAACTTCTAAAATATAACTGTGGCGCTTTGAATCTGCTGCTGAAGTTTTCTTGCTCCAATATGCAACTGGATGAAGTTCGCCTCCGAATCTCTGCATTAATATGCCACCAAATCCATTCATAGAAGCATCAGTATGTAGTTCGGTTGGTGCTTCTCTGTTATACAACTGCAGGACAGGTTCATTCGACAGTATATCCTTCAGCTGGTTCATTGCGCTCATTTGCTCGGCTTCGAATATAAACTCGGTGTCCTTCTTTAACAAATTTGTTAGCGGTCGGGCTATTACTGCACAAATTTCCGGAAGAATCCTGTCAATCCTAAGAACGATTGGACATCTTTAATGTTTTTGGGTCGAGCAAACTTCTGAACAGCCTGTGTTTTTTCCTTTCCTGGCCAGATTTTGCCGTCCTCCACTGTGTGACCCAAAAAGCTGATCCTCTTTTCCAAGAAGGAACACTTTTTCCACTTAATGCGCAATCCATATTTAGCTGCCTCCTCCAGGACTTTCTTTAGCTTGACTATGCACTCCTCATTTGTTTGAGCGAATATGATTATATCGTCGACGTAGATCTGCATGACATCTTCTTGTATCAGGTTTTGAAAAATGGCATTGACAAAACGGTTAAACACGGCAGGTGAGTTGCAAAATCCAAACGGTGCTTTACAGAACTCAAATAAACCGTCTTTGGTGATAAACGCAGTGTAGCGACGACTAGACTCCTCGATCGGTACATGTAAGAAGCTGTTCTCGAGATCCATGACAGTGAATACTTTCGCAGATTGCAGCTTTTCTAGCACTTCATCAATTAAGGGTACAGGGAAACTGTCTCTGAGTACCATCCGGTTCAGCTGACGAAAATCAATACAAATTCGGTTTGTTCCGTCCTTCTTCTTCACAATGACAACTCGACTTGCGAAATTTGACGATGACTTCCGTACTACTTCATTCTTAAGCCAATCGTCCACTTGATCTCTAACGGCGGTCGCTTCCACAGCTGAATATCGGCTTGGTTGGTGACGAAATGGTTTTATTTGTTCGTCCGGTACGATCTTCATCTGAACAGGGCACACGATAGGAGATTCAGCTGGCTTGTAACTGTCGACCAACGGCTGAATTATCGGCTTGAACTGTTCGGAAACGCATATGTTATTCTCGGTCTCGACAATATTGTAAATACTTAGCTCATTATGTCCAGCGCTGTCTGGTCGCGCTGACACCTTGGTGAAAGTGAATCCCTCTTCGTCCAACGTGACCCGGAACTTAGAAGCGAAGTCAAAACCAAGCAGTGCGTCATCTTCAATATTTTTATCCGGAACCACAAAAAATTTTTGTTCCACCTCAGCTCCATCGACGCTCACAGCTCCCGTAAATGTACCCAGCGGCATGGTTTTAACATTTCCTAGGCCTCGCAGTACAGTGAAACATTTTTCCAATTTCACGTAGGTCAGTTTCCTATAAACTGAGTTGCAAACGATTGACACATCCGCTCCAGTGTCCACCAGACAATTTATTTCAATTCCGTTCACGTTAATCGCCTTATGTCGTTTTGAAGACTGAACCACCTGCACAGATCTGGATATTTGTGGACATTCTCTTGCAATATGTCCTACGCCTTCACATTTAAAGCACTTGGTATCCATCTTGCAATCCTTCCTTAGGTGCTCCGCTGACCCGCAATTAAAGCAACGAGTATTTCGGTGACTGGCACTGGATATGTTTTTCTTGCCACCACTGTACGACTTGGCTTGATTGGACATGCACTTGCGTTGATATATCTCGAATTTCTCTTTCAGTTCGTGAAATTCTTTACAGCTGTACAGGTTAAATTTGAATTCACTTGGTATATCTAACCCGTCCACAATGTATCCAATAAGAGACTCTTCATCAATCGTTCCTTGTGCTGCTATATTTTTCATTATCAAAATATACTCTTGGAAGCTCTCATCTTTCTTTTTCTTTCGATCTCCCAGTTGGGCATGTAAATCGGCACTTCTCATTGTACGCCTAAACTCTCCTATTAATACGTTTTTCAGCTGCTCAAACGTATTAACAACTTCCGAATCCAAGAACAGTTTTGCCAACTTTGAAATCTTTCCACGTGCTTGTACGTATTTCTGTTGTTCGCTCAGGCCATATGCCTCGGCATTTTGCTCAAAGTTATTGAACCACTTCTCCACAGGAATAGTCTCTCCGTCATAGTCCGGAACCACATTCGCAAAATTTTCAGCTGAAATTGTGGTTCTATTCCGCTCCCTGTCAGTGGCTTCGTCTGCTTGAATTTTCAGCGTTAGAAGCTGAATTATTTGTTGAAGACTCTCGTTATTCATCTCTTCCTGAGTTTGTATTTCCAGTTCACTTCTGTTTTTCTTTTGATTTTCTCCTTTTCCAACTTCCCTTCCGTTGCGCGTTTGCGATCGTGTTAAAGCATGCGTTCTCTCTTGCTCTCGCTCGTCGTCGCTCATGCTTAAGTACACGCTCTCTTCTGATGACGTACTGACGCTTTGAATTTCACCACGGATTGCAAATAGCTTATGTATCCAACTGATTTGACCGGATCGGGCCTCAAATGTAAGGCTTTAGACCGGGACGAGCCCCCAAATGTAAGGCATTAAAGCCAGTTTATTAATAGAATTATGCTGGATGTGTAACAAAAGCTTGCGGGATGACAATTAACTGAGATGGCGCCTCCTCGGCTCTGCTGGCGATGGCTGCAACTTGAAGACTCAACGACTCGACGACTTGACCCTCCGACACACCAACTTATATGCTCGGACTTGATCCCTCGACGACTACTTTCAACTTGACAACTGGACTCTAACTTTTTACGATCTTATGGTAATTTTCCGCTCTTCGTATGCCTTGCACTCGCTATATTTTCTCGACGCTAGTGATGTTACTTCCTTAAAAACTATCGTAATGCTATCCCTTAGTGGGCACGTAGATAGCTATCGATAGCCAACTCTACTTTACATAAATATGACTTAGAAAAACAACTATACGAACGAATTTTAACTTAACAAAGACATATACGCTAGCTATCAAAATGTAAAACTAATGTTGAATTGATTAATATATGAAAAGTTAGAAAAAATTTAAAAATTAAGGAACCTTAAGACTTATAAATACTCCAAAGTGTTTAAGATGGTGCTTTGATGGCATCATGGTGCTTATGACATCAAAGCTTAAAACATTTTCCTTATCAAGCCCTGTTTGGATTTAAGCATCCCATTTCCATTTGAATAAAAAATAATTTTCCAGTGTTACAGAATTTGCACTGAATTTGAATAAAGCGGAGCAGTGCGTTATTAAAGGAAAGACTAAAAAAAAAACTCTACGGCAAAAACCGTGCAGTGCCGCAGAGACAGAACATCAAAGCGAAACCTTTGCCGAAAACATTGCCGATAGGAGATTTTGTTGCGGCTGTTCTGGTAGACAATATAAGAGTCCAGTAGAAGATCGTAGAGGTATCGAATGACAAGCTGGAGTACAATTTCATGACAAAGTTTTTAGTTGTTTTGGATCGGAATAGTTTTCATTTTTGTCAGAAGATTGCGCGGGTGAACAGGAGTCGCCCAATGAGCTAAGTATCTGTAATGTTGTCGAAACCGATATTGAAATCCACACTCCCCCGCAGTTCCAGCCCGCTAAAAAAAGCCCAAGCGAGCTTTTTGTGGTTGTTCTCTATTAAATCTACAGATGCCGATGAAGTTATCAAAAAGCTGGAGAAAAGGTCAAAATTTTTGGATTTCCTGCTAAGATCGTAACAGATAGAGAAGCAGCTTTCACCTCAAACGCTTTTAAGGAACTCATGAAGCAGAATGCGATTCAGCACGCATGGACAACAACTAAAGTGGCCAGATGAAACAGCCAGAAACGACAAGATAACCGAGTTATTCTGGCCATCATTAGTAAACTTTCTGCAGACAATACAACTTAATGGTATAGGTTCGTTCCCGAAGTCCAACAAGCAAGCAACTCACATGTTTATTCGACTACACCAAAGCAACATGTTTCTTAAGATGCGGACTAAAATTACAGACAAGACAAAATTAGAACAAGAAGAGAGAAGAGACAAGGGAGAAAGAGACCCAAGACAAGCGTCGCGAAGCTAGAATGCAGATACAAAAATTCCTGGATGTCTACAAACACAATTGTGACAAAAGTAGAAAGAACGAGCACACTTATATGGAAGCGGATTTGGTTGCCTTTAAGCGAACGCAGTTTGTCGCCGGTAGGAAACTGGCCAATAATTTTCCTGGCCCATACGAAGTAGGTAAAGTTAAACGATGTAGCGGCCACATCACGTCAAGAAAGGTTAAAGGTCATCATTATATCTTGTCATGTGGCAGCAAATGAAAATTTGTTGTCGTCTGTGACAGACGACGAGGTGCAGGATGACCAAACTTATATCTCAAATATCATATAAACATTCGGTGAACTAAGAACTTAAACTATCCATTTCTTAATTAAAAACAAGAGAGAACGCTATAGTCGAGTTCCCCGACTATCTGATACCCGTTACTCAGCTAGTGGAAGTGCGAAGGAGAGTCTTTAACACCGACAGTTTTTGGCGGTTTGTGGGCGTTAGAGTGGGCGTGGAAAAAAGTTTTTTGGCAAATCGATAGAAATTTACAAGACTAATACAAAAATGAAATAATATCAAAACATTTTTTAAAAGTGTGGGCGTGGCAGTCTTGGGCAGTTTGTGGGCGTTAGAGTGGGCGTGGCAAAAAGTTTTTTGCCAAATCCTGAGATCTCGACGTTCATACGGACAGACGGACGGACATGGCCATATCGACTCGGCTATTGATCCTGATCAAGAATATATATACTTTATATGGTCGGAAACGCTTCCTTCTGCCTGTTACATACTTTTCAACGAATCTAGTATACCCTTTTACTCTACGAGTAACGGGTATAATAAAGAACAAACTATGTAACGAACTGTTTTTGTTGGTGTGCTCGCTACAAGATACGTGCGGCTAGCTCAAAAGATTTTGTGTGTTCGTCCCACCAGATGTATATTAAACGGTTACAAGTAAGAACACTAAGCTTTTCTTCTTTTCTTGATCTTTATATGTGTCGTAGGTTGTCCCCGCCGTGGGTTTCTTCTCCGTCGGGAAATGCTTGCTTATCCAGGTACTGCCGCGTCCACGCGTGATTAGTGGCGAGAAGGTGTGCTTGGGGAAGTGTTACCGTTCCCAGTCTAGGGTGAACAGGTGCTGGGCTCTCATGGCGAACTCTGTGTTTGCCGCAACCTCCTGTCTCTTGTTCTGCTACGGCCGGTCCCGCGTGTGATCTGACCATTCGCGCCGGTACCACGCCTGCTCTGTTCTTACAAACGCTCCAGGCAACCTTTTGGTTGATGTACGCAATCTCCGACACAGTCGGACACATCGAATCTTTACCCGTCTTGGATTGGGCCCGGTGTAAGGGGGCGGTCCGTGGATATCCGCCGGGCTCTCTGTCTGCGGCGCGACCTCGAGGTCTATCCGCGTCCGTACTACATCTCGTTCCGGGCTTTTCCTCGATACTGGTCTCCAGCATAACCCTGTTGCCATTATTGCTGTGAGTTGCACGCTGACTTGTCAATTTAAATAAAAATCGAGAAAAACCCACGCGACCCTGTGGTGGAAGAGAGCGTGAATTAACGGTATTGCGCAAAACCTTGGACTCGACAAAGTGGATATGGGTAGAATGGCGTCTTTCGGTAAGCACAAAAAGGGCGCACCGTGAACTAACAGGACCTTTCTGGACCATTAACCCGAGCCTATAAAAGATTGGCGCAAGCGCAGCACGGGAACAGTATGTTAAATACTCGTAAGTCATATGTGCAAGAGTATAGTCGAGCAAAGTACGGGCACGAGTCGCGGAGTCAGAATGTGAGTCAGTGAGAAGACGATTGAAGAAGAAACCAGTCAGTAAGAAATCAGTCAGTGAGCGTCAGAAGCGGAAGTACAAGGATAATCAATGCAAGACTGAGCAGTGCACCGCGGAGAACCACAGGGTGAGGATACAGGAGAAGGAGAATTCAAGGACCTGACGTGTTCAACAACAGGAGCGGTCCGGGTGTTTGCAATGGTTGTTCTGGGAAGAGCTCTGGTTCTACTTGACAGACGACACACCTTGCGGCCCCGCTACCATAATACCCCAGGTCTCATTGAGCCTGCACGGGGTCCGTTGTCAAGTCGACGCAGGACGTCGAGCGAAGGACGTTAAAGAAACGACGCCGATCAGCAGACGTCGAGGACCATCGGAGTTCATACAAAGTTCCTTTAATAAGACTGACGTAAGTCTGAAACCCTGTGTTTTACTTGGTCGGCCAATCACACAAATCAGAAATTTTGGTGTTACGTACACACAAACGCTCTGAGCTGGCCGCTGCAACTTGTAGCAAGCGGAACGTGAAGAAAAACACTTGGTTATAAAATGTATATTTGATTATTGCTTTAAAGTCAATTTTTTAAGCTTTTTTTGCGTTCTTCGGCAAAAAAGTACATTAAATGCAAACGAAACACAGGAAAGAATACAAAAAGAATCTTTGACTTCAAAGCGAACGGTCGCGTTATTTTCTGCGTGCAGAAATAATATTTGCTAATTCTAAAGCCAACGGCGGCGCGTCTCTCGCTGTCCCACACAAAATTCTATATTTTGGCAGTCAAACAATGATGACCTAGCCAAATGTCCAAGCCTAAAATACTGTTGGGATACTTGTCTTAAAGGTAGCTTGATGGGACTGATCGGCAGTTTAAGCGTGGCCAGAGATTGTTTTCGTCGTACTGAAGATCTCCTTTTCGCACTAGATTCACCCAGCAGCCTCCGCCAAGTGACCAACAGGACTCCTCAGCTGTTAAGCTGTTGATCGCATCAAACCTTAAAATCTTGCTAAGATCGACCGTAAAATAAGACTGAGCAATCCGATCAATCCGTGATACAGGGTGTGCAGATTGGGGCTGCTATAAATTCCGTTTTTTCTGCGTTGGCTTCACAATTAGTTTACCACCACAAGAAATATTGAATCCGGACTACCAGACTAACACGAGCTAGCTTGAACTATTTGTTTTGATTTTGATTTCTGCCCGGATAGTGGTGAAAGAGTTCGAAGCAAAGACCAAAAATAGAAAAAAGCTCGTTGGAATAAGAACGCCAGGGCAGCCTCTCACTATCTCCAATTAAAATGCAAGAGGCTTGCGCAGCAAGCTAACTAATTTGTATTCAATATCTTTTCCTTTGCATCCCATATCATTGTGTTTTCAGAGACTTGGTTAAAGCCGTATTTACTTAACTCTGAAGATATCCGAACTATGTATGTACACACTATACAAGCAAGAGCGTCCGTCCAGGCGGGGAAGTGCTGTATCAATTGCAGTTAGGTCTACCCTCACATCAGAGGAGGTACTTTTCGATGAGTTCCGCATCGAACACTACATATTCATACAAAAAACTCCTAATGGAAAAACTTTGAGTCTATTTTACAAGTATTGGTCCAACCCCATGAAACCGAGTGGTTTCTCAAGCCAACAGGCTTATGAAGATAATTGTTGCGTCTGTGAGAAGGAAATAATTGGAATACCTAGATCCTATTCATAAGTATTGTAGTCCCTTCTTTCCTGTAGTGTTCTATAACTTATATAAATATGATATACATTTATTCATTATTGAATATATAGATTCAGTCGAATTTTTAAATTCAAGCTTAGAAGCTAAATGGAAGAAATAAAATTAAAAAATCTGTCAGAAATTTAATGGAGAAAAATTTAAGCAAATGATAAGGACGACAATTTAAATAGTTTTGAAATAGTTAATTAATTCCCAGCTTCTAAGCATTGATAGTTAGTGAAAAAAAATCTAGTGTTGATTACTACAATTTTACACGAAAGTATGGGAGACATTTAACTGTTCAACTATTAAAGATTATTTAAATCTATATTTAGAAAGCAACGTTTCAATTTTAACAGATGCTTTTGAAAATTTTAGGAAATTTTGCACCAACATTTATAAGTTTGTTCTCACTTATCACGATTTTCACGACCTGTTATATAATTATACCTGTTACTCGTAGGTAAAAGGGTATACTAGATTCGTTGAAAAGTATGTAACAGGCAGAAGAAAGAGTTTCTGACAAAATAAAGACTCCACACCTTTGTGAAATGTTTTGATATTATTTCATTTTCTTATTAGTATTGTAAATTTCTATAGATCTGCAAAAAAACTTTTTGCCACGCCCACTCCAACGTCCACCAGCCGCCCAAAGCTGCCACGCCCAAATTTTTGAAAAATGTTTTGGTATTTTTTCACATTTTAATTAGTCTTGTAAATTTGTCTCGATTTACCAGAAATCTTTTTGCCACGCCTAATCTAACGCCCACAAGCCAGCACAAACGGTCAGTGCTAAAAATTCTCTAGCTGAGATATCTATCAGATAGTGGGGAACTCACCTATTGCGTTCTCTCTTGTTTTAATTTTGATATAATTATGTTTCCACTATAAGTTTATTTAAATGTTCTCTTAATTTGCGTTGCATACCAGTTGCTAGTGCTGGTTTATATATCTTGCGTTTATCGTTCATTTCATTAGAAAGCACTATCCTCACTTTCGGGAGGTAAGTATCAGACAAAGAAACGCTAGTTACAGGAAGGCAGTCAGATTCTCCGTAAATAAACGCCGAGAAAATTAAGGAGATTTTCGAAACAGTGCGGAGTTTTTTGGGCCAAAGAGTACCATTTATCGATGCGACCTAGGGATTTTCTGCCAAACTGGTAACGAGCTTTGATGGGCCGTGCCAGATTATGAGGATGCGGATAGGATGGGAGAACACAGTGGGAGTAAGCGACAGTGTCATGACCGAGAATGGGTAGAGCAAGTCTAACGTTGCAGCATCAGGCCAAAGGCGGAGTCAACGGAGACATGACGCGATTAAACCGGAAGTCTGCGTCATACAAACACACCCGAGACAGCGAGATCTAGGAAGGTAAGGGAGCAAGAGAACTGTATCTTCATCTAGGATAGAAAGTAAGATTTCCGCCGCTGGAAGGGAAGGAATCGACAGGACCCAAGAATGGACGGATCAGGTCGGCGGCTCCAATGTCAGGCCGACGTCGGATTCAACGGGGACAGTTCCACGAAGGAAGAGCGGACACGTCACCGGATAATCAAATCACAGTATAAATCTAGGCAAAAACAAGAGAGAACGCTATAGTCGAGTTCCCCGACTATCTGATACTCAGCTATTCGAAGTGCGAAGGAGAGTCTTCAGCACATACAGTTTTTGGCAGTTTGTGGGCGTTAGAGTGGGCGTGGCAAAAAGTTTTTTGGCAAATCGATAGAAATTTACAAGACTAATACAAAAATGAAAAAATATCGAACCATTTTTCAAAAGTTTGGACGTGGCAGTTTTAGGCGGTTTGTGGGCGTTAGAGTGGGCGTGGCAACATGAATCGACAAACTTGCGCTGCGTCTATGTCCCTGGAGTCTAGCTTTTGTAGTTCCTGAGATCTCGACGTTCATACGGACAGACAGACGGACAGACGGACATGGCCAGATCGACTCGGCTACTGATCCTGATCAAGAATATATATACTTTATGTGGTCAGAAAGACTTCCTTCTGCCTGTTAAATACTTTTCAACGAATCTAGTATACCCTTTTACTCAACGAGTAACGGGTATAATAAAGATCAAAGAAACGAGAACTTAAAAATGTTGTTACTGCTAACCGTGTAATCACGTTTTAATATAAATTTGGTGGGACGAACATACGAAATCTACTGAGCTAGTCGCACGTATCTCGTAGCGAGCAGACCCATCAAATCAGTTCCTCACATCTGACGCCCAAAAACGTGATTATCCCGGCAGTATACAAAAAATAAAACAGTATTGGTAGAAGTTCGATCTACCGCCTGAAAAAGGAGGATTTCGCATATGTCGCACAGAGGTTGTGCATATCGCTGTCTGAAGGACAGAGGACATGCGAAAGCTCTTGCTGAGTACTACGCAGAAACGGAAAACGACCCAAAGCTCGCTGCAATCTGGACAGAATTGGAGATCAGAGATCAGGTGCGCCAGTCATGAAATCCGGATACCGGCGAGGGGCAGACACAATGGGTGGATCGGGGAGAAGTTTCGCTCTATGACCGGAACATCAAGTATTGCCGAGCATACGATAACCATGAAGGATGACAAACCCATTAAGCTGAGATACTACCCCAAGAATCCAAAGACTCAAGGGGAGATTGATGCAAAGGTGGACGAACTTCTGGAAATGGGACTGATAGAACATTCAAGGAGCCCGCACAGCTGGCCCATAGTCATGGTAAAGAAGAAAACGGGAAAATGAAGACTGTGCGTGGACTTCAGGCAGATAAGCGGGAAATCCATAAAGGATGCCTATCCAATGCCTCGGATAAATTACATCCTTGACCAACTAAGGGAGGCGCGCTTTATAAGATGTCTGGACCTCGATGGGTATTGGCAAATACCTTTCGAAGAATCAAGCCGGGGCTTCACCGCTGTCACGGTCCCGGGAAGGGCACGGGAGAGTGCTGTTCCAATGAAGAGTGATGCCATTTGGATTACACTCCGCGTCAGCCACATTCCACTGTATCAGGGGATTGCACCGGAAATGTCGTCAACTGCCTTTGCGTATCAAGATGACATCATTGTGATTGGCCGTACCCTAGAGGAATACAAACCTCAGGGAAGCCTCCGACGCTTGAAGAACGCGAACCTAAGAATAGACTGTAACGAACTGATTTTTTTTGTCTGCTCGCTACGGAATACGTGCGGCTAGGTCAGTAGATTTTGTGCGTTCGTCCCACCAAACTTATAATATAACGTTATAACTCGGTTACCAGTAATAACACTTGCAGTTTTGTCTCTTTGGTCTCTATTCTTACTTAGCTTTACAATGTAATCTGATTATCCAGACGTCTCTGCTCTCCCGTCGTAGAGTTGGACCCTCTCCTGGAACTGCCGCGGACGCACGTGTGCGGGTGGCGAGAAGAAAGGTCGAGGGCTTAGGGAAGCGTCACCGTTCTCAGACTAGGGTCAAAGGCATACGCCTCGCAAGCTGCAACCTCTTGTCCCGGCCGTTCCCGCCTGACGCCTGTTCAGTTCCTACCGACGCACCGCGCTATCGCTCGTATACGCAGCAGTCCCTGTAGCAAGACGCCCAGTGAAAGACTACCGTTCCACCCTACCTTTTCTCTCCTGCCGGTGCGGACGGACCTGGCTGGTTTGCTAGGCGGCCTGGTTCCGCTGTCTCGCCGCGACCGTGACGCTGGGGCCCGTCACTTGGACTAAGGATTTGTCGTCGTACGCGGACTCATGACAGCTAACGGCTGCGATCCCCAAGGCAAACGCCTGGTGGAACAGCAACACGCCAACCCCACGTCTGCTTGGACTGGTGGCGGCGGTACCACGCCTGCTCGGATCGCACGGACACACTAGGCTATCGCCGCGTTCACGTACGCAGTCTCCGACACAGTCGACCGGGTCTACACCACAATTCCTGTCGCTTATTTGGGACCCTCTTCGGTTCGGTCCCGCCTGTTGAATGCCTCCGGGCACCCGTGCTTCGTCGTATTTGACCTCAGCTACCTGCGTTTCAATTCGGAGACTTTCCTTGTCCCGAACGTCTTGACGTATCGATCTTGCTCCTTATTGACTACCACGGCTGTTGCTCTTCTGCTGACTTCGTTCTTCACTTGTTCACTGGTATACTTGTTCTCCTTGACTGTCCAGCTTTCAGCGCTCGGCCTGCTTATATGGTATAGGCCCTCTTTAACTGTTCATCCCTCTGGTCTCCAGTCTCCGGATCCAAAGTCCACGATTTTACCGTTGGCCCGGTCCATGGTTCAACTTGTACCGTATTCACCTTTAAACCTTCTGTCTCTCCAAACACTCTTTTCTTTAGGTTCAGATTCTCCACCCTCTCTTTCTCCATCTCCAAAGTCTCTACACTCTCTTTCTCCAGTTCAGAGTCTCCACACTCTCTTTCTCCAGCTCAGAATCTCCACACTCTCTTTCTCCATTTCAGAGTCTCCAAACTCTCTTTCTCCAGTTCAGAGTCTCCACACTCCCTTTCTCCAGTTCAGAGTTTCCAAACTCTCTTCCCTCAGAGTCTTTAAACTCTCTCTCTCCAGTTCCGCACTGCCGTTACTACGCGTTGATTTGTTGCGTAACTGGCAACGGCAGGCATTCCTCATGCGACACCATCTTCATTTGTGCGGAGTTTTAACTCCTCACATCTCCCCCTTTCTTCGGGAAAATTTAAAAGACGGCCTTGCGGTTACCGCGGAATATTACTGAGATCCTGTCGACGCTTACAGCTCCGTCTCGAGTTTCACAGCGCCAAACTCCTTCCTTGTTCCTCCTTTTCAAATTTTGCCGCCCATTCGTATTTCTGTGACGCTTCTTCGTTCTTCACTCTTCTTTCCGCATTCTCGTCATCTGGTCACACTACTTCCCATTGATCGATTGTTGCCGATAGATCCCGATAACTCCCGTTGGGGCGGCGTTGCCACTCGATGACCATGGTATTTCTGTACGGGTCACACATTCACGGCTAATTCCGATATTTTTGCCCATCGATTGACACTATCGAGTGCCGATCGACCGCCTTGTGATCGAGGCGCCCCCTTCCCTAAGCTTTGATGACTATAAACTAAATTTTGGCGGTAAGTTAAAATATAAACAAAAACGTTTCATCATTGTTAATCCTTGACTTTCTTCCCTTCAACCTCATTTGGCGTGCCTTGCGGTACTGCTGTACCGCCCCTCCCCTTTCCACGGGAGTTAGTGGGTCCCTTGTTGGTGGTTGTTAAGGCAGGATTCTGGTTCGCTCGAGGTCCGTTTCCGTTGACTCTCGCCTTGGCCTGACGCTGGAACGGTTGTTGGATGCGTAATCTGCGCCCGTTGACTCTCGCCCTGGCCTGACGTTAAAACGGTTGGCGAGCCTAGTCCGTCCTTAGGTGCTGTCATTCTCAACGTCCCGCCGTTACTCTTCCCTGGTGATGGTTGTCGAGGCAATATTCTGGTCCGCTCGCGGTCCGCATCCGTTGACTTTCGCCTTGGCCTGACGCTGTAATGGTTGTCGGACTCGCAGTCTGCATCCGTTGACTCTCGCCTCGGCCTGACGGCTACCGAACCTCGCCCGTTCTCAGGTGTTGTCGTACTCCTGCATGCCTTCCATGTTTTCTTCCGATGGACCCGCATCCACATTATCGTCATCATTGTCCTCCCGATCCTGCTGCTTTAGGTCGCTGACGTGTACCGTGCGTTCCTTTTTGTTCTTCCGGTGGCGAATCTTACATATCACTGGCGATATGAAATCCACAACTTGGTACGGCCCATCGAACTTCGGAGCTAGTTTGGCCGCAAACCCTTCAGCCGCTTTTGATAAATGGCTTCCACTGCCTTCTCCGCAGGTTGTAATGCCTCGCTTGGTCCTGGACACCCTCTCCAGGTTCCTGAGGACAATCTCGAAGATCTCTTTCATCTTCTCAGCGTTTCCTTCCGGTGCCTCTGGTTGCCTTCCTGTACCTAGCGTTCCTCTGTCAAAGAGTGCGTTCGGTAATCTTGGCTCGCGGCCCTGTGCTGGAATTCCCAGCCGGCATGATTTCGGGCCATCTTTCATCCCAATTCCTCTGGTTCTGTCCGGCAAACTATCATTGTCTTCACAGTGCGGTTGGCTCTCTCCGTCGGATTCTCCTGCGAGTTGTACGGCGCCGTAAACTGCTGCTTTACCCCCATGTCGTTGAGAAACTTCTTGAAAGCCCGACTCGTAAACTGCACGCCGTTGTCCGTAATCACCACCTTCGGTACTCCAAATGTTCCCTGAACGCTTTCTGCAATGTTTCAGCCGTGGCTGTTCGCAAAGGCGCCAATTCCGTCCACTTTGAAAACCTCTCGATCAGCACCAATAACATATTGTTTCCATGCTTCGATCTTGGTAGTGGTCCAACGAAATCGGCGCTTACTGACACTGGCTCGGGCTCAGTGCTCTGCGTTCTTCTCAGCCTTTCGGATTCTGCTGAAACCGACTCTGGCAGTGGCTGCCTCGATAAGGCATCTGCTACCACGTTCAACTGGCCTTTCCTATATGCGACCTCGAAGTCATACTGCTGTAGCTCCAACGCCCATCTGGAAATTCTTCCCGAAGGGCTTTCTATGTTGTTCAGCCACTTCAGTGCCATATGAGTATGGAGTATGAAATTACCTGTTCGCCATCTTCTGTGTCCTGTGTGACCACCACGTGTCCACCGCACCTGCGACACGCTTCTTGCGGATTGGCAACATGGGTTGGGTTCTGACCCGAGTTGCCCCCAGGCATCGTTCCAGTGTGTCCCTGGGTGGTGACTGGCGGCCTCCATAGGGTTGTGTTTTGTCGCCTAGACTGGACCGGTGTATATTGTGCCCACTGTTCCTGGGATTGCGTACCTAGATCTGCTGAGTCCTCACGCCTTCTACACGTGACGTGTGTTGCGGCCGAGGCTTTGTTGCGGCTGAATGGTTATACTTGTTCTCCTTGACTGTCCAGCTTTCAGCGCTCGGCCTGCTTATATAGGCCCTCTTTAACTGTTCATCCCTCTGGTCTCCAGTCTCCGGATCCAAAGTCCACGATTTTACCGTTGGCCCGGTCCATGGTTCAACTTGTACCGTATTCACCTTTAAACCTTCTGTCTCTCCAAACACTCTTTTCTATAGGTTCAGATTCTCCACCCTCTCTTTCTCCATCTCCAAAGTCTCTACACTCTCTTTCTCCAGTTCAGAGTCTCCACACTCTCTTTCTACAGTTCAGAGTCTCCACACTCTCTTTCTCCATTTCAGAGTCTCCAAACTCTCTTTCTCCAGTTCAGAGTCTCAACACTCCCTTTCTCCAGTTCAGAGTTTCCAAACTCTCTTCCCTCAGAGTCTTTAAACTCTCTCTCTCCAGTTCCGCACTGCCGTTACTACGCGTTGATTTGTTGCGTAACTGGCAACGGCAGGCATTCCTCATGCAACACCATCTTCATTTGTGCGGAGTTTTAACTCCTCACATCTCCCCCTTTCTTCGGGAAAATTTAAAAGACGGCCTTGCGGTTACCGCGGAATATTACTGAGATCCTGTCGACGCTTACAGCTCCGTCTCGAGTTTCACAGCGCCAAACTCCTTCCTTGTTCCTCCTTTTCAAATTTTGCCGCCCATTCGTATTTCTGTGACGCTTCTTCGTTCTTCACTCTTCTTTCCGCATTCTCGTCATCTGGTCACACTACTTCCCATTGATCGATTGTTGCCGATAGATCCCGATAACTCCCGTTGGGGCGGCGTTGCCACTCGATGACCATGGTATTTCTGTACGGGTCACACATTCACGGCTAATTCCGATATTTTTGCCCATCGATTGACACTATCGAGTGCCGATCGACCGCCTTGTGATCGAGGCGCCCCCTTCCCTAAGCTTTGATGACTATAAACTAAATTTTGGCGGTAAGTTAAAATATAAACAAAAACGTTTCATCATTGTTAATCCTTGACTTTCTTCCCTTCAACCTCATTTGGCGTGCCTTGCGGTACTGCTGTACCGCCCCTCCCCTTTCCACGGGAGTTAGTGGGTCCCTTGTTGGTGGTTGTTAAGGCAGGATTCTGGTTCGCTCGAGGTCCGTTTCCGTTGACTCTCGCCTTGGCCTGACGCTGGAACGGTTGTTGGATGCGTAATCTGCGCCCGTTGACTCTCGCCCTGGCCTGACGTTAAAACGGTTGGCGAGCCTAGTCCGTCCTTAGGTGCTGTCATTCTCAACGTCCCGCCGTTACTCTTCCCTGGTGATGGTTGTCGAGGCAATATTCTGGTCCGCTCGCGGTCCGCATCCGTTGACTTTCGCCTTGGCCTGACGCTGTAATGGTTGTCGGACTCGCAGTCTGCATCCGTTGACTCTCGCCTCGGCCTGACGGCTACCGAACCTCGCCCGTTCTCAGGTGTTGTCGTACTCCTGCATGCCTTCCATGTTTTCTTCCGATGGACCCGCATCCACATTATCGTCATCATTGTCCTCCCGATCCTGCTGCTTTAGGTCGCTGACGTGTACCGTGCGTTCCTTTTTGTTCTTCCGGTGGCGAATCTTACATATCACTGGCGATATGAAATCCACAACTTGGTACGGCCCATCGAACTTCGGAGCTAGTTTGGCCGCAAACCCTTCAGCCGCTTTTGATAAATGGCTTCCACTGCCTTCTCCGCAGGTTGTAATGCCTCGCTTGGTCCTGGGACACCCTCTCCAGGTTCCTGAGGACAATCTCGAAGATCTCTTTCATCTTCTCAGCGTTTCCTTCCGGTGCCTCTGGTTGCCTTCCTGTACCTAGCGTTCCTCTGTCAAAGAGTGCGTTCGGTAATCTTGGCTCGCGGCCCTGTGCTGGAATTCCCAGCCGGCATGATTTCGGGCCATCTTTCATCCCAATTCCTCTGGTTCTGTCCGGCAAACTATCATTGTCTTCACAGTGCGGTTGGCTCTCTCCGTCGGATTCTCCTGCGAGTTGTACGGCGCCGTAAACTGCTGCTTTACCCCCATGTCGTTGAGAAACTTCTTGAAAGCCCGACTCGTAAACTGCACGCCGTTGTCCGTAATCACCACCTTCGGTACTCCAAATGTTCCCTGAACGCTTTCTGCAATGTTTCAGCCGTGGCTGTTCGCAAAGGCGCCAATTCCGTCCACTTTGAAAACCTCTCGATCAGCACCAATAACATATTGTTTCCATGCTTCGATCTTGGTAGTGGTCCAACGAAATCGGCGCTTACTGACACTGGCTCGGGCTCAGTGCTCTGCGTTCTTCTCAGCCTTTCGGATTCTGCTGAAACCGACTCTGGCAGTGGCTGCCTCGATAAGGCATCTGCTACCACGTTCAACTGGCCTTTCCTATATGCGACCTCGAAGTCATACTGCTGTAGCTCCAACGCCCATCTGGAAATTCTTCCCGAAGGGCTTTCTATGTTGTTCAGCCACTTCAGTGCCATATGAGTATGGAGTATGAAATTACCTGTTCGCCATCTTCTGTGTCCTGTGTGACCACCACGTGTCCACCGCACCTGCGACACGCTTCTTGCGGATTGGCAACATGGGTTGGGTTCTGACCCGAGTTGCCCCCAGGCATCGTTCCAGTGTGTCCCTGGGTGGTGACTGGCGGCCTCCATAGGGTTGTGTTTTGTCGCCTAGACTGGACCGGTGTATATTGTGCCCACTGTTCCTGGGATTGCGTACCTAGATCTGCTGAGTCCTCACGCCTTCTACACGTGACGTGTGTTGCGGCCGAGGCTTTGTTGCGGCTGAATGGTTATACTTGTTCTCCTTGACTGTCCAGCTTTCAGCGCTCGGCCTGCTTATATAGGCCCTCTTTAACTGTTCATCCCTCTGGTCTCCAGTCTCCGGATCCAAAGTCCACGATTTTACCGTTGGCCCGGTCCATGGTTCAACTTGTACCGTATTCACCTTTAAACCTTCTGTCTCTCCAAACACTCTTTTCTATAGGTTCAGATTCTCCACCCTCTCTTTCTCCATCTCCAAAGTCTCTACACTCTCTTTCTCCAGTTCAGAGTCTCCACACTCTCTTTCTACAGTTCAGAGTCTCCACACTCTCTTTCTCCATTTCAGAGTCTCCAAACTCTCTTTCTCCAGTTCAGAGTCTCAACACTCCCTTTCTCCAGTTCAGAGTTTCCAAACTCTCTTCCCTCAGAGTCTTTAAACTCTCTCTCTCCAGTTCCGCACTGCCGTTACTACGCGTTGATTTGTTGCGTAACTGGCAACGGCAGGCATTCCTCATGCAACACCATCTTCATTTGTGCGGAGTTTTAACTCCTCACATCTCCCCCTTTCTTCGGGAAAATTTAAAAGACGGCCTTGCGGTTACCGCGGAATATTACTGAGATCCTGTCGACGCTTACAGCTCCGTCTCGAGTTTCACAGCGCCAAACTCCTTCCTCGTTCCTCCTTTTCAAATTTTGCCGCCCATTCGTATTTCTGTGACGCTTCTTCGTTCTTCACTCTTCTTTCCGCATTCTCGTCATCTGGTCACACTACTTCCCATTGATCGATTGTTGCCGATAGATCCCGATAACTCCCGTTGGGGCGGCGTTGCCACTCGATGACTATGGTATTTCTGTACGGGTCACACATTCACGGCTAATTCCGATATTTTTGCCCATCGATTGACACTATCGAGTGCCGATCGACCGCCTTGTGATCGAGGCGCCCCCTTCCCTAAGCTTTGATGACTATAAACTAAATTTTGGCGGTAAGTTAAAATATAAACAAAAACGTTTCATCATTGTTAATCCTTGACTTTCTTCCCTTCAACCTCATTTGGCGTGCCTTGCGGTACTGCTGTACCGCCCCTCCCCTTTCCACGGGAGTTAGTGGGTCCCTTGTTGGTGGTTGTTAAGGCAGGATTCTGGTTCGCTCGAGGTCCGTTTCCGTTGACTCTCGCCTTGGCCTGACGCTGGAACGGTTGTTGGATGCGTAATCTGCGCCCGTTGACTCTCGCCCTGGCCTGACGTTAAAACGGTTGGCGAGCCTAGTCCGTCCTTAGGTGCTGTCATTCTCAACGTCCCGCCGTTACTCTTCCCTGGTGATGGTTGTCGAGGCAATATTCTGGTCCGCTCGCGGTCCGCATCCGTTGACTTTCGCCTTGGCCTGACGCTGTAATGGTTGTCGGACTCGCAGTCTGCATCCGTTGACTCTCGCCTCGGCCTGACGGCTACCGAACCTCGCCCGTTCTCAGGTGTTGTCGTACTCCTGCATGCCTTCCATGTTTTCTTCCGATGGACCCGCATCCACATTATCGTCATCATTGTCCTCCCGATCCTGCTGCTTTAGGTCGCTGACGTGTACCGTGCGTTCCTTTTTGTTCTTCCGGTGGCGAATCTTACATATCACTGGCGATATGAAATCCACAACTTGGTACGGCCCATCGAACTTCGGAGCTAGTTTGGCCGCAAACCCTTCAGCCGCTTTTGATAAATGGCTTCCACTGCCTTCTCCGCAGGTTGTAATGCCTCGCTTGGTCCTGGGACACCCTCTCCAGGTTCCTGAGCACAATCTCGAAGATCTCTTTCATCTTCTCAGCGTTTCCTTCCGGTGCCTCTGGTTGCCTTCCTGTACCTAGCGTTCCTCTGTCAAAGAGTGCGTTCGGTAATCTTGGCTCGCGGCCCTGTGCTGGAATTCCCAGCCGGCATGATTTCGGGCCATCTTTCATCCCAATTCCTCTGGTTCTGTCCGGCAAACTATCATTGTCTTCACAGTGCGGTTGGCTCTCTCCGTCGGATTCTCCTGCGAGTTGTACGGCGCCGTAAACTGCTGCTTTACCCCCATGTCGTTGAGAAACTTCTTGAAAGCCCGACTCGTAAACTGCACGCCGTTGTCCGTAATCACCACCTTCGGTACTCCAAATGTTCCCTGAACGCTTTCTGCAATGTTTCAGCCGTGGCTGTTCGCAAAGGCGCCAATTCCGTCCACTTTGAAAACCTCTCGATCAGCACCAATAACATATTGTTTCCATGCTTCGATCTTGGTAGTGGTCCGACGAAATCGGCGCTTACTGACACTGACTCGGGCTCAGTGCTCTGCGTTCTTCTCAGCCTTTCGGATTCTGCTGAAACCGACTCTGGCAGTGGCTGCCTCGATAAGGCATCTGCTACCACGTTCAACTGGCCTTTCCTATATGCGACCTCGAAGTCATACTGCTGTAGCTCCAACGCCCATCTGGAAATTCTTCCCGAAGGGCTTTCTATGTTGTTCAGCCACTTCAGTGCCATATGAGTATGGAGTATGAAATTACCTGTTCGCCATCTTCTGTGTCCTGTGTGACCACCACGTGTCCACCGCACCTGCGACACGCTTCTTGCGGATTGGCAACATGGGTTGGGTTCTGACCCGAGTTGCCCCCAGGCATCGTTCCAGTGTGTCCCTGGGTGGTGACTGGCGGCCTCCATAGGGTTGTGTTTTGTCGCCTAGACTGGACCGGTGTATATTGTGCCCACTGTTCCTGGGATTGCGTACCTAGATCTGCTGAGTCCTCACGCCTTCTACACGTGACGTGTGTTGCGGCCGAGGCTTTGTTGCGGCTGAATTCATGCTCTTCCGCAAAGGCTTCCCGTTCCCTGTGCAGTTCCTCGTACTCATCTGCCAGGATCATGACTGCCTCTAGGTCGTCCACGTGGAAGAATCTCAACGCTATTCGGAGGTCTGGCGTGCAGTTCTCCTTGATGAGCTCCAGCGTTTCCTTTTTCTCATACCCAAGGGGTATTATCAGGGTCTGCATCTCGACCATGTAGTCCTTGAATGCTTCCCTAAACACTTGCTTCCTTTGTTTAACCTTGCCCGTGAGTTTCGTAAAGTATCCCCTGGGCAGGAAATACGTTTGGAAACTATCTATCACACTTTAAAAAATTGTGTGGTTCAATGTGTCTTTCGTGTTCTTAAAAGCGACGACCACTCCGCGTCTCTCGGCCTACTGGCTCTTCGGGCTTGTTTCCGATTACTACAAGTTCCCTTAGCCGACCATCTCCACGAAGAAATCCAACTTGGTCAATGAAGGGTGCAAGATACGTATGCGAAGTAGATGGATGTACTATTTTCTTTCGTAACGTGTAACGAAGTAAGTTGGTGAAAGTTTTCAAAATATTTCTGTGCACAAATTAAAATCCAGCTCTCGCTTGTAATATTAAATTATAAGAAAATATAATATGTAGTAATGTTAAAGTAATATAAGATTAGCGAATATTATGAAATAAAAAGAATATAAAAAGCGTTTACTTTTTTTTTGTTTTTTTTTCATTCAACGTTCATTTAATAATTCAAAATCTGGCCAAGTGCAAAATAAATAAATCGATTGGGGGGTGACTTTGACATAAAGGAGGTACATGAAATGAATTTTTATCAGAATTAACTTAGTTGTCTATTGATGGGGGAGGTCATTGGATTGGCTATTGTCTAGGAGTTGGTTGGTGTGGTTGTTCAGTCTTCTTGTGTACCTTTCGCTGAGACGGGAGATTTCCTTTGTTAGCCATAGAATTCAAAGTTCTTTGTGTGATGCTGTTTTCGTGGTACGGATGGGCGTTAGAAACTGTTCTGGGGCAATTATTTTGGTACCACTAGATTCTGATGCGGTTTGAGCTGGCACTGGGAGGTTCCGCGAGAGGGTAATGGAAAGGTCTACTGTGTAGTGTGTGTACAGGATCCAAGAACGCTGCCTTGAGGTACTCCGCATCTCACTAGGAATTCTCTTCCCTCCGTGTTCGACTTAAGGAAGGTGGTAACTGGGAAGGTCTATGATTTTCGAAAAGGAGTCCATGGTGCCAGACTGTCTCAAACGCTTGTTTGACTCCCAGTAAATCGGCGCAGGAGTACTCGTTCTTTTTAAACGCCTTCAGAATGCGGTCAACAAGTCGGTGGCATTGCTCAGCATCAAACGAAAGATCAGGGATCACTCCGGCCACGTCCAGTACCGGCAGGAATACCAAGTATTTTGTAACGGATTGCCAGCAAACTAATGGAACGATAGGAAGCTAGATTAGCTTCAGGTTTTTCAGGCTTCAGGAGGACTATTACTTCGGCGCTCTTCCACTCTTTTGGGAAATATGATAGTGACTTGCCATTTTTTAAGACGCGATTAATTGCTCTCTTGTCCATGGGGTTGCGCGAGAAAACCCAGACTCTTCAGGAGCCCACAGGTGCACGTCTATTTCAGTGTTAGTCGAATGTGCATCTCTGTGTTTAGTTCGTCGATGTCAACGTCATGTTGTCTGTGTGGAAAGAGGGGGATCTGGGTTCAGGGGGGAAAGCATTCAAAGCTAAACTAGAGGGCATGTGTGTGTTCTCCGGTAAATCTTCTAGGCAGGGTTCTTCTGAGGACGGGGATGTTTAGAAGCACGTAAACTGTGCTGTGATCGGATAGGAGCTTATTGCCTTGGAGTGTCCTATGCCCTTTCAGATGGCAAAGTCCAGCAGATCAGGCAGTTTTGAAGGGTACGAGGGCCAGTGTGTGTGCTCTCCAGGGGAATGGCAATCCAGGCATTTGCGTTGCAGTTACTTATGGAGCGTTTTGCCTTTGGGATTGTTTGTACGGGGTCCAGTTTCAGGTGTGTTTGGCGTTTAAGTCTCCGGCGGCTATGAAGCGAGGTCCAAGGAACTCAAAGAAGCCCAGAAGGTGGGTCTCTGTTATCGGGTGTCTGGGGGAAACGTAAACCGCACCATTGGTGATATCTCTCTGTGGGCTTGTAATCCTGTTCCCGGCGTACTCTACTCATTCCTTCTGAAACGCGGTTTATATTTGCGTTCCAATTATCAATATTGTCTTATTTGGACGTACTTACTTGAGGATGAATAATACAAACATCGACATCTGCGAGGGCATCATCTCCATCAGTCTTTCCATCAATCTTTGCCTGATGATTTTTACACGTCCAAACGCAACGAATTCGAGGCCTACAGCAGAAGGATTAGTTGAAAAGTATGTAACAGATAAAAGGAAGCGTTTCCGTAAATGTATATATTCTTGATCAATATCAATAGCGATGTAGATCTGGCCATGACCGTCCGTCTGTCCATCCGTATGCACGTTGAAATCTCAGAAACTATAATATGTAACAACTTGGGATTAAACATGCAGATTTCAGTGACATAGACGCAACGCAGGTTTGTTGACCCACGTTGCCACGCCCACTCTAACTCCCAAAGTTTTTAAAAATGTTTTGAAATTGTTTTATTTTATTATATGTCTTTCCAAATTCTAACGATACGCTAATTAAATTTTGACCACGCCAACTCTAACGATCACAATTTGTATACCCGTTACTCGTAGAGTAAAAGGGTATACTAGATTCGTTAAGAAGTATGTAACAGGCAGAAGGAAGCGTTTCCGACCATATACGAGCCCCAACCACTATTAATTCGAACAGCATGTGATTTTTTCAGTGTGCAATGTTCAACACACGATAGTTTCGATACTATTACAGATAGCGTATGTCAATGTATTTTTTCTTAAAGAGAATTTTGTTCTCTTTACGATGATAAAAAAATATTTCTTGTATTTACAACAACAACAAAAATATGAGTACTTTATTCAAAACGTAGACTTAAGAGATAAGAAAAAATTGACCACTATTAATTCGAACGCTGCGCAAGCTTACCGTTATCTCAAAAAAAGAACAAAACAAAAGCAACCAATCTAACGGAATCACTATCTAGTTAAAATCTGCAAATAATAACACAATGCAGAATGCAAAAAAATTTAAATTACTGCAGATCAGTCAAAGTTTAGCAACGATGGCACGTGGTAAACCTATTTGCACCGAAATCAGAATATTGATTAGGGATTATTATAAATCTGGGAAGACAATCACAGATATAAGCAAACAACTTAACTTGTCTAAGTCGTCGGTCCATGGGGTTATTCAAATGTTCAAGAAAACTGGGAACATTGAAAGTAATATCGCAAAAAGAGGCCGAACATCAGCAATAACACCCCGTGACAAAAGGGAACTGGCCAAAATTGTCAAGTCTGATCGTCGCCAATCTTTAAGAAATTTGGCTTCAGAGTGGTCGCAGAAAATTGGAAAAACTGTGAAACGAGAATGGACGCGACAGCAGTTAAAAAATATTGGATATGGATTCTATAAAGTATGTTTTATTATACTTTTTATATCATAACCAATAACTTATCTGACTCGTAGGCCAAGGAAAAACCCTTGCTTACGCTTCGTCAAAAAAAAAAGCGTTTGCAATGGGCTCGTGAAAGGATGTCTTGGACTTAAAGACAATGGGACACCATCATATTTAGCGATGAAGCTAAATTTGATGTAAGTGTCGGCGATACAAGAAAACGAGTAATCCGTACAAAGGGAGAAGCATATCATAAAGACTGCCTTAAAAGGACAGTAAAGTTTCCTGCAAGCCTTATGGTATGGGGATGTATGTCTGCCAAAGGGTTAGGAAAACTACATTTTATTGAAGGAACGGTTAACGCTGCAAAATATATTAATATTTTGGAAGATAGTTTGCTGCCATCAATACCAAAACTGGCAGACTGTGGTGAATTCACCTTTCAGCAGGACGGAGCATCATCGCACACAGCCAAAACAACAAAAAATTGGCTTCAATATAAACAAATGGAGTCGCAGTCTGCATCCGTTGACTCTCGCCTCGGCCTGACGGCTACCGAACCTCGCCCGTTCTCAGGTGTTGTCGTACTCCTGCATGCCTTCCATGTTTTCTTCCGATGGACCCGCATCCACATTATCGTCATCATTGTCCTCCCGATCCTGCTGCTTTAGGTCGCTGACGTGTACCGTGCGTTCCTTTTTGTTCTTCCGGTGGCGAATCTTACATATCACTGGCGATATGAAATCCACAACTTGGTACGGCCCATCGAACTTCGGAGCTAGTTTGGCCGCAAACCCTTCAGCCGCTTTTGATAAATGGCTTCCACTGCCTTCTCCGCAGGTTGTAATGCCTCGCTTGGTCCTGGGACACCCTCTCCAGGTTCCTGAGCACAATCTCGAAGATCTCTTTCATCTTCTCAGCGTTTCCTTCCGGTGCCTCTGGTTGCCTTCCTGTACCTAGCGTTCCTCTGTCAAAGAGTGCGTTCGGTAATCTTGGCTCGCGGCCCTGTGCTGGAATTCCCAGCCGGCATGATTTCGGGCCATCTTTCATCCCAATTCCTCTGGTTCTGTCCGGCAAACTATCATTGTCTTCACAGTGCGGTTGGCTCTCTCCGTCGGATTCTCCTGCGAGTTGTACGGCGCCGTAAACTGCTGCTTTACCCCCATGTCGTTGAGAAACTTCTTGAAAGCCCGACTCGTAAACTGCACGCCGTTGTCCGTAATCACCACCTTCGGTACTCCAAATGTTCCCTGAACGCTTTCTGCAATGTTTCAGCCGTGGCTGTTCGCAAAGGCGCCAATTCCGTCCACTTTGAAAACCTCTCGATCAGCACCAATAACATATTGTTTCCATGCTTCGATCTTGGTAGTGGTCCGACGAAATCGGCGCTTACTGACACTGACTCGGGCTCAGTGCTCTGCGTTCTTCTCAGCCTTTCGGATTCTGCTGAAACCGACTCTGGCAGTGGCTGCCTCGATAAGGCATCTGCTACCACGTTCAACTGGCCTTTCCTATATGCGACCTCGAAGTCATACTGCTGTAGCTCCAACGCCCATCTGGAAATTCTTCCCGAAGGGCTTTCTATGTTGTTCAGCCACTTCAGTGCCATATGAGTATGGAGTATGAAATTACCTGTTCGCCATCTTCTGTGTCCTGTGTGACCACCACGTGTCCACCGCACCTGCGACACGCTTCTTGCGGATTGGCAACATGGGTTGGGTTCTGACCCGAGTTGCCCCCAGGCATCGTTCCAGTGTGTCCCTGGGTGGTGACTGGCGGCCTCCATAGGGTTGTGTTTTGTCGCCTAGACTGGACCGGTGTATATTGTGCCCACTGTTCCTGGGATTGCGTACCTAGATCTGCTGAGTCCTCACGCCTTCTACACGTGACGTGTGTTGCGGCCGAGGCTTTGTTGCGGCTGAATTCATGCTCTTCCGCAAAGGCTTCCCGTTCCCTGTGCAGTTCCTCGTACTCATCTGCCAGGATCATGACTGCCTCTAGGTCGTCCACGTGGAAGAATCTCAACGCTATTCGGAGGTCTGGCGTGCAGTTCTCCTTGATGAGCTCCAGCGTTTCCTTTTTCTCATACCCAAGGGGTATTATCAGGGTCTGCATCTCGACCATGTAGTCCTTGAATGCTTCCCTAAACACTTGCTTCCTTTGTTTAACCTTGCCCGTGAGTTTCGTAAAGTATCCCCTGGGCAGGAAATACGTTTGGAAACTATCTATCACACTTTAAAAAATTGTGTGGTTCAATGTGTCTTTCGTGTTCTTAAAAGCGACGACCACTCCGCGTCTCTCGGCCTACTGGCTCTTCGGGCTTGTTTCCGATTACTACAAGTTCCCTTAGCCGACCATCTCCACGAAGAAATCCAACTTGGTCAATGAAGGGTGCAAGATACGTATGCGAAGTAGATGGATGTACTATTTTCTTTCGTAACGTGTAACGAAGTAAGTTGGTGAAAGTTTTCAAAATATTTCTGTGCACAAATTAAAATCCAGCTCTCGCTTGTAATATTAAATTATAAGAAAATATAATATGTAGTAATGTTAAAGTAATATAAGATTAGCGAATATTATGAAATAAAAAGAATATAAAAAGCGTTTACTTTTTTTTTGTTTTTTTTTCATTCAACGTTCATTTAATAATTCAAAATCTGGCCAAGTGCAAAATAAATAAATCGATTGGGGGGTGACTTTGACATAAAGGAGGTACATGAAATGAATTTTTATCAGAATTAACTTAGTTGTCTATTGATGGGGGAGGTCATTGGATTGGCTATTGTCTAGGAGTTGGTTGGTGTGGTTGTTCAGTCTTCTTGTGTACCTTTCGCTGAGACGGGAGATTTCCTTTGTTAGCCATAGAATTCAAAGTTCTTTGTGTGATGCTGTTTTCGTGGTACGGATGGGCGTTAGAAACTGTTCTGGGGCAATTATTTTGGTACCACTAGATTCTGATGCGGTTTGAGCTGGCACTGGGAGGTTCCGCGAGAGGGTAATGGAAAGGTCTACTGTGTAGTGTGTGTACAGGATCCAAGAACGCTGCCTTGAGGTACTCCGCATCTCACTAGGAATTCTCTTCCCTCCGTGTTCGACTTAAGGAAGGTGGTAACTGGGAAGGTCTATGATTTTCGAAAAGGAGTCCATGGTGCCAGACTGTCTCAAACGCTTGTTTGACTCCCAGTAAATCGGCGCAGGAGTACTCGTTCTTTTTAAACGCCTTCAGAATGCGGTCAACAAGTCGGTGGCATTGCTCAGCATCAAACGAAAGATCAGGGATCACTCCGGCCACGTCCAGTACCGGCAGGAATACCAAGTATTTTGTAACGGATTGCCAGCAAACTAATGGAACGATAGGAAGCTAGATTAGCTTCAGGTTTTTCAGGCTTCAGGAGGACTATTACTTCGGCGCTCTTCCACTCTTTTGGGAAATATGATAGTGACTTGCCATTTTTTAAGACGCGATTAATTGCTCTCTTGTCCATGGGGTTGCGCGAGAAAACCCAGACTCTTCAGGAGCCCACAGGTGCACGTCTATTTCAGTGTTAGTCGAATGTGCATCTCTGTGTTTAGTTCGTCGATGTCAACGTCATGTTGTCTGTGTGGAAAGAGGGGGATCTGGGTTCAGGGGGGAAAGCATTCAAAGCTAAACTAGAGGGCATGTGTGTGTTCTCCGGTAAATCTTCTAGGCAGGGTTCTTCTGAGGACGGGGATGTTTAGAAGCACGTAAACTGTGCTGTGATCGGATAGGAGCTTATTGCCTTGGAGTGTCCTATGCCCTTTCAGATGGCAAAGTCCAGCAGATCAGGCAGTTTTGAAGGGTACGAGGGCCAGTGTGTGTGCTCTCCAGGGGAATGGCAATCCAGGCATTTGCGTTGCAGTTACTTATGGAGCGTTTTGCCTTTGGGATTGTTTGTACGGGGTCCAGTTTCAGGTGTGTTTGGCGTTTAAGTCTCCGGCGGCTATGAAGCGAGGTCCAAGGAACTCAAAGAAGCCCAGAAGGTGGGTCTCTGTTATCGGGTGTCTGGGGGAAACGTAAACCGCACCATTGGTGATATCTCTCTGTGGGCTTGTAATCCTGTTCCCGGCGTACTCTACTCATTCCTTCTGAAACGCGGTTTATATTTGCGTTCCAATTATCAATATTGTCTTATTTGGACGTACTTACTTGAGGATGAATAATACAAACATCGACATCTGCGAGGGCATCATCTCCATCAGTCTTTCCATCAATCTTTGCCTGATGATTTTTACACGTCCAAACGCAACGAATTCGAGGCCTACAGCAGAAGGATTAGTTGAAAAGTATGTAACAGATAAAAGGAAGCGTTTCCGTAAATGTATATATTCTTGATCAATATCAATAGCGATGTAGATCTGGCCATGACCGTCCGTCTGTCCATCCGTATGCACGTTGAAATCTCAGAAACTATAATATGTAACAACTTGGGATTAAACATGCAGATTTCAGTGACATAGACGCAACGCAGGTTTGTTGACCCACGTTGCCACGCCCACTCTAACTCCCAAAGTTTTTAAAAATGTTTTGAAATTGTTTTATTTTATTATATGTCTTTCCAAATTCTAACGATACGCTAATTAAATTTTGACCACGCCAACTCTAACGATCACAATTTGTATACCCGTTACTCGTAGAGTAAAAGGGTATACTAGATTCGTTAAGAAGTATGTAACAGGCAGAAGGAAGCGTTTCCGACCATATACGAGCCCCAACCACTATTAATTCGAACAGCATGTGATTTTTTCAGTGTGCAATGTTCAACACACGATAGTTTCGATACTATTACAGATAGCGTATGTCAATGTATTTTTTCTTAAAGAGAATTTTGTTCTCTTTACGATGATAAAAAAATATTTCTTGTATTTACAACAACAACAAAAATATGAGTACTTTATTCAAAACGTAGACTTAAGAGATAAGAAAAAATTGACCACTATTAATTCGAACGCTGCGCAAGCTTACCGTTATCTCAAAAAAAGAACAAAACAAAAGCAACCAATCTAACGGAATCACTATCTAGTTAAAATCTGCAAATAATAACACAATGCAGAATGCAAAAAAATTTAAATTACTGCAGATCAGTCAAAGTTTAGCAACGATGGCACGTGGTAAACCTATTTGCACCGAAATCAGAATATTGATTAGGGATTATTATAAATCTGGGAAGACAATCACAGATATAAGCAAACAACTTAACTTGTCTAAGTCGTCGGTCCATGGGGTTATTCAAATGTTCAAGAAAACTGGGAACATTGAAAGTAATATCGCAAAAAGAGGCCGAACATCAGCAATAACACCCCGTGACAAAAGGGAACTGGCCAAAATTGTCAAGTCTGATCGTCGCCAATCTTTAAGAAATTTGGCTTCAGAGTGGTCGCAGAAAATTGGAAAAACTGTGAAACGAGAATGGACGCGACAGCAGTTAAAAAATATTGGATATGGATTCTATAAAGTATGTTTTATTATACTTTTTATATCATAACCAATAACTTATCTGACTCGTAGGCCAAGGAAAAACCCTTGCTTACGCTTCGTCAAAAAAAAAAGCGTTTGCAATGGGCTCGTGAAAGGATGTCTTGGACTTAAAGACAATGGGACACCATCATATTTAGCGATGAAGCTAAATTTGATGTAAGTGTCGGCGATACAAGAAAACGAGTAATCCGTACAAAGGGAGAAGCATATCATAAAGACTGCCTTAAAAGGACAGTAAAGTTTCCTGCAAGCCTTATGGTATGGGGATGTATGTCTGCCAAAGGGTTAGGAAAACTACATTTTATTGAAGGAACGGTTAACGCTGCAAAATATATTAATATTTTGGAAGATAGTTTGCTGCCATCAATACCAAAACTGGCAGACTGTGGTGAATTCACCTTTCAGCAGGACGGAGCATCATCGCACACAGCCAAAACAACAAAAAATTGGCTTCAATATAAACAAATGGAAGTTTTAGATTGGCCAGCAAATAGTCCTGATCTAAGCCCCATTGAAAATATTTGGTGGCCTATGAAAAGAAAGCTTCGCAATGAGCCACAAAGGAACATTTCTGACCTTAAAATAAAATTGCAAGAGATGTGGGACTCGATTTCTCGAGAACATTGCCAAAATTTGTTGAAATCAATGCCAAAACGTATTAAATGTGTAATACAGGCCAAAGGTGACGTTACACAATTTTAATTTATATTAATTTGTTATATTAAGCAGCGTTCGAATTAATAGTGGTCAATTTTTTCTTATCTCTTAAGTCTACGTTTTGAATAAAGTACTCATATTTTTGTTGTTGTTGTTGTTGTTGGTGATGGTTGTCGAGGCAATATTCTGGTCCGCTCGCGGTCCGCATCCGTTGACTTTCGCCTTGGCCTGACGCTGTAATGGTTGTCGGACTCGCAGTCTGCATCCGTTGACTCTCGCCTCGGCCTGACGGCTACCGAACCTCGCCCGTTCTCAGGTGTTGTCGTACTCCTGCATGCCTTCCATGTTTTCTTCCGATGGACCCGCATCCACATTATCGTCATCATTGTCCTCCCGATCCTGCTGCTTTAGGTCGCTGACGTGTACCGTGCGTTCCTTTTTGTTCTTCCGGTGGCGAATCTTACATATCACTGGCGATATGAAATCCACAACTTGGTACGGCCCATCGAACTTCGGAGCTAGTTTGGCCGCAAACCCTTCAGCCGCTTTTGATAAATGGCTTCCACTGCCTTCTCCGCAGGTTGTAATGCCTCGCTTGGTCCTGGGACACCCTCTCCAGGTTCCTGAGCACAATCTCGAAGATCTCTTTCATCTTCTCAGCGTTTCCTTCCGGTGCCTCTGGTTGCCTTCCTGTACCTAGCGTTCCTCTGTCAAAGAGTGCGTTCGGTAATCTTGGCTCGCGGCCCTGTGCTGGAATTCCCAGCCGGCATGATTTCGGGCCATCTTTCATCCCAATTCCTCTGGTTCTGTCCGGCAAACTATCATTGTCTTCACAGTGCGGTTGGCTCTCTCCGTCGGATTCTCCTGCGAGTTGTACGGCGCCGTAAACTGCTGCTTTACCCCCATGTCGTTGAGAAACTTCTTGAAAGCCCGACTCGTAAACTGCACGCCGTTGTCCGTAATCACCACCTTCGGTACTCCAAATGTTCCCTGAACGCTTTCTGCAATGTTTCAGCCGTGGCTGTTCGCAAAGGCGCCAATTCCGTCCACTTTGAAAACCTCTCGATCAGCACCAATAACATATTGTTTCCATGCTTCGATCTTGGTAGTGGTCCGACGAAATCGGCGCTTACTGACACTGACTCGGGCTCAGTGCTCTGCGTTCTTCTCAGCCTTTCGGATTCTGCTGAAACCGACTCTGGTAGTGGCTGCCTCGATAAGGCATCTGCTACCACGTTCAACTGGCCTTTCCTATATGCGACCTCGAAGTCATACTGCTGTAGCTCCAACGCCCATCTGGAAATTCTTCCCGAAGGGCTTTCTATGTTGTTCAGCCACTTCAGTGCCATATGAGTATGGAGTATGAAATTACCTGTTCGCCATCTTCTGTGTCCTGTGTGACCACCACGTGTCCACCGCACCTGCGACACGCTTCTTGCGGATTGGCAACATGGGTTGGGTTCTGACCCGAGTTGCCCCCAGGCATCGTTCCAGTGTGTCCCTGGGTGGTGACTGGCGGCCTCCATAGGGTTGTGTTTTGTCGCCTAGACTGGACCGGTGTATATTGTGCCCACTGTTCCTGGGATTGCGTACCTAGATCTGCTGAGTCCTCACGCCTTCTACACGTGACGTGTGTTGCGGCCGAGGCTTTGTTGCGGCTGAATTCATGCTCTTCCGCAAAGGCTTCCCGTTCCCTGTGCAGTTCCTCGTACTCATCTGCCAGGATCATGACTGCCTCTAGGTCGTCCACGTGGAAGAATCTCAACGCTATTCGGAGGTCTGGCGTGCAGTTCTCCTTGATGAGCTCCAGCGTTTCCTTTTTCTCATACCCAAGGGGTATTATCAGGGTCTGCATCTCGACCATGTAGTCCTTGAATGCTTCCCTAAACACTTGCTTCCTTTGTTTAACCTTGCCCGTGAGTTTCGTAAAGTATCCCCTGGGCAGGAAATACGTTTGGAAACTATCTATCACACTTTAAAAAATTGTGTGGTTCAATGTGTCTTTCGTGTTCTTAAAAGCGACGACCACTCCGCGTCTCTCGGCCTACTGGCTCTTCGGGCTTGTTTCCGATTACTACAAGTTCCCTTAGCCGACCATCTCCACGAAGAAATCCAACTTGGTCAATGAAGGGTGCAAGATACGTATGCGAAGTAGATGGATGTACTATTTTCTTTCGTAACGTGTAACGAAGTAAGTTGGTGAAAGTTTTCAAAATATTTCTGTGCACAAATTAAAATCCAGCTCTCGCTTGTAATATTAAATTATAAGAAAATATAATATGTAGTAATGTTAAAGTAATATAAGATTAGCGAATATTATGAAATAAAAAGAATATAAAAAGCGTTTACTTTTTTTTTGTTTTTTTTTCATTCAACGTTCATTTAATAATTCAAAATCTGGCCAAGTGCAAAATAAATAAATCGATTGGGGGGTGACTTTGACATAAAGGAGGTACATGAAATGAATTTTTATCAGAATTAACTTAGTTGTCTATTGATGGGGGAGGTCATTGGATTGGCTATTGTCTAGGAGTTGGTTGGTGTGGTTGTTCAGTCTTCTTGTGTACCTTTCGCTGAGACGGGAGATTTCCTTTGTTAGCCATAGAATTCAAAGTTCTTTGTGTGATGCTGTTTTCGTGGTACGGATGGGCGTTAGAAACTGTTCTGGGGCAATTATTTTGGTACCACTAGATTCTGATGCGGTTTGAGCTGGCACTGGGAGGTTCCGCGAGAGGGTAATGGAAAGGTCTACTGTGTAGTGTGTGTACAGGATCCAAGAACGCTGCCTTGAGGTACTCCGCATCTCACTAGGAATTCTCTTCCCTCCGTGTTCGACTTAAGGAAGGTGGTAACTGGGAAGGTCTATGATTTTCGAAAAGGAGTCCATGGTGCCAGACTGTCTCAAACGCTTGTTTGACTCCCAGTAAATCGGCGCAGGAGTACTCGTTCTTTTTAAACGCCTTCAGAATGCGGTCAACAAGTCGGTGGCATTGCTCAGCATCAAACGAAAGATCAGGGATCACTCCGGCCACGTCCAGTACCGGCAGGAATACCAAGTATTTTGTAACGGATTGCCAGCAAACTAATGGAACGATAGGAAGCTAGATTAGCTTCAGGTTTTTCAGGCTTCAGGAGGACTATTACTTCGGCGCTCTTCCACTCTTTTGGGAAATATGATAGTGACTTGCCATTTTTTAAGACGCGATTAATTGCTCTCTTGTCCATGGGGTTGCGCGAGAAAACCCAGACTCTTCAGGAGCCCACAGGTGCACGTCTATTTCAGTGTTAGTCGAATGTGCATCTCTGTGTTTAGTTCGTCGATGTCAACGTCATGTTGTCTGTGTGGAAAGAGGGGGATCTGGGTTCAGGGGGGAAAGCATTCAAAGCTAAACTAGAGGGCATGTGTGTGTTCTCCGGTAAATCTTCTAGGCAGGGTTCTTCTGAGGACGGGGATGTTTAGAAGCACGTAAACTGTGCTGTGATCGGATAGGAGCTTATTGCCTTGGAGTGTCCTATGCCCTTTCAGATGGCAAAGTCCAGCAGATCAGGCAGTTTTGAAGGGTACGAGGGCCAGTGTGTGTGCTCTCCAGGGGAATGGCAATCCAGGCATTTGCGTTGCAGTTACTTATGGAGCGTTTTGCCTTTGGGATTGTTTGTACGGGGTCCAGTTTCAGGTGTGTTTGGCGTTTAAGTCTCCGGCGGCTATGAAGCGAGGTCCAAGGAACTCAAAGAAGCCCAGAAGGTGGGTCTCTGTTATCGGGTGTCTGGGGGAAACGTAAACCGCACCATTGGTGATATCTCTCTGTGGGCTTGTAATCCTGTTCCCGGCGTACTCTACTCATTCCTTCTGAAACGCGGTTTATATTTGCGTTCCAATTATCAATATTGTCTTATTTGGACGTACTTACTTGAGGATGAATAATACAAACATCGACATCTGCGAGGGCATCATCTCCATCAGTCTTTCCATCATCTTTGCCTGATGATTTTTACACGTCCAAACGCAACGAATTCGAGGCCTACAGCAGAAGGATTAGTTGAAAAGTATGTAACAGATAAAAGGAAGCGTTTCCGTAAATGTATATATTCTTGATCAATATCAATAGCGATGTAGATCTGGCCATGACCGTCCGTCTGTCCATCCGTATGCACGTTGAAATCTCAGAAACTATAATATGTAACAACTTGGGATTAAACATGCAGATTTCAGTGACATAGACGCAACGCAGGTTTGTTGACCCACGTTGCCACGCCCACTCTAACTCCCAAAGTTTTTAAAAATGTTTTGAAATTGTTTTATTTTATTATATGTCTTTCCAAATTCTAACGATACGCTAATTAAATTTTGACCACGCCAACTCTAACGATCACAATTTGTATACCCGTTACTCGTAGAGTAAAAGGGTATACTAGATTCGTTAAGAAGTATGTAACAGGCAGAAGGAAGCGTTTCCGACCATATAAAGTATATATAAACTTGATCATTATCAATAGCTGAGTCGATCTGGCCATGTCCGTATGTCCGTCCGTATGAACGTCGAGATCTCAGGAACTATAAAAGCTATAAAGTTGCTAGAAGCTAGAAGCAGCGTAAGTTTGTCGATTCATGTTGCCACGCCCACTCTTACGCCCACAAACCGCCAAAAACTCTCCTTCGCACTTCCAGTAGCTGAGTAACGGGTATCAGATAGTCGGGGAACTCGACTATAGCGTTCTCTCTTGTTTTTCATTTTTGTGTTAGTCTTGTAAATCTTGTAAATCTATCGATTTGCCAAAAAACTTTTTGCCACGCCCACTCTAACGCCCTCAAACCGCCCAAAGCTGCCACGACCCACACTTTTGAAAAAAGTTTTGTTCTTTTTTTATGTTTGTATTAGCTTTGTAAATTTTTATCGATTTGCCGAAAACCTTTTAGCCACGCCCACTCTAACGCCCACAAACCGCCAAAAACTGTGAGTGTTAAACACTCTCCTTCGCACATCAAATAACTGAGTAACGGGTATCAGATAGTCGACGAACTCGACTATAGCGTTCTCTCTTGTTTTTAAATTTTATTATTTGATTGCAAATTTCTATTAATATGCCTTAAAGATTGTTAAAAATTCTCATTCGCGCAGCGTTTTCTTTTGTTTTTACTTTATTTTGGTTGGCATTTAAAAACGCTAGCGAATTACAAATTAATATCCAAAGTGGTTCGGCGCAGCAAGAGATTAGGCTCCGAGACAAATTTCGAAATTTGACACGCTTAACAAGCAGCTAGAGGACTTTCGCGTAAAACCTCCTCAGGTAGATCCGTGCGACATACCACTCCACGCGGTTAAGGACGAGTGCGTAGGTTGGAAACAATCTGCCACTCAGGCGTACGAGCCCTACTAAAATCGCACAACACTGTCTTGCCTATTGTGACAGCAACTACAGGCAGTCCGCCAAGGCGACCAAAGCCTCAGGCAATACTATAATTATGTCGAGCGTAAGCTTACACTCGTTACAATCAAAACAAAATTCATAACTCACGATAACGAAAGAGCTACACTGTTCAACATAGAGGTCAGGGCTGACGCCCTGCACTTGTCTTTCAGGCTGAAAGCTTTTGTGATTCCCGCATAGTCAAAAGACCTGCCGTTGGCATTAGCTCGTTAGGGAGGCTGAAGCTAGCTTTGAACGAAGTCAATTTGCGGCAACGTACGCTAGGCATTGAAACAAAAACCCCAAAGCTCTGATTTTCCACGGATGAAAAACTATTAATAACTAGCATCGACAAACTTTCCAAGTTCTCCATCGTTCAGCTCTTGCCATCTAGAGCGCAATGGACGTGGAAATCCCTTTCATAGACGATATGTTGTCATATCGAAGCATCTTTCAACTCCGAAACGAACAGATCGTTACTCAAGAATCAATGCGGCATAGACATTGTGAGGAGTTAGAAACTCCGCACAAATGCAGATGAAGTTTGCATAAGGAGGGCCTGCCGTTGCCAGTAACGCAACAAGTCAATGCGTAGTAATGGCAGTGCGAAACCGAGGAGAATGAGAGTTTGGAGATTCTGAACCCAGAAAATGAGAGTTTGGAGACTTTACACCTGGAGAAACAGAGTTTGGAGACTCCATCCTGTAGAAAGAGAGTTTGGAGATAAAGAAGGCTTAAGACTGGAGACTAGAGGGATAAACTGTTAAAGGAGGCCTATATAAGCAGGCCGAACGCTGGAAGGAGGACAGTCATGGAGAAGGAGTATACAAGTCATCTACGTGAAGAGACGAAGTCAGCGAACAAGATCGCTACGTCAAGACATTCGGGACAAGGAAAGTCTCTGAATTGAGACGCGGGTAGCTGAGGTCTAATACGACGAAGCACGGGTAGACCGGAAGCATTCAACAGGCGAGGCCAAACCGAAGAGGGTCCCAAAGAGGCGACAGGAATTGTGGTGTAGACCCGGTCGACCCGACACACTCTGCGTACGTGAACCCGGCGATTGCCTGGTGTGTCCGTGCGATCCGAGCAGGCGTGTTACCGGCGCCACCAGTCAGAGCAGACGTGGGGTTGGCGTGTTGCTGTTGGGATCGCAGTCGTTAGCTGCCGTGAGTGCGCATATCCTCAAGGACAATCTGCCAAATGTTTCTAAAGTGCAGTCTCACAACTTGTCGCCTTTGGATGCCGAACCGTGGTGAGTAATGCGCTCTTATCACGAGGTCAACTTTGCCGACCGTGCTACGAGTCCATTATGCTTGTTTCCCCTCAATGTAAGATTTTATACAATCATCTTCGATTATTGCCAACATTGGAGATACAATTAGCCTGTACGGCTCAGTCTCAAACGGAGAGCTCAGGGTACCTGGCGACCCCCTGTTCTAAGAAGCCTTACCCGGGCGTCGCGGATCTCCGCCCGGGTGGACCCTCCTCTTCTCCGCAACTCGTGGGAATCACATGGAGTCAATAAAAGTAAATAAAAAGGAGTCAGGATCTCCCAAAAAACCTACACAAACGGCAGTGACGACTGAGTCTGGCCGTACAAACCTTAAGGCAGCAAAGTTGGCGAGTGAGCCCACCTGCCTGGCCAACACCGCAGGATCGGGTTCGGGTGAACCCCGCCTCAAATCTGAGGCGACTGAGTGCAAGCCGCCCAAAGCCGTCGCCATGGGTACATCTCCAGGCCCTTTCAGGCGCAGCCAAGGACGACAAGTGGCAACCGGGAAAGGCAAACATACCTACGCAGAGAAACGATCTGCAGGTCAAATCCTCCGCAGCCAGGAGAGATCAAAAACGGCTCCTCCGGCTGAGTGGTTGAAGAAGGTGGAATGGGCTGAATCCGTTCCTCGGCAAAGCGGCAACGCGTGCAGCCAGGCGGAGATCGCAAAAGACCTCATTCTCCTGGGCGGGGTCGATAGAAACGACCCGAGTGGCAGAATTCCTTGGAATAAGTGGAAGTGGGTAGAGACAGCCCTAGCCATAAAATGCTTTGAGATTCTGGCCAAGGAACCTGGCCACCCTCCTGTCTGCAAAGACGTGGGATGGTTCCAAGGCGGCGTCACGGTAATCGCCTGTGACGATGAACACTCTGCGGAGCTATATAAAGCCGAAGTAAAAGAGTTGGGGGTGGTGGATAGGCCCACAGCAGATGTCCGTGAGGCTTCTGCAGATAAACCTCCACCACAGTAAGCCAGCTTCCGCTGCTCTTCAACTCCATCTGGCTGAAGATGGAGTCGACATAGTCCTAATCCAGGAACCTTGGATAGTGGGAGGAAAGGTTTCAGGATTAGGGACTAAGGAATATAAGCTTCTAACAGCTCCCAGCGAAGGTAAAATAAGAGCCTGCATTCTAGCCAAAAAGCACCTTACCATTTTTCTGCTCCATAATTACAGCGATAATTAAGGCAAGAGCCGCCGGATGAACTGGTTAGGAGACTGGTAGAAGACAGCGAAAAGCAAAACATAGGCCTACTAATAGGCTGTGACTCACTGGAGGGTGCTAGATAAGCACTCTTTCTCGGACCACAGGTACATACCTCCCTGGTGGTCAGCAGAACTGTCTCCCCTCCGAATAGACTGCAGAACCCTTTTTAACAGGGCCAAGGCAGGAAATGAGGAGGCCCTGTGGGCCGCCTACAAGAGAGCCCTTGCAAAATACAAAAAAGCCATCAGGAAAGCAAAGCGATCCTCGTGGCATTCCTTCTGCTCAGAAATTGAGAACACAACTGAAGCAGCCAGACTTAGAAAAATACTATCCAAATCGGCCACAACCATAGGCTACCTTAAAAGAGCAGATGGCTCCTGGACCAGCACGAGTGAGGAAACTCACAAAACATTTCTGAACCGAAGCAAATATCCAAAGGTTATTAAAATAATACTTATAAAGTAAAGCTATTTCAAGAGGATCGCTAAACCGTTGCAGTCAAGGTAATCTGGAACAGACACCCCCCAACAAACAAACGCCAAGTATCGAACTGTGCATAGACCCAAAGGTCCTCCATTGGGCCATACACAGTTTTAAACCATACAAATCTGCAGGTACAGACAAAATCATACCCGCACAAATCCGGCACGCGGGAAATATAGCCATAAACTGACATCTTGACATTTTTAAACGATCCCTACTTCTTGGACACCTACCACAATCGTGGCTAGAGTCCTGTCTAGTCTTCATCCCAAAAGCTGGGAAACCATCACACACGACCCCCAAGGACTTCAGACCAATCAGTCTGTCATCCTTCCTACTAAAGACCCTTGAAAGAATCATCGGCCTGCATCTGAGATCAACTCTCAACCCTAGTCTCATCACGGACACGTATCACGCCTACAAGAAAGGGAAATCGACAGAGACAGCACTACACTCTCTCGTCTCCAAAATAGAAAAATCAATGTACCAAAAGGAATATGCACTGGTAGCTTTCCTGGACATAGAAGGAGCTTTTAACAACGTCATCCCAACGGCGATTACCGGAGCCCTGACAGACCTTGGGGTGGACCGCCACTTGGTGGGACTCATAAACCAACTGCTCACCTGCAGGAAGGTTATGTCTTCACTAGGCGCGTTAACCCTCACTTCACAGGCAAATACCCCCAAACGCTATGCGATCTCATGAGCGAAAAACTCCGTGTTTTGTCCAGCTGGACCAAAAATAACGGATTAGGAATTAACCCCTCAAAGACCGAGCTGGTTCTCTTCACTAGGAAGTATAACATACCAGACCTAGTCCCACCCATCCTCAACAACCAAAGACTTTCCTTCAGTAACAGCGCAAGATACCTGGGCGTAATACTTGACAGGAAACTAAACTGGAATCTGAACCTCACAGACAGATATAAAAAAGCTTCAATAGCAATTTTCACGTGCAAGAAAGCAATAGGGCTCAAATGGGGCATGACACCCTATATAGTAAACTGGATATATACGGCCAATGTCAGACCAATAGTACTGTACGGAGTCGTGGTATGGTGGCCGGCTCTGAAAAAGAAATCCAGCATAAAAATGCTAGCAAAAATGCAAAAAGCTGCGGCACTCTGCATCAGCAGTGCTTTACGCACCACCCCAAACGAAGCCCTAAACGCCATACTCAACCTCCCAAGCCCAGAACTAGCTGGCATAAAACAGACCACAGTAGCGGCAATCAGGCTTAGAGATACCAAACAGTGGAACCCACAAGAAGTGGGTCACTCATGTATCCTAAAAAACATTCAAATAGTCCCCTTCAGGACAGACGACTGCACTCCTACGGAGTACATAAAAACACCTTTCAACACAATCATCCCAGAGAGGGACGATTGGAACTCACAAATACCTGGCCCCCAGAATGCTATATGCTTCTATACGGATGGGTCAAAACTACAGAACAGACTAGGAGGAGGAGTTTACTCCGAACAGCTAGGCCTACGCACCTAGTTCAGACTCCCCGATCATTGCAGCGTCTTCCAGGCTGAAGTGGCAGCAATAAGAGAGGCCCTAAAACACCACAGAAGGCAACTGCATCGCAGATGAACTAGCTCGAGAGGACACTACCGCGCCACTCATACAAGAGATGGAGGGCATGAGTATGCCTTTAGCCACTTGTAAACTACTCTTAGGGAAAACCTAAACCGTAACAAACAGATAATATGGGATAACACCACACACTGCCTAACACGCCAAATATGGCCAAAAATAAGCTCAAAGAGAACGTCAAAACTTTTAAGATTGACCAGAGCAAACCTCAGCACTGCAATGAGAGTCATCACAGGGCATTGGTTGATAGGCACCCATGCCAGTAGACTAAATGCCCCGTATAATGATTTCTGACGTAGCTGTAGGGACGAAGAAATGGAAGAAACAGTAGAGCATCTACAATGCCACTGTCCAGCACTGCAAGCGAAAAGACTTGCTCAATTAGGAAGCAGACACCGATCCACATCGGATACAAAAATTCACCAGCGCCTCTGGCTGGGGAAACTGCTAACTTCACACGAACCTCCGCGGGCAAAGGGGGAAAACATACATGGTATCACAACGGACCTCTAATGGTCTAAGTGCGTAGGATAACCGACGGCCGGTAAAACCTAACCTAACCTAACTCTTGCCTCTGCGCATCGATGCTAAATTACGCTGAGGATAGAAAAACATAATCGTTCAAAATCGATGCAAAGAAAAGGTATTTTCATTTCTCCAAAATAGCTAACAAAAAATCTTGTTAGCTCAACATTTGGTAACCCCGAAAATTCTGGAACATTATTTCTGCCGCAAACAGGGTGACATTTTTAAAGCTGCAATTGTTAATAGACTGGATGGTTTAGCGGACTCCTTGCCAAGCTCCGCGCTCGACCCAGTCATCATACCGAACGATTTGGCGCATTTTCTACCACATTCTTGAATGTGAACCATAACCTGGTGATTCAGCCTACCTACACCTGTATTCCGTACGGATGTAAAAGACTCATCTACCTCTTGATCCTCATTCACTTCTATTTCTTCATTATCCGAAATCAAGCCATATTAAGCAGGCTGTTTTGCATTGAATTGCACAATTCTAGTAATTTTTTTTCGTAATTCATTTTAAAACTTTAAAATAGTAATAGAAAATAACGTTAGAATAGCATAACAAATATAAAGGTAATGCTTATTAACTAAAATAGATGAAATCTAAAATATGCCACTCGGCTTCAAAATGCAGTTTAACTCTACCAAGAAATTTTAATTTAAAATATTGCGAAACTTTACACTACGTAATATTGAACTCCTGTTAATTCTACAGCACAATTACGTAATATAAATACGTTACAAAATCACCCAGTTACGTCTTCTCTTGCGCCGTCATTCGCTGCCGATCGCTTCCCTCCAAATCGAATAATTCTCTGCTACTCACCAATGTTGCAATTGTCTGAGAGTCTCGTCAACTCACAAATTCAATACTACGGCTACTGGCTGTCACCAAATACTGCTCCGGATAGACAACTCGATATTCTGCTTCTCTATCCATACACCGCGCGTCACCAATACTGCTCCAGATTGGCCTTTTCGTCGATTACCAACACTTCTCCCGATTCAAGCGCTCGCTCCCGATTTCGCTTCCTTCTTGCTTTGACCAGCCTCTTGATTCTCGATTCCGCTTCTCTCCTGATGCACAACTTCGCGATCCGCCTTCCCCCATAACTGAATTACGCCATGCAATTTGTCTGGATGACCACCGTCCTTAATCCTGTCTCTCGATTTTGGACGTCCATCACAAAGTCGTTGCGGTGCTCTCCGCTTTGGTATTCGCTGATCAATCGCCTTCTATGTTGACCACAACAGCGTTGCACCAAAATAGTTTCCGATCTCACACAAAACGTTCTCTCCTGCAAATTCTTTTGGCCTTATTGATTTGCGCGCCACAGTTTTGTAGTTATACCCGTTACTCGTAGAGTAAAAGGGTATACTAGATTCGCTGAAATGTATGTAACAGGCAGAAGGAAGCGTTTCCGAACATATAAAGTATATATATTCTTGATCAGGATCAGTAGCCGAATCGATCTGGCCATGTCCGTCTGTCCGTCTGGCCGTCTTGCCGTCTGTCCGTATGAACGTCGAGATCTCAGGAGCTACAAAAGCTTGAATGTTGAGATTAAGCACACAGACTCCAGAAACATAGACGCAGCGCAAGTTTGTCGATTCATGTTGCCACGCCCAAAAAAAACTTTTTCCCACGCCCACTCTAACGCCCACAAACCGCCCAAAACTGCCACGCCCACACTTTTGAAAAATGTTTTGATATTTTTTCATTTTTGTTCTAGACTTGTAAATTTCTATCGATTTGCCAAAAAACATTTTGCTACGCCCACTCTAACGCCCACAAACCGCCAAAAACTGTCAGTGTTAAAGTCTCTCCTTCGCACCACCACTAGCTGAGTAACGGGTATCAGATAGTCGGGGAACTCGACTACAGCGTTCTCATTTGTTTTTATTTTGATTTTCTTCAACTATCGTCTCTTTCTTTATTTCAGATATTTTTTCATGTTCATTTTCAATTACCATTTTGGCCTTTACTCTTGCTAAAAAATCCCTTCCCAATAACATAGCATATCCCATAGATATATCATCCACGACATATAGTAACATAGGAGTATCTTTATTTGAGAACTTAACTGAACATTTTACGCTTCCATGTATTTGAAATTTACTTAAATTTAATCCAACGTAACTTAAAGAGGTAGTCTTTTCCATTTTTATTTGACTTGGTATAAAACGTTTTTAATAATACTTATCGGGCTGCCGGAATCTATGAGACATTCTATGAAAATGGGGTTCAGCATATTATTCTTTGTACAAAATGTTAATTCAATATAACTTACAGAATCGTTGTCTCCGCCCTTCGACTTCTTGTATTGGTTGCACTCCTTAGCCACATGTCCTTGCAAGCCACATACGTAACAGGCCCCATCTTGTCTCTTAGGCTTGCGGCACTCTTTGGCCAGGTGTCCCCGACTGTGGCAATTGTAGCACTCTGCATTACCTCGTGGCTTCTGAAAATCTCCTGCTCTACGGTCTTCCGGTAACTTCGGCTTAGGAACGTAGCTCAACTCAAAGTTTCGGAATGCCTCCAAAAGCTCCAATCCGGTCTTGAACGAACGCGACTTAGACAGATTGCGTAGATTGACATCGTGTATGCCGTCAATGACATATTCCAAAAATTCATCTTCTGCCAGTGCTAAATTATCCGCCAGCTGCCACAGCTCGTTGTAGTACTTGGAGAACTCCTCACCTTTGATCCAGACGCAGTTCTGTAGCTTCTGCCGCATACTCAACTTTGACTCTTTGGACATTACGAACATTTTCTCCAGGTGGCTTAACATTTTATCCGCTGTCTCCATGGTAGCGCATGTGCTTGAATATAGCCATATTTCAGCATCGCCCTTAACTTTGTAGTGAATCAGCGCACGCATCATATCGTCGCCGACTTTGAAATTTTTCTGGACATTCAAAAGTTGAGATAGCCAAACATAAAATTGTTTCCGCTATCATATACCTTAACGATTTCCTTTAAAATTTCGAAAGAAATGCTTGAGTCTGTTACTTCCTTGTTGTTGATTTTTTAACTGGTCGATCTCATTTTGCAGCTGCTTCAATATTTTCAACTCATTTTCCAATTGTTGCGCATCATTTGGTTTCCAAAACATTGTTCCGGCTCATTGTTGCCTGCCATTTGCATCTCAGGATCATTGTGCTGCCTCTCAGAACATTGCTCGATCTCATTTTTGTTGTTGACATTCATTTCACAAGATCCCGTTAATATTCGCGAACCTTCTGATTCTTGCATTCCTTTGTATGTATGTGTAAACGTCGCCGTCGTTGTCGCTGCCTCTTGCTGTCTCGTTTTCGCTACTTTGTTTTTCGCCGTTGTCGTTGTTTTCATCCCTGTCCATTTTTACTGGTTTGTTCTGTGGCGTTGATTTTTTTCATTGCGGTTTTATTTTTTTCATACGCGCACCACTCAAATTAAATATTTTTAAGTCTTTTAATCAATTCGATTTTTAAGTTTGTTTTGCACGCACAGAGCTTGTAGTTCTTTTAATCTATAATTGCCAGGATTACAATTCATTAATGCCGATTTGTATTATACCCGTTACTCGTAGAGTAAAAGGGTATACTAGATTCGTTGACAAGTGTGTAACAGGCAGAAGGAAGCGTTTCCGACCATATAAAGTATATATATTCTTGATCAGGATCAATAGCCGAGACGAACTGGCCATGTCCGTCTGTCCGTCCGTCTGTCCGTCCGTATGAACGTCGAGATCTCAGGAACTACAAAATCTAGAAAGTTCAGATTAAGCATACAGGCTCCAGAGACATAGAAGCAGCGCAAGTTTGTCGATTCATGTTGCCACGCCCACTCTAACGCCCACAAACCGCTCAAAACTGCCACGCCCACATTTTTTAAAAATGTTTAGATATTTTTTCATTTTTGTAATAGTCATGTAAATTTCTATTGATTTGCCAAAAAACTTTTTGCCACGCCCCCTTTAACGCCCAGAAACCGCCCAAAGCTGTCACGCCCACACTTTTGAAAAATGTTTTGATATTTGTTCATTTTTGAATTAGTCTTAAAAATTTCTATTGATTTGTCAAAAAAATTTTTGCCACGCCCACTCTAACGCCCACAAACAGCTGTTGACAGCTGAGTAACGGGTATCACATAGTCGGGGAACTTGACTATAGCGTTCTCTCTTGTTATACCCGTTACTCGTAGAGTAAAAGGGTATACTAGATTCGTTGAAAAGTATGTAACAGGCAGAAAGAAGCGTTTCCGACCACATAAAGTATATATATTCTTGATCAGGATCAATAGCCGAGTCGATTTGGCCATGTCCGTCTGTCCGTCCGTCTGTCTGTCTGTCTGTACGTCTGTCTGTCCGTCTGTCTGACCGTCCGTATGAACGTCGAGATCTCAGGAACTATAAAAGCTAGAAAGTTGATAATAAGCATACAAACTCCAGAGACATAGACGCAGCGCAAGTTTGTCGATTCATGTTGCCACGCCCACTCTAACGCCCACAAACCGCCTAAAACTGCCACGCCCACACTTTTGAAAAAGGTTTTGATATTTTTTAATTTTTGTATTTGTCTTGTAAATTTCTATCGATTTGCCAAAAAACTTTTTGCCACGCCAACTCTAACGCCCACAAACCGCCCAAAGCTGTCACGCCCACACTTTTGAAAAATGTTTTGATATTTTTTCATTTTTATATTAGTCTAGTAAATTTCTATTGATTTGTCAAAAAACTTTTTGCCACGCCCACTCTAACGCCCACAAACCGCCAAAAACTGTCAGTGTTGAAGACTCTCCTGCGCACTTTCACCATCTGAGTAACGGGTATCAGATAGTCGGGGAACTCGACTATAGCGTTCTCTCTTGTTTTTCAATAAAGTTGGTGTATTCGGACGATTATGTGGCTAATTATACCCGTTACTCGTAGAGTAAAAAGGTATACTAGATTCGTTGAAAACTATGTAACAGGCAGAAGGAAGCGTTTCCGACCATATAAAGTATATATATTCTTGATCAGGATCAGTAGTCGAGTCGATCTGGCCATGTCCGTATGAACGTCGAGATCTCAGGAACTACAAAAGCTAGAAAGTTGAGATTAAAACAAGAGAGAACGCTATAGTCGAGTTCCCCGACTATTTGATACCCGTTACTCAGCTAGTGGAAGTGCGAAGGAGAGTCTTTAACACTGACAGTTTTTGGAGGCTTATTGCGTTAAAGTGGGCGTGGCAAAAAGTTTTTTGGCAAATCGATAGAAATTTACAAGTCTAATACAAAAATGAGAAAATATCAAAACATTTTTCAAAAGTGTGGGCGTGGCAGTTTTGGGCGGTTTGTGGGCGTTAGAGTGGGCGTGGCAAAAGTTTTGGCAAATCGATAAAATTCAAAAAAAAAAAAAAAATAAAATTTTTAAAGTGGGCGTCGCAGTTTTTGGCGGTTTGTGGGCGTTAGAGTGGGCGTGGCAACATGAATCGACAAACTTGCGCTGCGTCTATGTCTCTGGAGTCTGTATGCTTAATCTGAACTTTCTAGCGTTTGTAGTTCCTGAGATCTCGACGTTCATACGGACAGACGGACAGACAGACGGACGGACAGACGGACATGGCCAGATCGACTCGGCTACTGATCCTGATCAAGAATATATATACTTTGTGACGCGGCCGCGCACAATAATAAATAATAGATAATAAATAACAAACAATAAATAAAACATAATAAATAATTCATAATAAATACTAAATAATTCAATACAATAACATAATTCATAATAAACAAGTCATAATAAATAATACATAATAAATAATACCGAATATATAATACATAATAAATAATAAATAATACCGAATACATGAGACATAATAAATAAAACATAATAAATAAGGCATAATACATAGTAGATAAAACCATAACATAATGATCATCATAAACAAGGCCAGATTCAAACAAGGCGCGCAAGCGCGCCCAAAGAACTAGAGGGGCACACTAATCCCGAAACCCGGCCACACTAAGTCGGGCAATTCGAGCATACGGACATACGGGCACACTAAGCCACGGGCTATATAAAGCGGGCGGCTGGCCTCAGAATAGTCAGTCAGTGGTCGGAGTCGACCAAGGTGGAAGTCACCAGCGAGCGGGAAAGCAGCAGGATCAGGACAGGATCGACGAGTGGTAACTATTGGAGAGTAAGATCAACCCCCTACGTATAATTCTCTGTGCTGACTTAAGGGTCCGAATTACGTATCTACGCTGACTTAAGGGTCCGTATAATTCTCTGTGCTGACTTAAGGGTCCAAATTACGTATCTACGCTGACTTAAGGGTCCGTATAATTCTCTGTGCTGACTTAAGGGTCCAAATTACGTATCTACGCTGACTTAAGGGTCCGTATAATTCTCTGTGCTGACTTAAGGGTCCAAATTACGTATCTACGCTGACTTAAGGGTCCGTATAATTCTCTGTGCTGACTTAAGGGTCCGAATTACGTATCTACGCTGACTTAAGGGTCCGTATAATTCTCTGTGCTGACTTAAGGGTCCTACATATAATTCTCTACGCTGACTTCAGGGTCCGTATAATTCTCTACGCTGACTTAAGGGTCCGTATAATTCTCTATGCTGACTTAAGGGTCCTACATATAATTCTCTATGCTGACTTAAGGGTCCGACATATAATTCTCTACGCTGACTTAAGAGTCCGTATACTTCTCTATGCTGACTTAAGGGTCCTACATATAATTCTCTACGCTGACTTAAGGGTCCGTATACTTCTCTACGCTGACTTCAGGGTCCGTATAATTCTCTACGCTGACTTCAGGGTCCCACAACATAGGCTTACGTTGATTCAAGGGTACTCGACGAAATTTGGAGCGGCCGCGTAGGAAAGACCGCGTCCCCGGACGAAGACGCGAGGTACGAAGAGCCTCGCTGCGGAAGCCGGAACCTAGGCCGAGGGAGCCCGTACAGTTTTATATATAATTATTGTAACCCAGAAATTGAATGAATAAACTGCGTCTATATTTAAGCCTAGTTAAGGTAAACTCTGCGCATTATCACTGGGACTCGGGTCGGGAATTCCTCTCTAGCACCACTGTCCTGAAAGAAAGAAATTTCCTGGACGACCCTGGCCAGCCCTGACTACCCGAGGCACGGCTGAACGTCACAACTTTATATGGTCGGAAACGCTTCCTTCTGCCTGTTACATACTTATCAACGAATCTAGTATACCCTTTTACTCTACGAGTAACGGGTATAAATACAGACTCCAGGGACATAGACGCAGCGCAAGTTTGTCGATTTAGGTTGCCACGCCCACTCTAACGCCCACAATCCGCCTAAAACTGCCACGCCCACACTTTTGAAAAAGGTTTTGATATTTTTTCATTTTTGTATTAGTCTTGTCAATTTCTATCGATTTGCCAAAAAACTTTTTGCCACACCCACTCTAACGGCCGCAAACCACCCAAAACTGCCACGCCCACACTTTTGAAAAACTGTTTTGATATTTTTTCATTATACCCGTTACTCGTAGAGTAAAAGGGTATACTAGATTCGTTGAAAAGTATGTAACAGGCAGAAGGAAGCGTTTCCGACCATATAAAGTATATATATTCTTGTTCAGGATCAGTAGCCGAGTCGATCTGGCCATGTCCGTCTGTCCGTATGAACGTCGAGATCTCAGGAACTTCAAAAGCTAGAAAGTTGAGATTAAACATACGGACTCCAGAGACAGAGACGCATCGCAAGTTTCAGGGTGCCACGCCCACTCTAACGCCAACAAATCGCATAAAACTGCCACGCCCACACTTTTGAAAAATGTTCTGATATTTTTTTCATTTTTGTATTAGTCTTGTAAATTTTTATCGATTTGCCAAAAAACTTTTTGCCACGCCCACTCTAACGCCCTCAAACCGAAAAAAACTGTCAGTGTTGAAGATTCTCCTTCGCACTTCCACTAGCTGAGTAACGGGTATCAGATAGTCGGGGAACTCGACTATAGCGTTTTCTCTTGTTTATCTTTTGAAACGATCACTTGGGTAGGTCCGACCACTTCTAAGCTGTAGTGTGCGCTCCGTGACAGTTCAACGACTACTGACTCTTCATTAATTCAGCACGTGTGTATAAACTATTTACATTCGCGACTCTTATAATTAGTTCTTACATTTTAATATTGCAATGGGGCTTATACTACTATACTTATATACAATTACTACTACTACTACTACAATATGAATATTTTTTCAACGGATGAAAAACTATTTTTAAAAGACAACTCGTTCTTCTGTTTCTCTATCCATACACCGCGCGTCACCAGTACTGCTCCAGATTGGCCTTTTCGTCGATTATCAACACCTCTCCAGATCCTAGCGCAACTTCTGCTGATACTCCTGTAGATTAGTGACACCTCTGCAGATCTTCTGTATATACACACAACGTAGTTTAGTAACTAATTTTGCAAATATCTCCGGCTGAACCGCCAAAACTGTGGCCCCAGGGTTCCGTTTGATGACAAAAACTCATGCGACGACGTTGTATTATTATAGTTATTTATTAAATTATTTGCAAAACATGTGTGTGATTTTAAGCTTTAATGACTTTAAAAAATTGTGTGGTTTAATGTGTCTCTCGTGTTCTTAAATAAATGTTAATAATTCAAAATCTGGCGAAGTGCAAAATAAATAAATGGATGAAATGATTGAAATGAATTTTTATCAGAATTAACTTAGTTGTGTATTGATGGGGGAGGTCATCGGATGTTTCCTCTTCAGGGATTGGCTATTGTCTAGGAGTTTAATGTCCAGCTGGGTTGGTGTGGTTGTTTAGTCTTCTTGTATACCTTTCGCTGAGACGGGAGATTTCCTTTGTTACCCATAGAATTCAAAGTTCTTTGTGTATGATGGAGTTTTCGTGGTACGGATGGGCGTTAGAAACTGTTCTGGGGCATTTATTTTATAACCACTGGATTCTGATGCGGTTTCAGCTTTATCTCATAGGTCCAGATTGACTTTAGAATTGCTTTGTAAATGAAAAAATTGAGGTTTTCCATAAGTTTGTACCTTCTCACTATGAGCCAGTGGAGTTACTTGATTGCTTACTTAATTGCGTTTTGTGATCAGGTGAGGGCGTCATGAGAGAATGCGGTCCGGGGTGGGATGTGTTGAGAGTGACGGAGGGCGTTCTCCCCTACGTAGTTCGAAGGTTGTGCAGGAGGATTTCAGCCATGGATCGAGAGCATCCAGTTGTCTCTGGATGATGGCTGATGCTTCCTTTGGATCTGTGGCAGAGGTTAGGAAGGCTGTGCAATCGGCATATGTGGCTACTGGGAGGTTCCGCGAGAGGGTAATGGGAAGGTCTTCTGTGTAGTGTGTGTACAGGATGGGTCCAAAAACGCTGCCTTGAGGTACCCCGGCGCTTATAAGCCTAGGCATGCAGATTGATAATCCGCATCTCACTAGGAATTCTCTTCCCTCCGTGTACGACTTAAGGAAGGCGAAGTGGTAACTGGGAAGGTCCATGATTTTCGAAAAGGACTCTGTCAAACGCTTGTTTGACACCCAGAAAAAGGCGCAGGAGTACTCGTTCTTTTTGAACGCCTTTAGAATGCGCTCAACAAGTCGGTGGCATTGCTCAGCATTAAACTGATGATCAAGGATCAGTCCGGCCACGTCCAGTACCGGCAGTATTTTGTGCAGAAATACTCTATCAAGTATTTTGTAAAGGATTGCCAGCAAACTAATGGAACGATAGGAGGCTAGATTGGCTTCAGCTTTTCCTGGCTTCAAGAGGACTATTATTTCGGCGCGCTTCCACTCTTTCCGGAAGTACGCTAGCCGAAGGCAGCCGTTGAACAGAGTAGTAGTAACATTTTCAGTTCTGATGCTGGTGACTAGCTGTCCGCTTTGCGCATGGGTGATATCTTCTTCACAGGACTTCCTATGTGCCTCGTGACATTCCACAGGTTGTGCTGTGGGTCTCCAGGTTTCAACTCCACAGGGAACCTATGGAAGGAGTCCTGCAGTAGGATGAATAGCTTGACCTTTTGTTCATTGGCGCCGCGATTAAGTGCTGTCTGGTCTATGGGGTTGCGCGAGAAAATCCAGACGCTTCAGGAGACCACAGGTGCACGTCTATTTCAGGTGCTCTCAGGGTAGTCGGAGGAGGAGGATTCGCGAGCTCGGCAGCACTGTGCATCTCTGAGGTAAGTTCTTCGATGTCAACATCTATTTTGTCGGTGTGGAAAGTTCAGGGAGTAAAGCATTTAAATCGTAAACTTGAGGGCATGTGCCTGTCAATTCTGTTACGTCGGTGTATTCGTTCTTGTGTCCTGGAGAAGGACTCAGGTCGAGGGAGGGGCATCCGATGTTCAGGCTTTTCAAGATGCCGGCGTAAGCTCGTCGATTTTGGGTCGTGTGATCTTGGTAAGCCCCTCACCTCCTCAACATAACGAGAATAAATATTAGTAGTGCCTGAAAAAGTTCGTACCGTTCGTCAGTCAACAGTCCTCCCTCCCCTTCATGCATCCGCATGCCTGATGGATCGTCGCGGGCCGCGCAATACGATCCCCTTTTGTCAAGGTTGTCCGTCAAAAAAAACTAGCATACAAAATTTATGATAAGTTGGCTATAACTGTTGTTAGCGAGTATTTTGTAATTCATCACCAAGCTAAGGTGCGCACGTCAACAAAAAAATTGTTGGCTATTCACGACTACAAACGTCGCTCTGAGGGCTCTTGTTTTTGCATAACAAAAACAAGGCGGATACTCGTCGCTGAAAAGTAATTTTTATTCATTTAAAACAATATGGAACACAAAATATTTAACTCATATTAATGAAATAAATTGCCTGGAAGAGGCTGACTTTAAGATATTTTTCTTTAAACCTGACACAAATATACTTTTATTTACTAATGGTGTAAAAATAAAATGAGCACAGGAATATATGTATATATATGAATATAAAAAAACTTGGGAACAGGGTTCCGTCAAACTTACCCCATTTTAATCCGGAGCGATGAGATGTCGACGCGTTGGATCCTGGGTGTTGCTATATATATAGTGATGGAGTTATACATACATATACTTTCGTGCACCAATTAATTATAACCGAATAATAATAAGATATACACAAACACAAAATAAAATAAATACACTAAGTGTAGTATGCATATATATAAAAGTATGAATGAGGTGGGTTTATGTTCTTTTGTAGCACTCTTTGGCTGCTAATCGGCTCTCAAGTTACTTGGAGCGAGCACTTGCTGTTGTTTGTTTTTTGTTGATGTTCACATTAACGGCCATGCACCGGTTCACTTGTTCTTTTAATTGTATTGCCGTTAGTATTTTTAATTAAGCACTTTGTGGGACACCGGATGCAATCCTGTCCAGGACATGGTGATGGTCCCTCCTCCGCTATACGGATCTCTTGTACATTTTAACGATCTTTAACAGAGCCAGGAAGATCAGTATAGCAGCGATGAATTCCAGGGTATGTTGTACTCCTTCTATTTCCTGTTTGTGGTCGACAACCTCCACGGTGTTTATCACTTTTGCTGTGTTGTCGGAGGCCTTAGACTCCTTGCCGCCCATCCTGAGAGTTTCGTGGAACTATGGTCTTCCTTCAAAGTGTGTTTCTTGTTAGTCCTGTTATTTCTTTTAAAGGATGCCAGTGTCCTTGCTCCTTGACGTTTTTCTTCGAGATTGGAGTTATCCCTGAGTCTTCCCCTCGATGGACAGAAGGATAATTGCCCGGGTATTTCATGTACGGATGACTACCTCTGGGTATTGACTATGGATGCTTTCCCCGGGTACCGACGGACTACGGGTGTTTACCCGGGTACTGACTCTCTCTGACTTTTCATCGGTGAGCCATGGTCTTTTTATACCGGCATAGAGCTTTTTTCTGATCTATTGGTCTTCTATGCCAAGTGTTCCCACCTAGGAATCATATTTCTCACTTTCCCCTATTTTGGGGAGTCAATACCCCCTTCGGTGAAGTGTGCCCGGAACTGGTGTTGATTTTCTTTACTTTCTGCAATCTATTGCGGCCGCTGACCGGGTCATCGGAGACTCGTTTATTGTCGACTTGCATTTTCTTTGTCGCAATCCAACTGTGTCAACGGGGTGATGGTACCCCTTCCCCTGCTTTTAGATTCCGGTTTTGAATCTTTAAAGTCTTACGATCTCCCGAAAAGGGTGTACGCAACAGGCTGGAAGTGATCGATGCAGTTACGCATAGAATGACTTCGCAAAAAGAAAGACCGTACTCCATTTTTCTTTGTTCGTAGATGGTTCTCATTATGCGCCCAATAACGTGTGGCTTCGACCCACCACACTCTGCTGACTGCGCTAGCTGGGCTATTAGCAAAAGCGGCAGGTGACCTCGTGGAATCGAGACGTGCATGGATTCTTGTTTCCGAGGTGTTGGCGGTAGAAATCCACTCCGTATCCACACGTATAGCAAATCATATCGTGCAAAGAGTTTTTGCACCCAGGCGCTGTTCTGTTGGACTCGCGGCTGTCTTCCGGTCTGCGTTGGAATTCTTCCACAAGGGCACCATCGGAAATACGTCCATGCCTCTCTGAGCGTTGGATCTCATTTACAGGTCTACCTCGCATCGGTTTCCCATGGTTTCTTAACCACCGATCCACTCTGAGCCCCTCCTTTTTAAGCTCTGCCAGAGACCTTATTGGGGACGTCAACAGTAACCCACCCATTTGGGAGTTCAGGTTATCCTTCAAAAGTTCTACAAACTCACCCTCGGCGATCTTGTGTTTTAACTTAAAGTGTAAGTTGTGCATGTCGGTGACATAATCGCTGAAGGACTCGTTATACCCTTGTTTCTTCTCCATTAATTCTTTGATCTTCATTAGGTCACTTCCAGTTGTAGAAAAGGCGCTTTTCATTTCCCTGGTGAGCGAATAGTAATCAAAATCATAATCCTCGGCTCGGTCCTCCATGACTCGCCAATACCACTTGCTGGCTGCGCCGATCAGCAGACTATGATATTCTCTGAACACTTGCTGTCGGCTTGTCCCGGGCCGGACTAAGGTGTCATTCGACCCGTGCCGAGAGTCAGCCTGACTGAGGGCCCGGGTCACAAAATAGCTCAATCCCAAACGGAGAGCTCAGGGTACCTGGCGACCGCCTGCTCTAAGAAGCCTTACGCGGGCGTCGCGGATCTCCGCCCGTGTGGACCCTCCTTTTCTCCGCAACTCGTGGGAATCACATGGAGCCAACAAATATAAATAAAAAGGAGTCAGGATCTCCCAAAAACCTACCCAAACGGCACTGACGACTGAGTCTGGCCGTACAAACTTTAAGGCAGCAAAGCTGGCGAGTGAGCCCACCTGCCTGGCCAACACCGCAGGATCGGGTTCGGGTGAACCCCGACTCAAATCTGAGGCGACTGAGTGCAAGCCGCCCAAAACCGTTGCCATGGGTACATCTCCAGGCCCTAGTGCCACGATGCCCTCTTCAGGCGCAGCTAAGGCGAAAAACCGCATTCTCCTGGGCGTGGTCGACAGAAACGACCCGAGTGGCAGAATTCCACGTAACAAGTGGAAGTGGGTAGACCAGCCCTAGCCATAAAATGATTTGAGATTCTGGCCCAGGAACCTGGCCCCCCTCCTGTCTGCAAAGACGTGGGATGGTTCCAAGGCGGCGTCAAGGTAATCGCCTGTAACGATGAACTCTCTGCGGAGCTATACAAAGCCGCAGTAAAAGAGTTGGGGGAGCTGTATGAGGGCGCCGGACTTGTTGCGCTGAGCTGGTCCGACGTACCTTGCCGACCCCGGGCGAGGATCTGGATCCCGGCATCCATCAAGGCGCCGGACCAGATCCTCACCATGCTGCAGCGCTGCAACCCGCACCTTCCCATATCGGACTGGCGAGTGGTGAAGGTCGACGAAATGGAGGGGCCGACAAACCAGGCCATCCTCATTTTAAACAAGGAGTCCCTAGCTCCCATTGAGGCCGCTCACGGGGAGCTAAACTTCGGGTTCAGCTCAGTGACCATAAAGGTCTACAAATCGGACTCCGCCAAGGAGGATCAAGAAGGAAGTGGAGGAGTGATCGAGGAGATCTCCTCCGAGATCGAGGCATCGGAAACCGAGGACGGCTACTCGACCGATGCCTCAAGTCTCCGCACCCTTGCGAGCATGGGTCAATTGACAGACCTGGCCACATCGGACGAGGAGGGAGCCGACACAATCGTGGTGGAGAGGCCCACAGCAAATGTCCGTGAGGCTTCTGCAGATAAACCTCCACCACAGTAAGCCAGCTTCCGCTGCTCTTCAACTCCATCTGGCTGAAGATGGAGTCGACATAGTCCTAATCCAGGAACCTTGGATAGTGGGAGGAAAGGTTTCAGGATTAGGGACTAAGGAATATAAGCTTCTAACAGCTCCCAGTGAAGGTAAAATAAGAGCCTGCATTCTAGCCAAAAAGCACCTTAGCATTTTTCTTCTCCATAATTACAGCGATAATTAAGGCAAGAACCGCCGGATGAACTGGTTAGGAGACTGGTAGAAGACAGCGAAAAGCAAAACATAGGCCTACTAATAGGCTGTGACTCACTGGAGGGTGCTAGATAAGCACTCTTTCTCGGACCACAGGTACATAGAAACGACCCTTACAATCAATCCCTCAAAACCAGCAGTTTTCACAAACCCAAGGAAAACAGACTGGCAAAAATACAAAAACATTTTAAGGGAAGAAATCCCAACGGATCCCCCTCCATACACCCAAACAATATCTAGTCTAAACGAACTAGTCTCAATCTTCACAGAAACCTGCAACTATGCACTAAAAAAGGCCTGCCCCAACAGCAAGCTCAAAAGAAAAAGAAAACCTCCCTGGTGGTCAGCAGAACTGTCTCCCCTCAGAATAGACTGCAGAACCCTTTTTAACAGGGCCAAGGCAGGAAATGAGGAGGCCCAGTGGACCGCCTACAAGAAAGCCCTTGCTAATTACAAAAAAACCATCAGGAAAGCAAAGCGATCCTCGTGGCATTCCTTCTGCTCAGAAATTGAGAACACAACTGAAGCAGCCAGACTTAGAAAAATACTATCCAAATCGGCCACAACCCTAGGCTACCTTAAAAGAGCAGATGGCTCCTGGACCAGCACGAGTGAGGAACTCAAAACATTCTGAAGCAATATCCAAGTTATTAAAATACTTATAAGTAAGCTATTCAAGAGGATCGCTAAACCGTTGCAGTCAAGGTAATCTGGAACAGACACCCCCAACAAACAAACGCCACACTGTCAAGTATCGAACTGTGCATAGACCCAAAGGTCCTCCATTGGGCCATACACAGTTTTAAACCATACAAATCTGCAGGTACAGACAAAATCATACCCACAAATCCGGCACGGGAAATATAGCCATAAACTGACATCTTGACATTTTAAACGATCCCTACTTCTTGGACACCTACCACAATCGTGGCTAGAGTCCTGTCTAGTCTTCATCCCAAAAGCTGGGAAACCATCACACACGACCCCAAGGACTTCAGACCAATCAGTCTGTCATCCTTCTACTAAAGACCTTGAAAGAATCATCGCCTGCATCTGAGATCAACTCTCAACCTAGTCTCATCACGGACACGTATCACGCCTACAAGAAAGGGAATCGACAGAGACAGCACTACACTCTCGTCTCCAAAATAGAAAATCAATGTAAAAGGAATATGCACTGGTAGCTTTCCTGGACATAGAAGGAGCTTTTAACAACGTCATCCCAACGGCGATTACCGGAGCCCTGACAGACCTTGGGGTGGACCGCCACTTGGTGGGACTCATAAACCAACTGCTCACCTGCAGGAAGGTTATGTCTTCACTAGGCGCGTTAACCCTCACTTCACAGGCAAATACCCTCAAACGCTATGCGATCTCATGAGCGAAAAACTCCGTGTTTTGTCCAGCTGGACCAAAAATAACGGATTAGGAATTAACCCCTCAAAGACCGAGCTGGTTCTCTTCACTAGGAAGTATAACATACCAGACCTAGTCCCACCCATCCTCAACAACCAAAGACTTTCCTTCAGTAACAGCGCAAGATACCTGGGCGTAATACTTGACAGGAAACTAAACTGGAATCTGAACCTCACAGACAGATATAAAAAAGCTTCAATAGCAATTTTCACGTGCAAGAAAGCAATAGGGCTCAAATGGGGCATGACACCCTATATAGTAAACTGGATATATACGGCCAATGTCAGACCAATAGTACTGTACGGAGTCGTGGTATAGTGGCCGGCTCTGAAAAAGAAATCCAGCATAAAAATGCTAGCAAAAATGCAAAAAGCTGCGGCACTCTGCATCAGCAGTGCTTTACGCACCACCCCAAACGAAGCCCTAAACGCCATACTCAACCTCCCAAGCCCAGAACTAGCTGGCATAAAACAGACCACAGTAGCGGCAATCAGGCTTAGAGATACCAAACAGTGGAACCCACAAGAAGTGGGTCACTCATGTATCCTAAAAAACATTCAAATAGTCCCCTTCAGGACAGACGACTGCACTCCTACGGAGTACATAAAAACACCTTTCAACGCAATCATCCCAGAGAGGGACGATTGGAACTCACAAATACCTGGCCCCCAGAATGCTATATGCTTCTATACGGATGGGTCTAAACTACAGAACAGACTAGGAGGAGGAGTTTACTCCGAACAGCTAGGCCTACGCACCTAGTTCAGACTCCCGATCATTGCAGCGTCTTCCAGGCTGAAGTGGCAGCAATAAGAGAGGCCTAAAACACCACAGAAGCAACTGCATCGCAGATGAACTAGCTCGAGAGACACTACCGCCATCATACAAGAGAGAGGCATGAGTATGCTTTAGCACTTGTAAATACTCTTAGGAAAACTAAACCGTAACAAACAGATAATATGGATAAACAACACTGCTAACACGCAAATATGGAAAAATAAGCTCAAAGAGAACGTCAAAACTTTTAAGATTGACCAGAGCAAACCTCAGCACTGCAATGAGAGTCATCACAGGGCATTGGTTGATAGGCACCCATGCCAGATGACTAAATGCCCCGTATAATGATTTCTGCCGTAGCTGTCCAGCACTGCCAGCGAAAAGACTTGCTCAGTTAGGAAGCAGGTTCCTGATGGACACGTCCGACCTGTCCGACACCGATCCACATCGGATACAAAAATTCACCAGCGCCTCTGGCTGGGGAAACTGGAAAAATCCATTCCTCCGGCTGCTTCATTCATCGTGCTTTCAATCTGTTCGGACAAGTGTCCTATCTCTTCCGGCTGGTTCTCGGTGTTTTGAAGACTCTCCTGATTTAGTGCCTCATACAGTCGGGGGGTGTCTCCCGCACTTGCACTTCGTGGTGCACGACCCTCTTCTTGTGTTCGCGATCGGGTTACTCTCCCGGTGGCGGGTTGAAACAACACTTTCTTTTTTGCCCCCCTCATTTACGTATTTGGATTGCTCTATTTGATACTTGTTTTTTTGTTTTTTTTTTGTGTTCTGCTTGGTATGCAGCTAAATATATTACACGATCTACCGTGAAAGTTTCTGACTACAACTGTTAAAATAAGATAGGTAAGCTAGGGTGCTGTTACGCCATTAATAAGTCTCTCCTTAGTCAAATAAACCGTCCGGTATTTAAGCCCAAAAAAAAACTACCCGGAGATGTTGGTCGATGCCGTGACATGGCTACACCCGGCCAACATGACTCCGTCTTCCACTGCTTAGGGAACTTTTACTAGGTTTCGTACGTGAACTGACCCGCCTTTTCCTGGGGAGCTTTTCCTATGGTTCTGTACGTGGACTGGCCCTCTTTTTTCCTGGGGAGCTTTTCCTATGGTTCTGTACGTGGACTGGCCCTCTTTTTTCCTGGTGAGCTTTTACGATGGCTCCATATGTGAACTTGCCCACCTTTTCCTGGGGAGCTTTTACTATGGTTCCATATGTGAACTGGCCCATCTTTTCCAGGGGAGCTTTTACTTGGTTCCATATGTGAGCTGGCCCACCTTCTCCTGGAGAGCTTTTAGAATGGCTCCATATGTGAACTGGTCCACCTAAGACAGTGTATATCCGAAAACCCCCTCCCGCCAGTCGTCGGAAAATCAGACTGTTTGACCGATATTTGCGGATTTCACAACCTGCTGCTATTTGACCGTTACGTTCGGATTCCACAACAGTTTTCCTATTTCCCTGGCCACGTGCCTCTCAAACGACCTGGCAATTTGGCCTAGTACGTCGGCAGCGTGAACCAATGAAACTAAAATCGTCCCCCGCCCAAAATTAGTCATGGAAAGCTGCAAAGAGTCGAGCACCTCAAACGACCTGGCTCCTTAGCCTAGTACGCGGGCAGCGTCGATTTTACGTTTTGCGGTCAGTTCCCCCACCCCCTCTGTACTGGATCGTCAAATAAACGATATACCCGCACCGATCCGCTAAATGCGTTACCATTATATCTGCGCTCCTATCTTCTTTGGACTCAGACTTCTCGAACGACCTGGCTACTTGGCCTAATACGTTGGAAGCGTGAGCCACCCTCAGAAGTTGGGGACTTTAATTTATGCTAAATAGTAAAAAAGTTAGTAAGCGTGCACTGATTCTACTTAAGTCCAATATTCTATACATAGTCAAATTAATTAGGACACTAAATGATGGAATTTATGCCTACTTTTCGTTGAAACCAATGACACTATTCCTTAACAAATATGACAAATCCTTAACGTTGGGCGCCAATTCTGTTACGTCGGTGTATTCGTGCTTGTGTTCTGGAGAAGGACTCAGGCCGAGGGAGGGGCATCCGATGTTCAGGCACCAAGA